>NC_139697.1:16608068-17208068 GCF_964188405.1 Protomyctophum parallelum | reverse complement strand
TCAATTTGAACACTGATGCCTGCCAGTCACAATGTGGGACAGGGTCTCAATTTGAACACTGATGCCTGCCAGTCACAATGTGGGACAGGGTCTCAATTTGAACAATGATGCCTGCCAGTCACAATGTGGGACAGGGTCTCAATTTGAACACTGATGCCTGCCAGTCACAATGTGGGACAGGGTCTCAATTTGAACACTGATGCCTGCTAGTCACAATGTGGGACAGGGTCTCAATTTGAACACTGATGCCAGTCAGTCACAATGTGGGACAGGGTCTCAATTTGAACACTGATGCCTGTAAGTCACAATGTGGGACAGGGTCTCAATTTGAACACTGATGCCTGCCAGTCACAATGTGGGACAGGGTCTCAATTTGAACACTGATGCCAGTCAGTCACAATGTGGGACAGGGCCCCAGCTAACATGTCCACCTGGGCCCAATTGGGTTTTGACATGGGCTATGGGCTTGGGTTCCAAGTGGGCCGTGCACCCAGTATTCACAAAGGGCCCACCCGTGTTAGCCCATATGGGCTTATGTGGGTTTCTAACTGGGTCTTAGGTGGTATCCAAATGGGCCATTTTATTTCAGAACCATGTGTGACACCTGTGTTTGCCTATATGGGTTTGAACTGGGATCTGATTGGGCCTTAAGTGGGTACCAGCTGGGCAAACTATCAGGCCACACTTGTGTCCGCCCTCATTGTCTTCCGTCCTGTTTCTGTTGTTGTGACGGGAGCCGGTTAAATCAATAAGGCATTTAGAAACACAGTAGTATCATTTAAAGTGCACTAATTAAAAGTGCGAGTGCGTTGTACTGTGTGACTGTTAAAAGTGTAGCCGACCTACGCCACCCTTTGGTTTAAAACAGAGTAAAAGGGAACTCTTAACAATAAAAAGGACACCCAGGTTCGAGTTAAAAACCAGTTAAAAAGAGCATATAAGTTAAAGGAAAACTGTTAAAAGACTGATACAGGACAGGGTTTTGGGGAGTTACAAAATCAAACTTTATTTCCTTATACACGGGCACTCTAAAATGGCCAGTAGAAAAATACAATGAACTTAAAACGCCCTAAACCTAAAACCCTAACCAATCCTATATAACTAACTAAACTAAAATCTTGACCAAAAACAAAACAAAACTAGAAAAAGTGCCCTTCTGGGCACAGGTCTCCACCAGGTTATCCACAGATCCGTGCAGTTAGAGGTAAAAACACTTTTGGACCAGTTATAGCGCCACCTTGAGGCTGAGTTGAAATTGTTCATGTGGCATTTCGTCCTCGGCCTAGTGGGAATGTGGGTGCACAATTTCACGGAAATCACGCGATGTGTTCATGATTTGCAGCATTTTGTTTGAAACTGAGCACTCCTGTGAACTTTGGAAGCCAATCTTAACCAATCAGGATGGAGTCTGATAAATCTGAAAGACCCGTTTCGTTGAATGGCTCTAGAGAGACTGTGTACCAATTTGCGTGATGTTTGGACAAAATCTGTAGGTGTACTGTGCAAAAACTTGTTTTGCACAAAGCGGCCTCCTGGTGGCGCTATAACAGGCCGTTCTGGAAAGTTTGGGGCAGAGGTTCATCGTTGGCATCCAGGGAGTGTGTGTGCAAAATATGGCATCGACCGGGTTAACGGTGGCCGAGATTAGCTGTTCACGGACACACGGACGGACGGACGGACGGACACACGGACGGACGGAGTGCAAAACATACTCTCCCCACATGCCTTCGGCCTGGTGGAGACAACAATCAATCACAATTAAAATGTCCGGATAGCAATGTGCAAATACAGCAAAGGGGAGGTTGTGCAGACAGTCAGGGAAGGAGCCAGGTCTAGTAGTCACTGAAACACACAAATACAGTGCGGCAGTTCATCTGTTCTACGTCACGAATTCAGTTCAGACAGGGAAGTAGTCAAGGTTGGCAATACTGCGTGTTCAGGTACTTACAGGCGACCCAGGGTATGAACCTGGGTCTATCTGTCTTCTGCTTGCAGTATGCAACTTCTCCGTCTCGTCTATCGTTCAAGTTCGCCTGTCGCACTTGGAGTTGGACGCCTTCTCGTCTGGCTGGTCACACCGGTGGCTCTGGAGCTCGCTGTGGCTCTATAAAGTGCAGAGTGCAATCCAGTCCGTCTCCCCTGTACTTAATCCCCCTTGCTGTCCGGTGCTGCTATCGTCTCTACCGAAACCGTCACTCTTCTCTTTGTCTCGTCTCATCTCTTCTGCCGTCGCTCTCTCTGTCACAAACATTTGTGCACCGCGCCCGTGTGTCGGGGGACCCTCCCCTGACCGAACTCTGCTTCTGATTGGCCTGGGAGCTCCCCTACTGATCACTATCTAGATTACACAGCCGCTGTCCATCATTAACCAGTCCTGGGGCAGTGGCAGAAAAACAATTACAGAAACACAAGTATACCAAACAACAAATCATGCACAAAAATAATCAACTCAATTATAACACAGCAAAATAACACAGCAAAATAACACAGCAAAATAAGGAAATAAACAGTAATAAAAAAGGAAAGTGTTTTCTGCTTGCTGACATCGTCACCTGCTGTCGATTGTTCATTCCTACGGATAGGATGCAGTGCGCCACATTGGCGGTGTTTCCAGTTTTCTGTAGTAGTTTCTTAATGTGTTCAAACTTTATGACTGGATAGCACACGATCTGTAGAGTCCTACATTACTATCTCCTACGATCAAGGGTTAGGGTTAGGGAACTGTAGCATGCCGTTTTTCATCATTTTTGAGGACGAAAATCACTCCGACACCATGGACTATAGCCCATGGTCTGGAAGTGATTTTGTCTGATCTCACTGGGTGAAAAACTTTATGAGTGTTTTTGTTTAAGAAGTAACAAGTAAGAGTCAATGTAAAAATAAATACAGGATGTGTTACTTGCAAGCTGTAATAGCTCAGTTGGGAGAGCGTTAGACTGTAGATCTGAAGGTTCCTGGTTCAAACCTGTGATTCGGCAGTTGAAACGAGGTACAGACAACTGTATGACTCAAGCTGATCTCACTGTGGGATGAACTGTATGAGTTTATGTTTAAGAACTAACAATACATTGAAAAGTACATTCTGGATGTGTCACTTACAAGCAAACAAACAAAAAATCTGTGTGAATTGTCTGGAGCCAGTGGCTCAGTGTGTTAGAACACTGTCCACATGTTTGGGAGATGGTGAGTTCAAACCCCATAACATAACCCCAATAAGCCCATAAGACCAATTTCAGAAGAAGAAAACAAACAAAAAAGCAGTGTGAATTGTCTGGAGCCAGTGGCTCAGTGTGTTAGAACGCTGCCACATTGGGAGATGGTCAGTCGGCAGTAGAAATGAGGTACAGACAACCGTATGACTCAAGCTGATCTCACTGCGGGATGAACTGTATGAGTTTATGTTTAAGAACTAACAATGCATTGAAAAATACATTGTGGATGTGTCACTTACAAGCCGAAATAGCTCAGTTGGAAGAGCATTAGACTGAAGATCTCAACGTCCCTAGTTCAATCCTGGGTTTCGGCAGTTGAAATGAGTTACAGAAAACTGTATATAGTTTCGGAGGACTTACTATAATATGTTGTTTTTCATGATTTTGAAGGATAAAAAAAAGACATACTATAGTTCATGGGTTTGGAAGACATACATGTGTACTTCATGATTTGGAGGATTAAAAAATATCAGCCAAAATCCAACTCCAAACTCTAACTCACAGGCAAAGGAAGACTGTTTTTGCAGATAGCAATATAGGTAACTGAGTTAGGGTGCTGTCGTCATTGTCTGGAGATTGAAGGTTCAAACCCCACTCAACTATTTACTGTGAAGTTTTCCTTTCCACACTGAAGTGGCCTGGAAATTCCAGCTGAACTTTGTGCCGCTAAGTGGCCCAGCGGATAAATCACAAGTTATCTGTAGAGTACCTTGTAGAATTGTGCTAGTTCAAACCCAACACACTCAGTAGGAAGGTGCTGTTTTTTGACGTGCCAATCATGCTGATTGACAGATTCCTTGGCCAATCAGATCGGTCTGCCTTCAGCCAATCCTAGGGCTCCTTACATTGTCTCCTCCAATCAAATGGTCGCAGACACGGACCACTTCCTTGTTTATAACTGGATGAAATACTCTGACCTGTTTTAGATTTATAGTGATTCTTCAACTTCATTTTCTTCATTTTCACAGTTTTTGACGTTTTATTAATATAATTGATCATTCTAGATCACTGCTAGATCTGTAACAATCTTCTCTTATGGGGTTAGGGTTAGGGTTAGGGTTAGGTTCAGGTTCCACAGGTTAATAAAGTGTAAATGTGGGGGTCCTTGACAAGAAAAGGTTTGGGAACCACTGTTGTAGAGGGACTATAGAATAGATAGATGTTGATAGTATTAAGTTAGTGGGGGGCGACTGTGGCTCAGGAGGTAGAGCAGGTCGTCCAATGATCCATGGGTCGGCGGTTCGAATCCCGGCTCCTCCTGTCTACATGTCGAAGTGTCCTTGAGCAAGACACTGAACCCCAAATTGCTCCCGATGTGCTGGTTGGTACCTTGCATGGCTTCCGCCGCAATCGGTGTATGAATGGGTGAATGTAATGCACAATCTATGTAAAGCGCCTTGGATAAAGGCGCTATATAAATGCACCATTTACCATTTACCATTTAGTTACTTTGACAGTGTACAAATGGAACCGGTTTTCAGCAGGTCAAATGAGGTACAGAAAACCGTATGACTCCCAGGCTGATCTCGCTGGGGGAAAACTGTATGAGTTTATTTGTTTAAGAACTAACAATCAATTGAAAAATATATTCTGGATGTGACACTTACAAGCCAAATTAGCGCAGTTGGTAGAGCATTAGACTGAAGATCTAAAGGTCCCTGGTTCAATCCAGGCTTTCGGCAGTTGAAATGAGGTACAGAAAGTCCTATGACTCTTAGGCTGATCTCACTGGGTGAAAAGCTTTATGAGTTTTTTTGTTTAAGAAGTAACAAGTAACAGTCCAGGTAAAAATAAATACTGGATGTGTTACTTTCAAGCCGTAATAACTCAGCTGGGAGAGCGTTAGGCTGTAGATCTCAAGGTTCCTGGTTCAAACCTGAGATTCGGCAGTTGAAATGAGGTACAGACAACCGTATGACCCTCAAGCTGATCTCACTGTGGGATGAACTGTATGAGTTTATGTTTAAGAACTAACAATACATTGAAAAATACATTCTGGATTTGTCACTTACAAGCAAACAAACAAAAAAGCACTTTGCTTTCCACACTTACATCAAATAGCACAAAAAAAGCTGTGTAATAGTATCCAGCAGTTAGCTCAGTGTGATGAGAGGCTGTCCTTGGGAGCCACAGGTCCAGGGTTCAAATCCCACATTAGTCATAACTGTGACACTTTGCTTTGCACACTGATTTCCAGAAGGACAACTTTAAAGCAGCCCAGAAATTCACCATGTTTGTGTGCCCCAGTGGCCCAACGGATAAGTCAGATGATATCCGTAGTATACCTAGTAGAAGTGTGCCGGTTCAAACCCGACATACAACATGCGGTGTTCAAATCACCAACACCTAGAGTAGGCGTGTCCCAGCGGTCTTTCTTTACTGTGACACTTTGCTTTCCACACTTACATCAAATAGCACAAAAAAGCTGTGTAGTAGTATCCAGCAGTTAGCTCAGTGTGATGAGAGGCTGTCCTTGGGAGCCACAGGTCCAGGGTTCAAATCCCACATTAGTCATAACTGTGACACTTTGCTTTGCACACTGATTTCCAGAAGGACAACTTTAAAGCAGCCCAGAAATTCACCATGTTTGTGTTCCTCAGTGGCCCAGCGGATAAATCACAAGTTATCTGTAGAGTACCTTGTAGAATTGTGCTAGTTCAAACCCAACACACTCAGTAGGAAGGTGCTGTTTTTTTTACGTGCCAATCATTCTGATTGACAGATTCCTTGGCCAATCAGATCGGTCTGCCTTCAGCCAATCCTAGGGCTCCTTACATTGTCTCCTCCAATCAAATGGTCGCAGACACGGACCACTTCCTTGTTTATAACTGGATGAAATACTCTGACCTGTTTTAGATTTATAGTGATTCTTCAACTTCATTTTCTTCATTTTCACAGTTTTTGACGTTTTATTAATATAATTGATCATTCTAGATCACTGCTAGATCTGTAACAATCTTCTCTTATGGGGTTAGGGTTAGGGTTAGGGTTAGGTTCAGGTTCCACAGGTTAATAAAGTGTAAATGTGGGGGTCCTTGACAAGAAAAGGTTTGGGAACCACTGTTGTAGAGGGACTATAGAATAGATCGATGTTGATAGTATTAAGTTAGTTACTTTGACAGTCTACAAATGGAACCGGTTTTCAGCAGGTCAAATGAGGTACAGAAAACCGTATGACTCCCAGGCTGATCTCACTGGGGGAAAACGGTATGAGTTTTTGTTTAAGAACTAACAATACATTGAAAAATATATGGCTCAGTGTGTTAGAACACTGTCCACATGTTTGGGAGATGGTGAGTTCAAACCCCAAATAATTATTTATTTTCAAGACCAATTTCAGAAGAAGAAAACAAACAAAAAAGCATTGTGAATTGTCTCGAGCCAGTGGCTCAGTGTGTTAGAACGCTGCCACATGATCGGGAGATGGTGAGTCTGCAGTAGAAATGAGGTACAGACAACCGTATGACTCTCAAGCTGATCTCACTGCGGGATGAACTTTATGAGTTTATGTTTAAGAAATAACAATTCATTGAAAAATACATTCTGGATGTGTCACTTACAAGCCGAAATAGCTCAGTTGGAAGAGCATTAGACTGAAGATCTAAAAGTCCCTAGTTCAATCCTGGGTTTCGGCAGTTGAAATGAGTTACAGAAAACTGTATCAAGGATGGTTAAATATAAGTTCCCGATTGTACCTCACATGCCAGTGTGGCACCGTAGATAAACCTGGGGTTTATAAGCAGAACATTCCGGGTTCAATTCTCCTGAAGAACATTTTCACTGTCCATCTAAATTCTAAACGGCTGGTTAAATATAAGTTCCCGATTGTACCTTACATGCCGATGTGGCTCAAAAGATAAATCTGAGGTTCATAATCCAAAGGTTACTGGTTCAAAACTAATACTCAACCAATGCTGCAGTAATTTGAACTTTTCAAGGCTAGAATAAAAAATAAAAACTCATAAGCACCAGGAGACATCTGCTGATTGCCCCAAGGTGCCTTAGCTCAATGGTGTGGTGTGCTTGATCGGTTGCCTCTGCTACCTCCTGCCTCTGGCAGGTTCAAGTCCCATGCAAGGTACTGGGAAGGACCATCGGGAGACGGTGCTCTCTCCCCCTGTTTCCTGAAAAGTAGCAGTTGGGGGTTATGTTTGAAAGAACCCTGTCCACCTAAAATTTTACAGATAAGAATTAGGTAAAACGTTTAAAAATAAAATAGCAATTTGGCCCATCATCTGACAGAAAGAATAGTCTGTGTATTTGCATACTGGGCCCTGATTGGTGGCCAAAACTTGGTTGGAAAGTCCCTCTTTTATGTCTGGCTTCCAGGCCAGTTGGAAAAGGGCACACTGAGAGGTGGTAAGAGTATGTTAAATTGGACATTTTCATGGTAAAAGGTTAGCTGGACAGGGTTCTTTCAGACATAAGCCCCAACCGTTACATCTCAGGAAACAGGGGGAGAGAGCACCCTCTCCCGATGGTCCTCCAGCACCTTGATGTCATGACATGGGACTTGAACCTGCCAACTGCCTGTAGCAGAGGCAACGGGTCAAGCGCTCCACACCATTACACCAAGGCACCTTTGGGCATTCAGCAGATGTCTCCTGGTGCTTTTGAGTTTTTATTTTTCATTCAAGCCTTGAAAAGTTCAAATTACTGCAGCATTGAGCTGTAGGAGGAACAGGACTTGAACATGGAATGTCTGTACTGAAAGCCTGACGATTAGACCATTGCACCATCAGTCAGACACTCTCAGGCAAAGTCTCCTGGTCATTTTGAAGTGATCTTTTGTTCGTTAGCCTTCAGTTAGTAAAGTTTAAATAACACAGAATCATATTAATCAGATGTTTCTTAGCGCTGTTAAGGTCTTCTTTTATATGATAGTGTAACAGCCGGGAATCGAACCCTGGTCTCCCACATGGAAAGCCAACATCTTAACCACTACGACAATTAGAGTTTTGAGGTAATCAGGCTGAGGCTGTGAGCCACTGCTAGAATAGCAGTAAATGAAGCTCAATAACTAGCATTAAACTTCAGGAAGAGTGGGATTTGAAAATGAACTCTCTGTGCGGAATAACCCCTACTACACCATCACTCAGTAACATCTGCCTCTTTGTACTGTTGAAGCGATCTTTTGTATGTTAGCCTTCAGATAGTAAAGTTGAAAGAATCAATAGTTGAACATAGAATCACGTTCATCAGAGTGTAACACCCAGGAATCGAACACAGGTCACCTGCACTGAAGGTCAACATCTTAACCACTAAGCCAAAGCAACTGCCTATGGCTCAGGGGAGATATGAGACTTTTGAGGTCATCAGGCTGAGGCTGTGAGCCACTGCTATACAATAAAAAAAATCAAAAAACGATGGGCTATAACCCATGTTTTTTTTTTTTTTCTTCATTTTTTTCAAATCCTCAAAAAGGATGAAAAACGGCGTGCTATAGTATGCCATACGGTATGGGCTATAGCCCATGTTCAAAAATGATGAAAAACGAGGTTAATTTTTTTTTCAAAATTTCAAAAAACGATGGGCTATAACCCATGTTTTTTTTTTTTTTTCATTTTTTTCAAATCCTCAAAAATGATGATAAACGGCATGCTATAGTATGCCGTACGGTATGGGCTATATAGCCCATGTTCAAAAATGATGAAAAACGAGGTAATTTTTATTTTTCAAAATTTCAAAAAACGATGGGCTATAACCCATGTTTTTTTTGTTTTTTTTTTCAAATCCTCAAAAATGATGAAAAACGGCGTGCTATAGTATGCCGTACGGTATGGGCTATTTCAAAAATGATGAAAAACGAGGTCATTTTTTTTTTTTCAAAATTTCAAAAAACGTTGGGCTATAACCCATGTTTTTTTTTTTTTTTCATTTTTTTCAAATCCTCAAAAATGATGAAAAACGGCGTGCTATAGTATGCCGTACGGTATGGGCTATAGCCCATGTTCAAAAATGATGAAAAACGAGGTCATTTTTTTTTCTTCAAAATTTCAAAAAACGTTGGGCTATAACCCTTTTTTTTTTTTTTTTCATTTTTTTCAAATCCTCAAAAATGATGAAAAACGGCGTGCTATAGTATGCCGTACGGTATGGGCTATAGCCCATGTTCAAAAATGATGAAAAACGATTTTATTTTTTTCAACATTTCAAAAAACGATGGGCTATAACCCATGTTTTTTTTTTTTTTCAAATCCTCAAAAATGATGAAGAACGGCGTGCTATAGTATGCCGTACGGTATGGGCTATAGCCCATGTTCAAAAATGATGAAAAACAAGGTTATTCTTTTTTTTTTTTAATTTCCAAAAACGATGGGCTATAACCCATGTTTTTTTTTTTTTCATTTTTTTCAAATCCTCAAAAATGATGAAAAACGGCATGCTATAGTATGCCGTACGGTATGGGCTATATAGCCCATGTTCAAAAATGATGAAAAACGAGGTAATTTTTATTTTTCAAAATTTCAAAAAACGATGTATAACCCATGTTTTTTTTGTTTTTGTTTTCAAATCCTCAAAAATGATGAAAAACGGCGTGCTATAGTATGCCGTACGGTATGGGCTATAGCCCATGTTCAAAAATGATGAAAAACAAGGTTAATCTTTTTTTCAAAATTTCAAAAAACGTTGGGCTATAACCCATGTTTTTTTTTTTTTTCATTTTTTTCAAATCCTCAAAAATGATGAAAAACGGCGTGCTATAGTATGCCGTACGGTATGGGCTATAGCCCATGTTCAAAAATGATGAAAAACGAGGTCATTTTTTTTTCTTCAAAATTTCAAAAAACGATGGGCTATAACCCATGTTTTTTTTTTTTTTCAAATCCTCAAAAATGATGAAGAACGGCGTGCTATAGTATGCCGTACGGTATGGGCTATAGCCCATGTTCAAAAATGATGAAAAACAAGGTTATTCTTTTTTTTTTTTAATTTCCAAAAACGATGGGCTATAACCCATGTTTTTTTTTTTTCATTTTTTTCAAATCCTCAAAAATGATGAAAAACGGCATGCTATAGTATGCCGTACGGTATGGGCTATATAGCCCATGTTCAAAAATGATGAAAAACGAGGTAATTTTTATTTTTCAAAATTTCAAAAAACGATGTATAACCCATGTTTTTTTTGTTTTTGTTTTCAAATCCTCAAAAATGATGAAAAACGGCGTGCTATAGTATGCCGTACGGTATGGGCTATAGCCCATGTTCAAAAATGATGAAAAACAAGGTTAATCTTTTTTTCAAAATTTCAAAAAACGTTGGGCTATAACCCATGTTTTTTTTTTTTTTTTTTTTTTTCAAATCCTCAAAAATGATGAAAAACGGCGTGCTATAGTATGCCGTACGGTATGGGCTATAGCCCATGTTCAAAAATGATGAAAAACGAGGTCATTTTTTTTTCTTCAAAATTTCAAAAAACGATGGGCTATAACCCATGTTTTTCTTTTTTTTTTTTTTTTTTTTCAAATCCTCAAAAAGGATGAAAAACGGCGTGCTATAGTATGCCATACGGTATGGGCTATAGCCCATGTTCAAAAATGATGAAAAACGAGGTTAATTCTTTTTTTCAAAATTTCAAAAAACGATGGGCTATAACCCATGTTTTTTTTGTTTTTTTCATTTTTTTCAAATCCTTAAAAATGATGAAAAACGGCATGCTATAGTATGCCGTACGGTATGGGCTATATAGCCCATGTTCAAAAATGATGAAAAACGAGGTCATTTTTATTTTTCAAAATTTCAAAAAACGATGTATAACCCATGTTTTTTTTGTTTTTGTTTTCAAATCCTCAAAAATGATGAAAAACGGCGTGCTATAGTATGCCGTACGGTATGGGCTATAGCCCATGTTCAAAAATGATGAAAAACAAGGTTAATCTTTTTTTCAAAATTTCAAAAAACGTTGGGCTATAACCCATGTTTTTTTTTTTTTTCATTTTTTTCAAATCCTCAAAAATGATGAAAAACGGCGTGCTATAGTATGCCGTACGGTATGGGCTATAGCCCATGTTCAAAAATGATGAAAAACTAGGTCATTTTTTTTTCTTCAAAATTTCAAAAAACGATGGGCTATAACCCATGTTTTTTTTTTTTTTTCTTTTTTTTTCAAATCCTCAAAAAGGATGAAAAACGGCGTGCTATAGTATGCCATACGGTATGGGCTATAGCCCATGTTCAAAAATGATGAAAAACGAGGTTAATTCTTTTTTTCAAAATTTCAAAAAACGATGGGCTATAACCCATGTTTTTTTTGTTTTTTTCATTTTTTTCAAATCCTTAAAAATGATGAAAAACGGCATGCTATAGTATGCCGTACGGTATGGGCTATATAGCCCATGTTCAAAAATGATGAAAAACGAGGTCATTTTTATTTTTCAAAATTTCAAAAAACGATGTATAACCCATGTTTTTTTTTGTTTTTGTTTTCAAATCCTCAAAAATGATGAAAAACGGCGTGCTATAGTATGCCGTACGGTATAGGCTATAGCCCATGTTCAAAAATGATGAAAAACAAGGTTTTTTTTTTTTTTCAAAATTTCAAAAAACGATGGGCTATAACCCATGGTTTTTTTTTTCAAATCCTCAAAAATGATGAAAAACGGCGTGCTATAGTATGCCGTACGGTATGGGCTATAGCCCATGTTAAAAAATGATGAAAAACGAGGTCATTTATTTTTCTTCAAAATTTCAAAAAACGATGGCTATAACCCATGTTTTTTTTTTTTTTTTCATTTTTTTCAAATCCTCAAAAAGGATGAAAAACGGCGTGCTATAGTATGCCATACGGTATGGGCTATAGCCCATGTTCAAAAATGATGAAAAACGAGGTTAATTCTTTTTTTCAAAATTTCAAAAAACGATGGGCTATAACCCATGTTTTTTTTTTTTTTTTCATTTTTTTCAAATCCTTAAAAATGATGAAAAACGGCATGCTATAGTATGCCGTACGGTATGGGCTATATAGCCCATGTTCAAAAATGATGAAAAACGAGGTCATTTTTATTTTTCAAAATTTCAAAAAACGATGTATAACCCATGTTTTTTTTGTTTTTGTTTTCAAATCCTCAAAAATGATGAAAAACGGCGTGCTATAGTATGCCGTACGGTATGGGCTATAGCCCATGTTCAAAAATGATGAAAAACAAGGTTAATCTTTTTTTCAAAATTTCAAAAAACGTTGGGCTATAACCCATGTTTTTTTTTTTTTTCATTTTTTTCAAATCCTCAAAAATGATGAAAAACGGCGTGCTATAGTATGCCGTACGGTATGGGCTATAGCCCATGTTCAAAAATGATGAAAAACGAGGTCATTTTTTTTTCTTCAAAATTTCAAAAAACGATGGGCTATAACCCATGTTTTTTTTTGTTTTCAAATCCTCAAAAATGATGAAGAACGGCGTGCTATAGTATGCCGTACGGTATGGGCTATAGCCCATGTTCAAAAATGATGAAAAACAAGGTTATTCTTTTTTTTTTTTTTTTTCCAAAAACGATGGGCTATAACCCATGTTTTTTTTTTTTTCATTTTTTTCAAATCCTCAAAAATTGATGAAAAACGGCATGCTATAGTATGCCGTACGGTATGGGCTATATAGCCCATGTTCAAAAATGATGAAAAACGAGGTAATTTTTATTTTTCAAAATTTCAAAAAACGATGTATAACCCATGTTTTTTTTGTTTTTGTTTTCAAATCCTCAAAAATGATGAAAAACGGCGTGCTATAGTATGCCGTACGGTATGGGCTATAGCCCATGTTCAAAAATGATGAAAAACAAGGTTATTCTTTTTTTTTTTTTTTTTCCAAAAACGATGGGCTATAACCCATGTTTTTTTTTTTTTCATTTTTTTCAAATCCTCAAAAATGATGAAAAACGGCATGCTATAGTATGCCGTACGGTATGGGCTATATAGCCCATGTTCAAAAATGATGAAAAACGAGGTAATTTTTATTTTTCAAAATTTCAAAAAACGATGTATAACCCATGTTTTTTTTGTTTTTGTTTTCAAATCCTCAAAAATGATGAAAAACGGCGTGCTATAGTATGCCGTACGGTATGGGCTATAGCCCATGTTCAAAAATGATGAAAAACAAGGTTAATCTTTTTTTCAAAATTTCAAAAAACGTTGGGCTATAACCCATGTTTTGTTTTTTTTTCATTTTTTTCAAATCCTCAAAAATGATGAAAAACGGCGTGCTATAGTATGCCGTACGGTATGGGCTATAGCCCATGTTCAAAAATGATGAAAAACGAGGTCATTTTTTTTTCTTCAAAATTTCAAAAAACGATGGGCTATAACCCATGTTTTTTTTTTTTTTTTTTTTTTTTTCAAATCCTCAAAAAGGATGAAAAACGGCGTGCTATAGTATGCCATACGGTATGGGCTATAGCCCATGTTCAAAAATGATGAAAAACGAGGTTAATTCTTTTTTTCAAAATTTCAAAAAACGATGGGCTATAACCCATGTTTTTTTTGTTTTTTTCATTTTTTTCAAATCCTTAAAAATGATGAAAAACGGCATGCTATAGTATGCCGTACGGTATAGGCTATAGCCCATGTTCAAAAATGATGAAAAACAAGGTTTTTTTTTTTTTTCAAAATTTCAAAAAACGATGGGCTATAACCCATGGTTTTTTTTTTCAAATCCTCAAAAATGATGAAAAACGGCGTGCTATAGTATGCCGTACGGTATGGGCTATAGCCCATGTTAAAAAATGATGAAAAACGAGGTCATTTTTTTTTCTTCAAAATTTAAAAAAACGATGGGCTATAACCCATGTTTTTTTTTTTTTTTTCATTTTTTTCAAATCCTCAAAAAGGATGAAAAACGGCGTGCTATAGTATGCCATACGGTATGGGCTATAGCCCATGTTCAAAAATGATGAAAAACGAGGTTAATTATTTTTTTCAAAATTTCAAAAAACGATGGGCTATAACCCATGTTTTTTTTTTTTTTTTCATTTTTTTCAAATCCTTAAAAATGATGAAAAACGGCATGCTATAGTATGCCGTACGGTATGGGCTATATAGCCCATGTTAAAAAATGATGAAAAACGAGGTAATTTTTATTTTTCAAAATTTCAAAAAACGATGGGCTATAACCCATGTTTTTTTTTTTTTTTTCATTTTTTTCAAATCCTTAAAAATGATGAAAAACGGCATGCTATAGTATGCCGTACGGTATGGGCTATATAGCCCATGTTCAAAAATGATGAAAAACGAGGTCATTTTTATTTTTCAAAATTTCAAAAAACGATGTATAACCCATGTTTTTTTTTGTTTTTGTTTTCAAATCCTCAAAAATGATGAAAAACGGCGTGCTATAGTATGCCGTACGGTATGGGCTATAGCCCATGTTCAAAAATGATGAAAAACGAGGTTATTTCTTTTTTTCAAAATTTCAAAAAACGATGGGCTATAACCCATGTTTTTTTTTTTTTTTTTTTTTTTTTCAAATCCTCAAAAATGATGAAAAACGGCGTGCTATAGTATGCCGTACGGTATGGGCTATTAGACGAGCGTCTAAAAATGGGATAAAAAACGTCTAAAAATAGACGTCTAAAACACGTCTAAAAATAGACGTCTAAAACACGTCTAAAAATAGACGTCTAAAACACGTCTATTTTTAGACTTGTTTTAGACGTTTATAAACAGAACATTCAGGGTTCTAGTCTCCTGAAGAACATTTTCACTGTCCATCTAAATTCTAAACGGCTGGTTAAATATAAGTTCCCGATTGTACCTTACATGCCGATGTGGCTCAAAAGATAAATCTGAGGTTCATAATCCAAAGGTTACTGGTTCAAAACTAATACTCAACCAATGCTGCAGTAATTTGAACTTTTCAAGGCTAGAATAAAAAATAAAAACTCAAAGCACCAGGAGACAGGATACATCTGCTGATTGCCCCAAGGTGCCTTAGCTCAATGGTGTGGTGTGCTTGATCGGTTGCCTCTGCTACCTCCTGCCTCTGGCAGGTTCAAGTCCCATGCAAGGTACTGGGAAGGACCATCGGGAGACGGTGCTCTCTCCCCCTGTTTCCTGAAAAGTAGCAGTTGGGCGTTATGTTTGAAAGAACCCTGTCCACCTAAAATTTTACAGATAAGAATTAGGTCAAACGTTTAAAAATAAAATAGCAATTTGGCCCATCATCTGACAGAAAGAATAGTCTGTGTATTTGCATACTGATTGGTGGCCCAAAACTTGGTTGGAAAGTCCCTCTTTTATGTCTGGCTTCCAGGCCAGTTGGAAAAGGGCACACTGGAGGTGGTAAGAGTATGTTAAATTGGACATTTTCATGGTAAAAGGTTAGCTGGAAAGGGTTCTTTCAGACATAAGCCCCAACTGTTACATCACAGGAAACAGGGGGAGAGAGCACACTCTCCCAAAGGTCCTCCAGCACCTTGATGTCATGACATGGGACTTGAACCTGCCAACTGCCTGTAGCAGAGGCAACGGGTCAAGCGCTCCACACCATTACGCCAAGGCACCTTTGGGCATTCAGCAGATGTCTCCTGGTGCTTTTGAGTTTTTATTTTTCATTCAAGCCTTGAAAAGTTCAAATTACTGCAGCATTGAGCTGTAGGAGGAACAGGACTTGAACATGGAATGTCTGTACTGAAAGCCTGACGATTAGACCATTGCACCATCAGTCAGACACTCTCAGGCAAAGTCTCCTGGTCATTTTGAAGTGATCTTTTGTTCGTTAGCCTTCAGTTAGTAAAGTTTAAATAACACAGAATCATATTAATCAGATGTTTCTTAGCGCTGTTAAGGTCTTCTTTTATATGATAGTGTAACAGCCGGGAATCGAACCCTGGTCTCCCACATGGAAAGCCAACATCTTAACCACTACGACAATTAGAGTTTTGAGGTAATCAGGCTGAGGCTGTGAGCCACTGCTAGAATAGCAGTAAATGAAGCTCAATAACTAGCATTAAACTTCAGGAAGAGTGGGATTTGAAAATGAACTCTCTGTGCGGAATAACCCCTACTACACCATCACTCAGTAACATCTGCCTCTTTGTACTGTTGAAGCGATCTTTTGTATGTTAGCCTTCAGATAGTAAAGTTGAAAGAATCAATAGTTGAACATAGAATCACGTTCATCAGAGTGTAACACCCAGGAATCGAACACAGGTCACCTGCACTGAAGGTCAACATCTTAACCACTAAGCCAAAGCAACTGCCTATGGCTCAGGGGAGATATGAGACTTTTGAGGTCATCAGGCTGAGGCTGTGAGCCACTGCTATACAATAAAAAAAATCAAAAAACGATGGGCTATAACCCATGTTTTTTTTTTTTTTCTTCATTTTTTTCAAATCCTCAAAAAGGATGAAAAACGGCGTGCTATAGTATGCCATACGGTATGGGCTATAGCCCATGTTCAAAAATGATGAAAAACGAGGTTAATTTTTTTTTCAAAATTTCAAAAAACGATGGGCTATAACCCATGTTTTTTTTTTTTTTTCATTTTTTTCAAATCCTCAAAAATGATGAAAAACGGCATGCTATAGTATGCCGTACGGTATGGGCTATATAGCCCATGTTCAAAAATGATGAAAAACGAGGTAATTTTTATTTTTCAAAATTTCAAAAAACGATGGGCTATAACCCATGTTTTTTTTGTTTTTTTTTTCAAATCCTCAAAAATGATGAAAAACGGCGTGCTATAGTATGCCGTACGGTATGGGCTATTTCAAAAATGATGAAAAACGAGGTCATTTTTTTTTTTTCAAAATTTCAAAAAACGTTGGGCTATAACCCATGTTTTTTTTTTTTTTTCATTTTTTTCAAATCCTCAAAAATGATGAAAAACGGCGTGCTATAGTATGCCGTACGGTATGGGCTATAGCCCATGTTCAAAAATGATGAAAAACGAGGTCATTTTTTTTTCTTCAAAATTTCAAAAAACGTTGGGCTATAACCCTTTTTTTTTTTTTTTTCATTTTTTTCAAATCCTCAAAAATGATGAAAAACGGCGTGCTATAGTATGCCGTACGGTATGGGCTATAGCCCATGTTCAAAAATGATGAAAAACGATTTTATTTTTTTCAACATTTCAAAAAACGATGGGCTATAACCCATGTTTTTTTTTTTTTTCAAATCCTCAAAAATGATGAAGAACGGCGTGCTATAGTATGCCGTACGGTATGGGCTATAGCCCATGTTCAAAAATGATGAAAAACAAGGTTATTCTTTTTTTTTTTTTTTTTCCAAAAACGATGGGCTATAACCCATGTTTTTTTTTTTTTCATTTTTTTCAAATCCTCAAAAATGATGAAAAACGGCATGCTATAGTATGCCGTACGGTATGGGCTATATAGCCCATGTTCAAAAATGATGAAAAACGAGGTAATTTTTATTTTTCAAAATTTCAAAAAACGATGTATAACCCATGTTTTTTTTGTTTTTGTTTTCAAATCCTCAAAAATGATGAAAAACGGCGTGCTATAGTATGCCGTACGGTATGGGCTATAGCCCATGTTCAAAAATGATGAAAAACAAGGTTAATCTTTTTTTCAAAATTTCAAAAAACGTTGGGCTATAACCCATGTTTTTTTTTTTTTTCATTTTTTTCAAATCCTCAAAAATGATGAAAAACGGCGTGCTATAGTATGCCGTACGGTATGGGCTATAGCCCATGTTCAAAAATGATGAAAAACGAGGTCATTTTTTTTTCTTCAAAATTTCAAAAAACGATGGGCTATAACCCATGTTTTTTTTTTTTTTCAAATCCTCAAAAATGATGAAGAACGGCGTGCTATAGTATGCCGTACGGTATGGGCTATAGCCCATGTTCAAAAATGATGAAAAACAAGGTTATTCTTTTTTTTTTTTAATTTCCAAAAACAATGGGCTATAACCCATGTTTTTTTTTTTTTCATTTTTTTCAAATCCTCAAAAATGATGAAAAACGGCATGCTATAGTATGCCGTACGGTATGGGCTATATAGCCCATGTTCAAAAATGATGAAAAACGAGGTAATTTTTATTTTTCAAAATTTCAAAAAACGATGTATAACCCATGTTTTTTTTGTTTTTGTTTTCAAATCCTCAAAAATGATGAAAAACGGCGTGCTATAGTATGCCGTACGGTATGGGCTATAGCCCATGTTCAAAAATGATGAAAAACAAGGTTAATCTTTTTTTCAAAATTTCAAAAAACGTTGGGCTATAACCCATGTTTTTTTTTTTTTTTTTTTTTTTCAAATCCTCAAAAATGATGAAAAACGGCGTGCTATAGTATGCCGTACGGTATGGGCTATAGCCCATGTTCAAAAATGATGAAAAACGAGGTCATTTTTTTTTCTTCAAAATTTCAAAAAACGATGGGCTATAACCCATGTTTTTTTTTTTTTTTTTTTTTTTTTCAAATCCTCAAAAAGGATGAAAAACGGCGTGCTATAGTATGCCATACGGTATGGGCTATAGCCCATGTTCAAAAATGATGAAAAACGAGGTTAATTCTTTTTTTCAAAATTTCAAAAAACGATGGGCTATAACCCATGTTTTTTTTGTTTTTTTCATTTTTTTCAAATCCTTAAAAATGATGAAAAACGGCATGCTATAGTATGCCGTACGGTATGGGCTATATAGCCCATGTTCAAAAATGATGAAAAACGAGGTCATTTTTATTTTTCAAAATTTCAAAAAACGATGTATAACCCATGTTTTTTTTGTTTTTGTTTTCAAATCCTCAAAAATGATGAAAAACGGCGTGCTATAGTATGCCGTACGGTATGGGCTATAGCCCATGTTCAAAAATGATGAAAAACAAGGTTAATCTTTTTTTCAAAATTTCAAAAAACGTTGGGCTATAACCCATGTTTTTTTTTTTTTTCATTTTTTTCAAATCCTCAAAAATGATGAAAAACGGCGTGCTATAGTATGCCGTACGGTATGGGCTATAGCCCATGTTCAAAAATGATGAAAAACTAGGTCATTTTTTTTTCTTCAAAATTTCAAAAAACGATGGGCTATAACCCATGTTTTTTTTTTTTTTTCTTTTTTTTTCAAATCCTCAAAAAGGATGAAAAACGGCGTGCTATAGTATGCCATACGGTATGGGCTATAGCCCATGTTCAAAAATGATGAAAAACGAGGTTAATTCTTTTTTTCAAAATTTCAAAAAACGATGGGCTATAACCCATGTTTTTTTTGTTTTTTTCATTTTTTTCAAATCCTTAAAAATGATGAAAAACGGCATGCTATAGTATGCCGTACGGTATGGGCTATATAGCCCATGTTCAAAAATGATGAAAAACGAGGTCATTTTTATTTTTCAAAATTTCAAAAAACGATGTATAACCCATGTTTTTTTTTGTTTTTGTTTTCAAATCCTCAAAAAGGATGAAAAACGGCGTGCTATAGTATGCCATACGGTATGGGCTATAGCCCATGTTCAAAAATGATGAAAAACGAGGTTAATTCTTTTTTTCAAAATTTCAAAAAACGATGGGCTATAACCCATGTTTTTTTTGTTTTTTTCATTTTTTTCAAATCCTTAAAAATGATGAAAAACGGCATGCTATAGTATGCCGTACGGTATGGGCTATATAGCCCATGTTCAAAAATGATGAAAAACGAGGTCATTTTTATTTTTCAAAATTTCAAAAAACGATGTATAACCCATGTTTTTTTTGTTTTTGTTTTCAAATCCTCAAAAATGATGAAAAACGGCGTGCTATAGTATGCCGTACGGTATGGGCTATAGCCCATGTTCAAAAATGATGAAAAACAAGGTTAATCTTTTTTTCAAAATTTCAAAAAACGTTGGGCTATAACCCATGTTTTTTTTTTTTTTCATTTTTTTCAAATCCTCAAAAATGATGAAAAACGGCGTGCTATAGTATGCCGTACGGTATGGGCTATAGCCCATGTTCAAAAATGATGAAAAACTAGGTCATTTTTTTTTCTTCAAAATTTCAAAAAACGATGGGCTATAACCCATGTTTTTTTTTTTTTTTCTTTTTTTTTCAAATCCTCAAAAAGGATGAAAAACGGCGTGCTATAGTATGCCATACGGTATGGGCTATAGCCCATGTTCAAAAATGATGAAAAACGAGGTTAATTCTTTTTTTCAAAATTTCAAAAAACGATGGGCTATAACCCATGTTTTTTTTGTTTTTTTCATTTTTTTCAAATCCTTAAAAATGATGAAAAACGGCATGCTATAGTATGCCGTACGGTATGGGCTATATAGCCCATGTTCAAAAATGATGAAAAACGAGGTCATTTTTATTTTTCAAAATTTCAAAAAACGATGTATAACCCATGTTTTTTTTTGTTTTTGTTTTCAAATCCTCAAAAATGATGAAAAACGGCGTGCTATAGTATGCCATACGGTATGGGCTATAGCCCATGTTCAAAAATGATGAAAAACGAGGTTAATTCTTTTTTTCAAAATTTCAAAAAACGATGGGCTATAACCCATGTTTTTTTTGTTTTTTTCATTTTTTTCAAATCCTTAAAAATGATGAAAAACGGCATGCTATAGTATGCCGTACGGTATGGGCTATATAGCCCATGTTCAAAAATGATGAAAAACGAGGTCATTTTTATTTTTCAAAATTTCAAAAAACGATGTATAACCCATGTTTTTTTTGTTTTTGTTTTCAAATCCTCAAAAATGATGAAAAACGGCGTGCTATAGTATGCCGTACGGTATGGGCTATAGCCCATGTTCAAAAATGATGAAAAACAAGGTTAATCTTTTTTTCAAAATTTCAAAAAACGTTGGGCTATAACCCATGTTTTTTTTTTTTTTCATTTTTTTCAAATCCTCAAAAATGATGAAAAACGGCGTGCTATAGTATGCCGTACGGTATGGGCTATAGCCCATGTTCAAAAATGATGAAAAACTAGGTCATTTTTTTTTCTTCAAAATTTCAAAAAACGATGGGCTATAACCCATGTTTTTTTTGTTTTTTTCATTTTTTTCAAATCCTTAAAAATGATGAAAAACGGCATGCTATAGTATGCCGTACGGTATGGGCTATATAGCCCATGTTCAAAAATGATGAAAAACGAGGTCATTTTTATTTTTCAAAATTTCAAAAAACGATGTATAACCCATGTTTTTTTTTGTTTTTGTTTTCAAATCCTCAAAAATGATGAAAAACGGCGTGCTATAGTATGCCGTACGGTATAGGCTATAGCCCATGTTCAAAAATGATGAAAAACAAGGTTTTTTTTTTTTTTCAAAATTTCAAAAAACGATGGGCTATAACCCATGGTTTTTTTTTTCAAATCCTCAAAAATGATGAAAAACGGCGTGCTATAGTATGCCGTACGGTATGGGCTATAGCCCATGTTAAAAAATGATGAAAAACGAGGTCATTTATTTTTCTTCAAAATTTCAAAAAACGATGGCTATAACCCATGTTTTTTTTTTTTTTTTCATTTTTTTCAAATCCTCAAAAAGGATGAAAAACGGCGTGCTATAGTATGCCATACGGTATGGGCTATAGCCCATGTTCAAAAATGATGAAAAACGAGGTTAATTCTTTTTTTCAAAATTTCAAAAAACGATGGGCTATAACCCATGTTTTTTTTTTTTTTTTCATTTTTTTCAAATCCTTAAAAATGATGAAAAACGGCATGCTATAGTATGCCGTACGGTATGGGCTATATAGCCCATGTTCAAAAATGATGAAAAACGAGGTCATTTTTATTTTTCAAAATTTCAAAAAACGATGTATAACCCATGTTTTTTTTGTTTTTGTTTTCAAATCCTCAAAAATGATGAAAAACGGCGTGCTATAGTATGCCGTACGGTATGGGCTATAGCCCATGTTCAAAAATGATGAAAAACAAGGTTAATCTTTTTTTCAAAATTTCAAAAAACGTTGGGCTATAACCCATGTTTTTTTTTTTTTTCATTTTTTTCAAATCCTCAAAAATGATGAAAAACGGCGTGCTATAGTATGCCGTACGGTATGGGCTATAGCCCATGTTCAAAAATGATGAAAAACGAGGTCATTTTTTTTTCTTCAAAATTTCAAAAAACGATGGGCTATAACCCATGTTTTTTTTTGTTTTCAAATCCTCAAAAATGATGAAGAACGGCGTGCTATAGTATGCCGTACGGTATGGGCTATAGCCCATGTTCAAAAATGATGAAAAACAAGGTTATTCTTTTTTTTTTTTTTTTTCCAAAAACGATGGGCTATAACCCATGTTTTTTTTTTTTTCATTTTTTTCAAATCCTCAAAAATGATGAAAAACGGCATGCTATAGTATGCCGTACGGTATGGGCTATATAGCCCATGTTCAAAAATGATGAAAAACGAGGTAATTTTTATTTTTCAAAATTTCAAAAAACGATGTATAACCCATGTTTTTTTTGTTTTTGTTTTCAAATCCTCAAAAATGATGAAAAACGGCGTGCTATAGTATGCCGTACGGTATGGGCTATAGCCCATGTTCAAAAATGATGAAAAACAAGGTTATTCTTTTTTTTTTTTTTTTCCAAAAACGATGGGCTATAACCCATGTTTTTTTTTTTTTCATTTTTTTCAAATCCTCAAAAATGATGAAAAACGGCATGCTATAGTATGCCGTACGGTATGGGCTATATAGCCCATGTTCAAAAATGATGAAAAACGAGGTAATTTTTATTTTTCAAAATTTCAAAAAACGATGTATAACCCATGTTTTTTTTGTTTTTGTTTTCAAATCCTCAAAAATGATGAAAAACGGCGTGCTATAGTATGCCGTACGGTATGGGCTATAGCCCATGTTCAAAAATGATGAAAAACAAGGTTAATCTTTTTTTCAAAATTTCAAAAAACGTTGGGCTATAACCCATGTTTTGTTTTTTTTTCATTTTTTTCAAATCCTCAAAAATGATGAAAAACGGCGTGCTATAGTATGCCGTACGGTATGGGCTATAGCCCATGTTCAAAAATGATGAAAAACGAGGTCATTTTTTTTTCTTCAAAATTTCAAAAAACGATGGGCTATAACCCATGTTTTTTTTTTTTTTTTTTTTTTTTTCAAATCCTCAAAAAGGATGAAAAACGGCGTGCTATAGTATGCCATACGGTATGGGCTATAGCCCATGTTCAAAAATGATGAAAAACGAGGTTAATTCTTTTTTTCAAAATTTCAAAAAACGATGGGCTATAACCCATGTTTTTTTTGTTTTTTTCATTTTTTTCAAATCCTTAAAAATGATGAAAAACGGCATGCTATAGTATGCCGTACGGTATAGGCTATAGCCCATGTTCAAAAATGATGAAAAACAAGGTTTTTTTTTTTTTTCAAAATTTCAAAAAACGATGGGCTATAACCCATGGTTTTTTTTTTCAAATCCTCAAAAATGATGAAAAACGGCGTGCTATAGTATGCCGTACGGTATGGGCTATAGCCCATGTTAAAAAATGATGAAAAACGAGGTCATTTTTTTTTCTTCAAAATTTAAAAAAACGATGGGCTATAACCCATGTTTTTTTTTTTTTTTTCATTTTTTTCAAATCCTCAAAAAGGATGAAAAACGGCGTGCTATAGTATGCCATACGGTATGGGCTATAGCCCATGTTCAAAAATGATGAAAAACGAGGTTAATTATTTTTTTCAAAATTTCAAAAAACGATGGGCTATAACCCATGTTTTTTTTTTTTTTTTCATTTTTTTCAAATCCTTAAAAATGATGAAAAACGGCATGCTATAGTATGCCGTACGGTATGGGCTATATAGCCCATGTTCAAAAATGATGAAAAACGAGGTCATTTTTATTTTTCAAAATTTCAAAAAACGATGTATAACCCATGTTTTTTTTTGTTTTTGTTTTCAAATCCTCAAAAATGATGAAAAACGGCGTGCTATAGTATGCCGTACGGTATGGGCTATAGCCCATGTTCAAAAATGATGAAAAACAAGGTTAATCTTTTTTTCAAAATTTCAAAAAACGTTGGGCTATAACCCATGTTTTTTTTTTTTTTCATTTTTTTCAAATCCTCAAAAATGATGAAAAACGGCGTGCTATAGTATGCCGTACGGTATGGGCTATAGCCCATGTTCAAAAATGATGAAAAACGAGGTCATTTTTTTTTCTTCAAAATTTCAAAAAACGATGGGCTATAACCCATGTTTTTTTTTTTTTTCAAATCCTCAAAAATGATGAAGAACGGCGTGCTATAGTATGCCGTACGGTATGGGCTATAGCCCATGTTCAAAAATGATGAAAAACAAGGTTATTCTTTTTTTTTTTAAATTTCCAAAAACGATGGGCTATAACCCATGTTTTTTTTTTTTTCATTTTTTTCAAATCCTCAAAAATGATGAAAAACGGCATGCTATAGTATGCCGTACGGTATGGGCTATATAGCCCATGTTCAAAAATGATGAAAAACGAGGTAATTTTTATTTTTCAAAATTTCAAAAAACGATGTATAACCCATGTTTTTTTTGTTTTTGTTTTCAAATCCTCAAAAATGATGAAAAACGGCGTGCTATAGTATGCCGTACGGTATGGGCTATAGCCCATGTTCAAAAATGATGAAAAACAAGGTTAATCTTTTTTTCAAAATTTCAAAAAACGTTGGGCTATAACCCATGTTTTTTTTTTTTTTCATTTTTTTTAAATCCTCAAAAATGATGAAAAACGGCGTGCTATAGTATGCCGTACGGTATGGGCTATAGCCCATGTTCAAAAATGATGAAAAACGAGGTCATTTTTTTTTCTTCAAAATTTCAAAAAACGATGGGCTATAACCCATGTTTTTTTTTTTTTTTTTTTTTTTTTCAAATCCTCAAAAAGGATGAAAAACGGCGTGCTATAGTATGCCATACGGTATGGGCTATAGCCCATGTTCAAAAATGATGAAAAACGAGGTTAATTCTTTTTTTCAAAATTTCAAAAAACGATGGGCTATAACCCATGTTTTTTTTGTTTTTTTCATTTTTTTCAAATCCTTAAAAATGATGAAAAACGGCATGCTATAGTATGCCGTACGGTATAGGCTATAGCCCATGTTCAAAAATGATGAAAAACAAGGTTTTTTTTTTTTTTCAAAATTTCAAAAAACGATGGGCTATAACCCATGGTTTTTTTTTTCAAATCCTCAAAAATGATGAAAAACGGCGTGCTATAGTATGCCGTACGGTATGGGCTATAGCCCATGTTAAAAAATGATGAAAAACGAGGTCATTTTTTTTTCTTCAAAATTTCAAAAAACGATGGGCTATAACCCATGTTTTTTTTTTTTTTTTCATTTTTTTCAAATCCTCAAAAAGGATGAAAAACGGCGTGCTATAGTATGCCATACGGTATGGGCTATAGCCCATGTTCAAAAATGATGAAAAACGAGGTTAATTCTTTTTTTCAAAATTTAAAAAAACGATGGGCTATAACCCATGTTTTTTTTTTTTTTTTTTTTTTTTTCAAATCCTTAAAAATGATGAAAAACGGCATGCTATAGTATGCCGTACGGTATGGGCTATATAGCCCATGTTCAAAAATGATGAAAAACGAGGTCATTTTTATTTTTCAAAATTTCAAAAAACGATGTATAACCCATGTTTTTTTTTGTTTTTGTTTTCAAATCCTCAAAAATGATGAAAAACGGCGTGCTATAGTATGCCGTACGGTATGGGCTATAGCCCATGTTCAAAAATGATGAAAAACGAGGTTATTTCTTTTTTTCAAAATTTCAAAAAACGATGGGCTATAACCCATGTTTTTTTTTTTTTTTTTTTTTTTTCAAATCCTCAAAAATGATGAAAAACGGTGTGCTATAGTATGCCGTACGGTATGGGCTATTAGACGAGCGTCTAAAAATGGGATAAAAAACGTCTAAAAATAGACGTCTAAAACACGTCTAAAAATAGACGTCTAAAACACGTCTAAAAATAGACGTCTAAAACACGTCTATTTTTAGACTTGTTTTAGACGTTTATAAACAGAACATTCAGGGTTCTAGTCTCCTGAAGAACATTTTCACTGTCCATCTAAATTCTAAACGGCTGGTTAAATATAAGTTCCCGATTGTACCTTACATGCCGATGTGGCTCAAAAGATAAATCTGAGGTTCATAATCCAAAGGTTACTGGTTCAAAACTAATACTCAACCAATGCTGCAGTAATTTGAACTTTTCAAGGCTAGAATAAAAAATAAAAACTCAAAGCACCAGGAGACAGGATACATCTGCTGATTGCCCCAAGGTGCCTTAGCTCAATGGTGTGGTGTGCTTGATCGGTTGCCTCTGCTACCTCCTGCCTCTGGCAGGTTCAAGTCCCATGCAAGGTACTGGGAAGGACCATCGGGAGACGGTGCTCTCTCCCCCTGTTTCCTGAAAAGTAGCAGTTGGGCGTTATGTTTGAAAGAACCCTGTCCACCTAAAATTTTACAGATAAGAATTAGGTCAAACGTTTAAAAATAAAATAGCAATTTGGCCCATCATCTGACAGAAAGAATAGTCTGTGTATTTGCATACTGATTGGTGGCCCAAAACTTGGTTGGAAAGTCCCTCTTTTATGTCTGGCTTCCAGGCCAGTTGGAAAAGGGCACACTGGAGGTGGTAAGAGTATGTTAAATTGGACATTTTCATGGTAAAAGGTTAGCTGGAAAGGGTTCTTTCAGACATAAGCCCCAACTGTTACATCACAGGAAACAGGGGGAGAGAGCACACTCTCCCAAAGGTCCTCCAGCACCTTGATGTCATGACATGGGACTTGAACCTGCCAACTGCCTGTAGCAGAGGCAACGGGTCAAGCGCTCCACACCATTACGCCAAGGCACCTTTGGGCATTCAGCAGATGTCTCCTGGTGCTTTTGAGTTTTTATTTTTTATTCAAGCCTTGAAAAGTTCAAATTACTGCAGCATTGAGCTGTAGGAGGAACAGGACTTGAACATGGAATGTCTGTACTGAAAGCCTGATGATTAGACCATTACACCATCAGTGAGACACTCTCAGGCAAAGTCTCCTGGTAATTTTGAAGTGATCTTTTGTTCGTTAGCCTTCAGTTAGTAAAGTTTAAATAACACAGAATCATATTAATCAGATGTTTCTTAGCGCTGTTGAGGTCTTCTTTTGTATGATAGTGTAACAGCCGGGAATCGGACCCTGGTCTCCCACGTGGAAAGCCAACATCTTAACCACTACGACAATTAGAGTTTTGAGGTAATCAGGCTGAGGCTGTGAGCCACTGCTAGAATAGCAGTAAATGAAGCTCAATAACTAGCATTAAACTTTAGGAAGAGTGGGATTTGAAAATGAACTCTCTGTGCGGAATAACCCCTACTACACCATCACTCAGTAACATCTGCCTCTTTGTACTGTTGAAGCAATCTTTTGTATGTTAGCCTTGAAGTTGAAAGAATCAAGAGTTGAACATAGAATCACGTTCATCAGAGTGTAACACCCAGGAATCGAACACAGGTCAACTGCAATGAAGGCCAACATCTTAACCACTAAGCCAAAGCAACTGCCTATGGCTCAGGGGAGATATGAGACTTTTGAGGTCATCAGGCTGAGGCTGTGAGCCACTTGCTATACAATAAAAAAATTAAAAAAACGATGGGCTATAACCCATCTTTTTTCATTTTTTCATTTTTTTTCAAATACTCAAAAATGATGAAAAACGGCGTGCTATAGTATGCCGTACGGTATGGGCTATAGCCCATGATCAAAAATTATGAAAAACGAGGTTCAAAAAAGAAAATCAAAATTTCAAAAAACGATGGGCTATAACCCATGTTTTTCATTTTTTTTCATTTTTTTCAAATCCTCAAAAATGATGAAAAACGGCGTGCTATAGTATGCCATACGGTATGGGCTATAGCCCAAGTTCAAAAATGATGAAAAACTAGGTTAATTTATTTTTTCAAATTTTCAAAAAACGATGGGCTATAACCCATGTTTTTCATTTTTTTCCTTTTTTTCAAATCCTCAAAAATGATGAAAAACGAGGTTAATCTTTTTTTTCAAAATTTCAAAAAACGATGGGCTATAAGTTTTTTTTTTCATTTTTTTCAAATCCTATAAAATGATGAAAAACGGCGTGCTATAGTATGCCGTACGGTATGGGCTATAGCCCATGTTCAAAAATGATGAAAAACGAGGTAATTTTTATATTTCAAAATTTCAAAAAACGATGGGCTATAACCCATGTTTTTCATTTTTTTCCTTTTTTTCAAATCCTCAAAAATGATGAAAAACGAGGTTAATCTTTTTTTTCAAAATTTCAAAAAACGATGGGCTATAAGTTTTTTTTTTCATTTTTTTCAAATCCTATAAAATGATGAAAAACGGCGTGCTATAGTATGCCGTACGGTATGGGCTATAGCCCATGTTCAAAAATGATGAAAAACGAGGTAATTTTTATATTTCAAAATTTCAAAAAACGATGGGCTATAACCCATGTTTTTTTTTTTTTTTTTTTTAAATTCTCAAAAATGATGAAAAACGGCGTGCTATAGTATGCCGTACGGTATGGGCTATAGCCCATGTTAAAAAATGATGAAAAACGAGGTCATTTTTATTTCAAAATTTCAAAAAACGATGTTTTTTTTGTTTTTTTTTTTTTTTTTCAAATCCTCAAAAATGATGAAAAACGGCGTGCTATAGTATGCCGTACGGTATGGGCTATAGCCCATGGTCAAAAATGATGAAAAACGAGGTTAATCTTCTTTTTTCAAAATTTCAAAAAACGATGGGCTATACGTTTTTTTTTTCATTTTTTTCAAATCCTAAAAAATGATGAAAAACGGCGTGCTATAGTATGCCGTACGGTATGGGCTATAGCCCATGTTCAAAAATGATGAAAAACGAGGTCATTTTTTTTTCTTCAAAATTTCAAAAAACGATGGGCTATAACCCATGTTTTTTCATTTTTTTTCATTTTTTTCAAATCCTCAAAAATGATGAAAAACGGCGTGCTATAGTATGCCGTACGGTATGGGCTATAGCCCATGTTCAAAAATGATGAAAAACGAGGTAATTTTTATATTTCAAAATTTCAAAAAACGATGGGCTATAACCCATGTTTTTTTTTTTTTTTTTTTTTAATTCTCAAAAATGATGAAAAACGGCGTGCTATAGTATGCCGTACGGTATGGGCTATAGCCCATGTTAAAAAATGATGAAAAACGAGGTCATTTTTATTTCAAAATTTCAAAAAACGATGTTTTTTTTTTTTTTTTTTTTTTTTTCAAATCCTCAAAAATGATGAAAAACGGCGTGCTATAGTATGCCGTACGGTATGGGCTATAGCCCATGGTCAAAAATGATGAAAAACGAGGTTAATCTTCTTTTTTCAAAATTTCAAAAAACGATGGGCTATACGTTTTTTTTTTCATTTTTTTCAAATCCTAAAAAATGATGAAAAACGGCGTGCTATAGTATGCCGTACGGTATGGGCTATAGCCCATGTTCAAAAATGATGAAAAACGAGGTCATTTCTTTTTCTTCAAAATTTCAAAAAACGATGGGCTATAACCCATGTTTTTTCATTTTTTTTCATTTTTTTCAAATCCTCAAAAATGATGAAAAACGGCGTGCTATAGTATGCCGTACGGTATGGGCTATAGCCCATGTTCAAAAATGATGAAAAACGAGGTCATTTTTATTTCAAAATTTCAAAAAACGATGGGCTATAACCCATGTTTTTATTTATTTTTTCATTTTTTTAAATCCTCAAAAATGATGAAAAATGGCGTGCTATAGTATGCCGTACGGTATGGGCTATAGCCCATGTTCAAAAATGATGAAAACCGAGGTAATTTTTTTTTTTCAAAATTTCAAAAAACGATGGGCTATAACCCATGGTTTTTTTTTTTTTTTTCATTTTTTTCAAATCCTCAAAAATTATGAAAAACGGCGTGCTATAGTATGCCGTACGGTATGGGCTATAGCCCATGGTCAAAAATGATGAAAAAAAATTATCCTCGTTTTTCATCATTTTTGACCATGGGCTATAGCCCATACCGTACGGCATACTATAGCATGCCGTTTTTCATCATTTTTGAGGATTTGAAAGAAATGAAAAAGAAAAAAAAAACGATGGATTATAGCCCATTGTTTTTTTTGATTTTTTGATTATTTTTTAATCCTCGTTTTTCATCATTCTTTTACCATCCCACTGAGCAATAGCCGGCTATTAGACGTGCGTCTAAAAATGGGATAAAAAACGTCTAAAAGTAGACGTCTAAAACACGTCTATTTTTAGACTTGTTTTAGACGCTTATAAACAGAACATTCAGGGTTCTAGTCTCCTGAAGAACATTTTCACTGTCCATCTAAATTCTAAACGGATGGTTAAATATAAGTTACCGATTGTACCTCACATGCCAGTGTGGCACCGTAGATAAACCTGGGGTTTATAAGCAGAACATTCCGGGTTCAAGTCTCCTGAAATCCTCAAAAATGATGAAAAACGGCGTGCTATAGTATGCCGTACGGTATGGGCTATAGCCCATGGTCAAAAATGATGAAAATCGAGGTCATTTTTTTTTCTTCAAAATTTCAAAAAACGATGGGCTATAACCCATGTTTTTTTCATTTTTTTTCATTTTTTTCAAATCCTCAAAAATGATGAAAAACGGCGTGCTATAGTATGCCGTACGGTATGGGCTATAGCCCATGTTCAAAAATGATGAAAAACGAGGTAATTTTTATTTTTCAAAATTTCAAAAAACGATGGGCTATAACCCATGTTTTTTTTTGTTTTTTTTTAATCCTCAAAAATGATGAAAAATGGCGTGCTATAGTATGCCGTACGGTATGGGCTATAGCCCATGTTCAAAAATGATGAAAACCGAGGTAATTTGTTTTTTCAAAATTTCAAAAAACGATGGGCTATAACCCATGTTTTTTTTTTTTTTTCATATTTTTTTTAATCCTCAAAAATGATGAAAAACGGCGTGCTATAGTATGCTGTACGGTATGGGCTATAGCCCATGTTCAAAAAAGATGAAAAACGAGGATTATTTTCTTTTTTCAAAATTTAAAAAAACGATGGGCTATAACCCATGTTTTTTTTTCATTTTTTTCAAATCCTCAAAAATGATGAAAAACGGCTTGCTATAGTATGTCGTACGGTATGGGCTATAGCCCATGTTCAAAAATGATGAAAAACGAGGTAATTTTTATTTTTCAAAATTTCAAAAAACGATGGGCTATAACCCATTTCATTTTTTTTTAATCCTCAAAAATGATGAAAAACTGCGTGCTATAGTATAGTATAGTATTGTTAGTTCTTAAACAAAAACTCATACAGTTTTCCCCCAGTGAGATCAGCCTGGGAGTCATACGGTTTTCTGTACCTCATTTGACCTGCTGAAAACTGGTTCCATTTGTACACTGTCAAAGTAACTAACTTAATAATATCAACATCTATCTATTCTATAGTCCCTCTACAACAGTGGTTCCCAAACCTTTTCTTGTCAAGGACCCCCACATTTACACTTTATTAACCTGTGGAACCTGAACCTAACCCTAACCCTAACCCTAACCCCATAAGAGAAGATTGTTACAGATCTAGCAGTGATCTAGAATGATCAATTATATTAATAAAACGTCAAAAACTGTGAAAATGAAGAAAATGAAGGTGAAGAATCACTATAAATCTAAAACAGGTCAGAGTATTTCATCCAGTTATAAACAAGGAAGTGGTCCGGGTCTGCGACCATTTGATTGGAGGAGACAATGTAAGGAGCCCTAGGATTGGCTGAAGGCAGACCGATCTGATTCAACTGCAGAAACCCAGGATTGAACTAGGGACGTTTAGATCTTCAGTCTAATGCTCTTCCAACTGAGCTATCTCGGCAGGCACACAAACATGGTGAATTTCTGGGCTGCTTTAAAGTTGTCCTTCTTGAAATCAGTGTGCAAAGCAAAGTGTCACAGTTATGACTAATGTGGGATTTGAACCCTGGACCTGTGGCTCCCAAGGACAGCCTCTCATCACACTGAGCTAACTGCTGGATACTACTACACAGCTTTTTTGTGCTATTTGATGTAAGTGTGGAAAGAAAAGTGCTTTTTTGTTTGTTTGCTTGTAAGTGACAAATCCAGAATGTATTTTTCAATGTATTGTTAGTTCTTAAACATAAACTCATACAGTTCATCCCACAGTGAGATAAGCTTGAGGGTCATACGGTTGTCTGTACCTCATTTCAACTGCCGAATCTCAGGTTTGAACCAGGAACCTTGAGATCTACAGCCTAACGCTCTCCCAGCTGAGCTATTACGGCTTGAAAGTAACACATCCAGTATTTATTTTTACATTGACTGTTACTTGTTACTTCTTAAACAAAAAAACTCATAAAGTTTTTCACCCAGTGAGATCAGCCTAAGAGTCATAGGATTTTCTGTACCTCATTTCAACTGCCGAAAGCCTGGATTGAACCAGGGACCTTTAGATCTTCAGTCTAATGCTCTACCAACTGCGCTAATTTGGCTTGTAAGTGTCACATCCAGAATATATTTTTCAATTGATTGTTAGTTCTTAAACAAATAAACTCATACAGTTTTCCCCCAGTGAGATCAGCCTGGGAGTCATACGGTTTTCTGTACCTCATTTGACCTGCTGAAAACCGGTTCCATTTGTACACTGTCAAAGTAACTAACTTAATACTATCAACATCGATCTATTCTATAGTCCCTCTACAACAGTGGTTCCCAAACCTTTTCTTGTCAAGGACCCCCCATTTACACTTTATTAACCTGTGGAACCTGAATCTAACCCTAACCCTAACCCTAACCCCTAACCCTAACCCTAACCCCATGAGAGAAGATTGTTACAGATCTAGCAGTGATCTAGAATGATCAATTATATTAATAAAACGTCAAAAACTGTGAAAATGAAGAAAATGAAGTTGAAGAATCACTATAAATCTAAAACAGGTCAGAGTATTTCATCCAGTTATAAACAAGGAAGTGGTCCGGGTCTGCGACCATTTGATTGGAGGAGACAATGTAAGGAGCCCTAGGATTGGCTGAAGGCAGACCGATCTGATTGGCCAAGAAATCTGTCAATCAGAATGAAAAACCAGCACCTTCCTACTGAGTGTGTTGGGTTTGAACTAGCACAATTCCACAAGGTACTCTACAGATAACTTGTGATTTATCCGCTGGGCCACTTAGCGGCACACAGTTCAGCTGGAATTTCCAGGCCACTTGATGTCAGTGTGGAAAGGAAAACTTCACAGTAAATAGTTGAGTGGGGTTTGAACCTTCAATCTCCAGACAATGACGATAGCACCCTAAGTCAGTTACCTATTGCTATCTGCAACAACAGTCCTCCTTTGCCTGTGAGTTAGAGTTTGGAGTTGGATTTTGGCTGATATTTTTTAATCCTCCAAATCATGAAGTACACATGTATGCCTTCCAAACCCATGAACTATAGTATGACTGTACCTCATTTCAACTGCCGAATCACAGGTTTGAACCAGGAACCTTCAGATCTACAGTCTAACGCTCTCCCAACTGAGCTATTACAGCTTGCAAGTAACACATCCAGTATTTATTTTTACATTGACTGTTACTTGTTACTTCTTAAACAAAAAAACTCATAAAGTTTTTCACCCAGTGAGATCAGCCTAAGGGGTTGATTTAGGACTTCTATTTTACTTACTTCTATATTACTAATCTGGGGGCGTGTGGTATGTCATATTGCAATTTTGGGCATGTTAAGAAGCGCTTTTGACACCCCGCGGAGTGCGCAAAACGGCCTTGAATTAGTCATGGGTGTGTTTAAGGCGTGTTTGAGACGTACCCAATCAACATGTCCGTACTATTCTATTTACCAGTCAGCTGATGTCACATACGGAATGCGCACTTTGGGGATTGTGGTATTACATTTCTTCAGGCTGGCACCATAGAAGACATGACATGACTTTGTCACATTTGGGTTAATTATTCCTATTGCACTGCATGCTATCACCTTTATGCCTCAAAAGAACAGACCCACCTATACCTTTCAGATCGGAATGGAACTGCGAGTAGATAGCAGCATATTGGCAAATTGGCAATCCATGCGTAATGTTCCCAGAATCGTCTAACCCCCGAACATGCAAGTTCGTTTGATATTGTTTAATTCGATAACGATAGAACCATGTACCATACAGCGAATGAAAGCAAGATTCCTAAGGAATATGGAGATTTTTACATTTAATAAAACGGTTGAGAAATGAGAGAACCATGAGTGTTTATAGGCTAATATCAACGTTTTTTTATGAAAGACAAACGGGCTGTGAACTTGAAGAGCTCAATCACCATCCCGACACGGAAGAAATATAGCCTAGTGCATGCATGTATATGCACTGTTGCACTTGCACACAGTAGCCTACACACGCTCTTTATTTGTTTCTATTGAAAAACACCAGTAAAATAACGTTTATTATATTTTATTTCATTCAAGTCACGACGAAGGAATGAGTTGAATGCGTGCTGCGTAATGCTGTGGCCCCGATGGTATGGTCTTCGCTGAGTTCGCTCGTAGCATTTTATTGAAGAAGACTTGAATCGGGTGTGATACAGCATATGAAAGCAAACTTCCCACGGATTATGGAGATGTTTTTATTTATTTTTAAGGTTGAGAAATGAAAGAATTATGGCCGTTTCTAATCTCAACATTTTTACCAAAGAAAGCCTCTCTCTTTGCGCAGCAGAGAGCAGCTGTTGCCATGTCCCATAGAAACAACTAAATAGGTCTATAAAAATAATCCCAAAAGAAGCGCATATAACAGGGGTCTGTAACCTATTTTAAATGAAGTGCCATGTTTTTATTTTCTAAATAGTGAGTCTGCCATATCCAGATTAATTTGAATGACACCACATTAAAATAAAAAAACATATTTTGATTGTCCACACATATAAAGTTCTTCCTTCTTTTTAAATATGTTCTTGCACATTGTTATAATGATCATTATATATCCCCCTGCAGTCAGAGTTCATAGTTTTAATGAATGAATGTGATGCATTGTGAGCTGGTATAGATCTGCTATTTTCAAAAGTAATCTTTTTATTTAATTTTTGGATTAGCCGTCCTTAGTTGGGCAAATGCATTCATCTGGGGATCCTTGACATGGGAATGTGCTGTGTGAGGATCACTGGTTTAAACAACATTAGGAGAAAAGCCCAAATAACCACTTTAGAAACAAGAAAAGCAACCACACAGAAAGCAACTTTACAGAAAAATAAGCCGCTTATAATAAACAGACATGGCAACACTCTACCAGCCTCCCAGAGCCGCTCAAGTGTCAAATCAAACAGTGCTTTTTGCGTTTATGAGGTGGTCAGACCCACGTCTAATCGTTATGCGCTGAGTGTCTTTAGGTCAAGGGGCTTAATAGCAAATTGCGCAAAGCGAAAATAATTAACATATGGACACTCCCACAATGCTAAAATATTCAGGAACGCGGTAAGCCATAATGTGTGTGCGTTCAACACGGGCCAGTGCGTTCAACACGGGCCGATATGACTTTCATAATACGAATGTGCGCAGAGCGAGGCCAATTTATGTATTTCCATTGGTAAAACGCACCTTCAAAATCTACACATAAGAGTCATAGGATTTTCTGTAGGCCTACCTCATTTCAACTGCCAAAAGCCTGGATTGAACCAGGGACCTTTAGATCTTCAGTCTAATGCTCTACCAACTGTACTAATTCGGCTTGTAAGCGTCACATCCAGAATATATTTTTCAATTGATTGTTAGTTCTTAAACAAATAAACTCATACAGTTTTCCCCCAGTGAGATCAGCCTGGGAGTCATACGTTTTTCTGTACCTCATTTGACCTGCTGAAAACCGGTTCCATTTGTACACTGTCAAAGTCACTAACTTATATAGTATAGACCCTCTACAACAGTGGTTCCCAAACCTGTTCTTGTCAAGGACCCCCGAATTTACACTTTATTAGCCCGTGGAACCTAACCCTAACCCTAACCCGGCTATAATCCACGGTCAAAAACGATGAAAAACGAGGATTTAAAAAAAAGACAAAATCACTTCCAGACCATGGGCTATAGTCCATGGTGTCGGAGTGATTTTCGTCCTCAAAAATGATGAAAAACGGCATGCTACAGTTCCCTAACCCTAACCCTTGATCGTAGGAGATAGTAATGTAGGACTCTACAGATCGAGTGCTATCCAGTCATAAAGTTTGAACACTTGAAGAAACTACTACAGAAAACTGGAAACACCGCCAATGTGGCGCACTGCATCCTATCCGTAGGAATGAACAATCGACAGCAGGTGACAACAGAAACAGGACGGAAGACAATGAGGGCGGACACAAGTGTGGCCTGATAATTTGCCCAGCTGGTACCCACTTAAGGCCCAATCAGATCCCAGTTCAAACCCATATAGGCAAACACAGGTGGCACACATGGTTCTGAAATAAAATGGCCCATTTGGATACCACCTAAGACCCAGTTAGAAACCCACATAAGCCCATATGGGCTAACACGGGTGGGCCCTTTGTGAATACTGGGTGCACGGCCCACTTGCAACCCAAGCCCATAGCCCATGTCAAAACCCAATTGGGCCCAGGTGGACATGTTAGCTGGGGCAGGGCGTCACAATTTGTGGGACGGCTGAAAAGTCTTTGGAATGAGGGACTGTACGTCCCACACAAAGGGGGGGACATCTGGTTACCCTACAGACAGTAAACCATGTGTCTAAAGTAACCTTTTCGCTCTGTTTCTCAGGTTGAAGTTTGAGAACCAGCTTCAGCAGCTGATCGAGCAGCACAAGAATCTGCAATCTGTCTTTGTAAGTGTCTCTCAGTGGCGTGCACAGATAGACACTAGGGGGCACCCCCTGCCCTTTTTCCGTCTGGACAAATGTGCCCTTTTGATTATTATTATTATTGGTCCACCATGGTCCAGCAAGTGGACCATGGTGACATTGATTAATTCTAATTAAAAAAAAGCTTCTAATATATTATTTAGGCCCCCCCCCCAGTTTGACCTGAATTAGGCTACGGCCCCCTTTTTAACGGCATTCCTATCTCTGGCACCCCAATATACATATTGTAAAATCAAACTTAATTTAACTCTGAGAGAGTGTACAAATGGAACCAAACTCTGAGTTACAGACATTTGGTTCCCCCCCTGGAACTCCCTCAAGGTGGAGTCCCCGGACCCCACTTTGGGAACCACTGTCTAGAGTGGTTCTCATTATGTACACATTTGTACACTGTCTGCTGTCGTGAAAATGTATAGTTAGAGAAGTTTAAATCCCAGCCGTCTGCCGTCCAGCCTCTCCCACCCTTCACTGGGGGAAAGTTCCAGAAGACGGAAAAGGGATGAGTTGTCCTGTTACCGCGTTGCGAACCAATCAAATAACCAATAAAAGCATCTGGGAGCGGTGAAACCTCAATCAGAGACTCTGTGAGCGAATATAGGAGGAGGGGTGGACGACGTCGCTGAAAACAGTGTTGATTTCGTCTAAACATGTTCGTCGACTACCTTTTTCCACTGACGAAAACTAAATGGAAACTAAATGAAAACTAAGCTATGGTGACTAAAACTAAGACTAAAATATACTGACAATTTCATCAACAAATAAAAACTAGACTAAAATGTTAGGAAGGGACTAGTTGACAGGAGATCCAGTATTTAAGTCATTTTACACTTATAAAATGACTTAAAGCCGGTGTGGGCTTGTAGATCTGCTATTTTCAGCAAGTGAAAAAAACTACGACGGCATCAATAACAATAAGGCCAACAAAGACATTTGTTCGACTAAATCAACTGTAGATTTAGTGATATTTAGTCGCCTTAAACTAAGACTAACACTAAAACATTCCAGGTGACTATACTGTGACTAAAACTAAATAAAAAACAAAATGTTCTGCCAAAAACAACACTGGTCGAACAACATTTATTCTAATGAGATTTCATCGTTGGCGTCGCTGGCAGTGAGGATGAGGAGTAACTGAGGACACTTTTTAACACCAGGGTTGACCAGGGTTCGATCTGTTCAGATCTCTAAAAGTTGGTTCGGAACTGGAACTGGAACAGAAAAATACGTCTTCTTGCCCTTAAAATTAAAAGGTTGAGAACCACTCCACTATGTCGGATACAGAAAACTTGCACTTGGGCCAGATTCTTCTCTGCCTATGTGCCTGTTCTTTCATTATACCTGTAAGAAATAGCAGCCAATATGTGAGCCCTGATGATGATGTGTGTTCCCTCTCTGTCCAGATGCCTCAGAACCTCCCAGCTGAAGTAGAGAGCTCTGAGAATACCAAAAGTCAACTTCTGGCAGCAGGTAAACGGAGTATACCTTCACATGTACTTTGTGTATGTGTACATTCAAACTATCTGCTGCTGTCGGGCATGCAGAGAGCTGGCCATGTTTCATCTTTTTAATGATTATTATTTTCACATAAATTAAACGTCCTATTTTATACTTTGCGGTGATCCCTTTAAGGACATTTCTGAAATAGCGACACGTTATTAAATCTGTCTGTGGCTGCTTGGCAACCGGAAGGTTCCCAGTTCGATCCCGGGGCTCCTCCCAGAGTTATGCTCCTTTTAGCTCTGGTCCATAGCCTTACTGATCTTGCTGCCGTTGCATTAAGGCTATGGAACGGATTGGCTTCCTGCCCTTCCGGCCTCTCCTCTGTAGCGAAAATACACAATAATGTTTTACCTATAGAGCATCGCAGTCCCTCCCCCTTTCAGAACGACGAGTGGCCCAGGAAATGATTCTCCATTCATTTTCTCCATAGGCTTTTCAAAAAAAGTATTTATTTAAAGACCTTTTAAGAGTCGTACAAAGCCAACACACACAATATTTTGGACCAAACAAATAATTACAAAGAAGAAAAGTCTATGAGGAAAATGAGCGGGGATTTCTTTTCCGGGTCTCTCGAGGGGGCGGGACTGCGACGCTCTATACTCACCAATACAACGACGGGTTGTGTCATTAGAAAGCCTACTTTCCTTAGTGGACGCACTGAGGAAAGTACCACACTGAAAAAAATCACTTTTTTGGCCAGAAAGGGATTTTGTTTTCACAGAAAAATATTTTATTTTAATTACTCCACTGTGCCTTCTACCGATATTGCCAAGAGAAAACCCTCATAGAGAAGATTTTCCCTTTGGGTGAAAAAATCTATCCCTTTTTGGCCAAAAAGTGTATTTATGGGGGGAGCTCAAAGTGCGTCCACTAAGGAAAGTAGGCTTTCTAATGACACAACCCATCTTTGTATTGGTGAGTAGGTAAAACATTATTTTCATTTTCGCTACAGAGAGGAGAGGCGTTTATGCGAGCCCCGGAAGTCGACAGTAACATAAATGCAACGGCATTCAAGCTATGGACCAGAGCTATAAGATCCTGTTAGACGCAGGTGTCGGCTCCAGGTCTGCTCCAGGTCTGCTCACTACAAATCTCCTGCTTGTTTTTTTTATGTAAATCGCTACAGAGCAGCTGAAGAGGGCTCAGCTGGGCCGCCTGGAGAAAGAGCTGGAAATGGCCAGGAACCAGAAGAATCCTCCAGAGACTCCGGAGACGGCGGAGACTCAGTCAGGAGAGATCGAGATCAACGAGAGTTCAAACTCATTTGTACCGTTGACCTTCAGTGAGGTATAGATTAGCCAAAGTGTGTCGTCCAGGGCAAATTAAAACACACTCAAAGGTTCCCCAAGGCGGCTCTAAATTGACCCTCACGGGCCTGTGACTCTTGACGGGTCCATTTGGTTTCTACTTGTAATGCCGCCAGAGTCGAGGGGGGTCCTTGAAATTTAATAGTTTGAGACCGCACTGTTTAAGACTGTTTGAGGCACCACTGACGCTGCGTTCTCGCTACATGCGTAAGATGTTTGGCGGCCGGATTTAGTTTGATTTATTAACGTCTCCTTGACCGCTTGGTTTTGAATTATCGTTCCATTTGTTGTGGAATGCTACGGCGGTCTTAGTTCATTATTAACTCCCGGTTCTATTCAACACAAAGCCATGTGTTTTTGTCTTTTATTTTCACTTATTGCTGTATGTGTCCATGACTATTTACATTTGCTATTTACATTTACCATCTGTTAATGGTTTTGTTCTAAATGTTACTTGCTGTAATGTTGTTAAACACAATGTAAACGACGGTATCAAAATATGTTCTATTTATAATATGCTGATGTGAGATGTTGATAATTTAAAATGATTCGAGTTAGTATAAAGTAAGCCTATACAGTATGTATTCAATATAGTTATTTCTTCACTATCTATATTTCTAAAAGGATGTTCATACTGTGTGTGTCTGTTGCCGTGGCTCTAAATTGAACTACAAATAAATATAATAATACATCGTTGGATAATGAAGTTGTTCATTGGGTTTCATTCACAGCAGAGCCATAGAGTTATACAGAGTTATGACATTGAGGGGGCAGAAAATTGAGCGCTCGAGCACTGTTCATGCAGCCTGGAGAGGGACAAGCTGGAGTTGGAAATACATTGTTTTCAACAAGGGCGGCGCAAATATCAGCACTTTTAGCCATGTGTGCCAACATGACAACTGTTTTAAAGTATTGTACAGTGACAACTAAAGTGTCTGTAATGTTTATGTTGTACTATTACAAAGATGAAGGGATTTAAGATCATTAAAGCTGGGCTGTTGCCTGAGTCCAGTGCATTCTGCCAACTTCCGGTCCAGGACTTTGTCACTGTTCGCCATGCTCTTCACCAATAGAAGTCTATGTAGGAGAGCCTCCATTGGATTGAAGCCCCATGAAGTGAACAGAGTTGTCGTAACTCTGTCTTACTTTATGGCTCTGGTTCACAGGCAGCACACGTACAGCCTGCCAGTCAGTCGACACCACATCAGTTTTTCCGTCGACTAAAACTAAGACGAGAAATGTTTGCTGACTACCTTTTTCCACTAAGGAAAACTAAATAAAAACTAGGCAATGATGACTAAAACTAAGACTAAATATATTGACAATTCCAGTATCCAGTATAAGTCATTTTACACTTGGTGGCATGCTGAAAATGGCAGATCTACAAGCTCACAACGCGTCGCAGTGTGACGCATTGTGAGCTTGTAGATCTGCTATTTTAAGCAGGTGTAATAACAGTCATTACGACGGCATCAAGGCCCGCCAAAATACATTTTTGTCATTTAATAGTTTTAGCCAATAGACATTTAGTCAACTCACATTTTAGTCACATTCCAGATGACTAAAATGTGACTAAACCTAAATAAACTATTCAAGAGAGTATGACTAAAACTAGAATCTAAATTCGCTGCCAAAAACCACACTGCACCACATCAACGTTGATTCGATAAAGATTTAATATAAGACACTTTTTTTTCCTCATTACAGCATGATGTCATAGACTCCAATACAGTCCAACGTTTGACAAGAAAACAATCTAACCATTTAAAGGAGAAAAACAATTAAAAACAGACCTTATTTGGTTTTGTTTTTTTACTGCCAATACTACATCCATACTGACACGGTCATTGCAGATTAACGCCACCAGGAGGCAGGACTGATCATCACCTGTCTGGTTTAATGTCCTCCAGCACTTTATTATGTATATAAATATGTACAATATAATCCCTTTATCCCTAAAATATACACACACGCACACACACGCATGCACGCACACATGCACACACACGCACGCACACACACACACACACACACACATGCACGCACACACACACACACACACACACACACACACACACACACACACACGGCTCATTTAACACTAGGAAGTCTGAGCAGCCGTTCTGACCGAATTTGAGATTTCAATGTTTATTTTCTCAGCCCATGGAGTCCAGAGAAAGTTCCCCTTTCATGACTTTGTCTAAATATTCGATTGAAATCATCTCTGTTTTTTTCCCCATTTGAAACTTTTTCTAAATATGATTTTAGGCATATATCTCTTACTCAGTCTGACTATATCGGCCCATTCGACCGCTCTCCCCCTTTATCCCCCCACCCCCGCACCACTCGTTCACACCTCTTCAGCTGGAGAAGTCATTGTTGCCTACACGCACTCACTTTTATTTATTTTTTCTTCCCTCTCTTATGAATACATTATTATACACCCAATGAAAATGTACACTTCACGGATTATATAGGCCATTTGGAATTAGAACAATCGGTAGAAAATTGGCCGAGAATAGCACAATAGCACATTAATTATTGCCTAAATGTAGGCTACGGACTTTTCTGAAAATGGTTAATCTGCAAGCTGCCCGACATTTCAACTTGATATGTTTCGTAGAGAGGGCATAGGCCTACACAAGCCAGAATTCCGTAGTTTACATGGTATTTTGAATTTTTTAAAATGAGCAAAAAATAAGCGAGTTATGTAAAGAGGGGTGGAGGGGAAAAGGCGATTATTTGGCACAATCAATCAAATATATATTAATTACATCGCGTAGCCTATAATGTTTCCCCCTCTATATAAAAATGACAATATATAACTCTAATGTCGTATTTCGTCATGTATGTGAACTATAGGCTGCTTGAAATACTGTTGGTCAAAGTAACTAGTTGGGCAGGCTAAATATAATAGTAGGCTATAAGCCCGTTTTCAGCTAAATGCGGAAATGTCCAGGCTAAAAAACTTATCGAACGGGAGTCGGGTTAATATTTATTTACTCGTCATTGTCATGTTCACTCCAAATAAGCAAGTATTATGTAATAAATAAATTAATTTCGTGGCTTTTTGTTCTCTTTTCTCCAGGCGCATACCCGCATCGAGATGAGCTCTGCGACAGCCGTGCTGTGCTGTTTTCAATTAAATTACTTGCAGTATAATATTAATAAATACTACATCCTATATACATTGCTTGTCTGTCTAATCATTCAAATGTTTTTCTATATGCATATTGCATAGTTTATGTAAGCCTGAATTAAAGTCTGATTACTGAGGCTTTTTCCCCCGTCTCTCTCACAAACAACGAAGCCTATAAATATTGTCACCTTTATGCAAGTTCGTTTGATATTGTTTAATTCGATAACGATAGCGAATATGCAGCTATCCGTATAGGTGCCCTTTGTGTCAGTGTGCGCCTGCCCAACCCCTGGCCTCTGTAGAACCTGAATCCCCCCCCCCACCTCATTTCCCCTCACTGTATTTTACATTCCTGCTGTTGTCACCACGCGGTAAATAATGAATACTTTGTGTTAATTCAACCATGTTTATTTTTTCTTATTGTTCACAATATCAGAAAGCATGAAAGAAAGTAAATATAAAGCGAAATAAAATCAGGGAAAACACAAATCCAGTTTCTGTTGCTATACTTAGAGACACTTGACACATGTCATTGTAATTGTTCCCGTACATGTGCCACATGCCCGTTTGCCACATTTGTGGCAGCTGGATAGCGTCTTGTTTCCACATCTGTCAAGCTGACACTGCCGTCGCTTCTTGGGCGTGTCTGGTGTCTGTGGACCATCCTGTCTCCTCTTGGCAGTTTGCTGGTTCTGTGGTGTGGTAGGCAGCGGCTGCAGTGCGCTGCGCTGCTGGCGCCGAGGGGTGCGTGGTGGCATGACTGAGTCCTTTTCACCCATGTGTTCCTCGCGGAGCTGTAGTGCCAAGTCCTGTAGGAACTCTCTCCTGGTGAGCTGCGGTTTGTTCAAGCACTGTTTGTACAACACATAGGCATTGATGGCAGCCAGGTCCAGAATGTTGTAAAAGACAGCCATTGGCCAACGCCTGGTGCCAAGTCTGACGCTGTAGTTTCGTGCCATCTGATCCAAAATGTCCACTCCCCATTTCGTGTCATTATAGTCCGTTACAGACTCTGGTTTCGCTTTGGGGTCTTTACCAATCACGATCGAACGGTGCATGGTGCTTAGAATGCAAACGTTTTTGTTTGCTTTGCTTTGGTAAATCGTCAGTGTGGCACCATCACTTGTCATCAGTTGTGTGTGGAACAGCTGTTCTTTTCCACGTGCGGATGGAGGCAACTCTCGCCTCTGTCTGTTCACAGTTCCAAGTATCGTTGTGTTGTTTGCTAGGAGAGACTGCCCCAACTTCATCGAAGTGAAAAAGTTATCCATTGTGATGTTTCGGCCTCTGTCGAGGAATGGTGCTACCAGCCTCTGGACCACGTCTTGAGAGAGCGGCACGCCATCACTATATATACAAATGACAGGGAGAAGGTGTAATGGTTATTACAACGCAAAAATATATACATAATAGGCTTTGATGTAAAGACATTTTAAATGATTATTGATTATTAGAAAAGGAAAATAAATCACCTGCTGCGGTACTGGCCCTTTCCAAGGTATGGAAATCCATTCAGGAAGTATTTGCTGTCCAGGTCGGCAGCAATCCAGAACTTAATTCCAAACTTGTCTGGTTTATTGGCCATGTATTGCGTAAATCCACATCTTGCCTTGGATGGGAAGAGTTGCTCATCGACCGTGATGTTTCCTCCAGGCACATAGCAAGATATGCAGTTATCTGTGAACTGATTCCAAATGTCCGTTATTGCAGCAAACTTGTCTGTTTCTTTGCGTGCTTCTCTGGTGTCCTTGTCGTCAAATCGCAGGTATCGCATTATGGATTTGAAACGGTCACGAGACATTGTTTCGCTCACCGTCTCATTCCCCCATGCCCCTTTCGCCCACAGTTGATTCAATGGATAACCAGATGTCGACATCGCACGAATGAAAAACACGCTGATGAATGCTTTCAGTTCAGTAACAGACAGATCCCATTCTTGATTCTGTCCATCACTGCGGGCAAACTTCACTGTGCAGTCTTTGACGTTTTCCAACATGTCGGGGTCAAACATACACAAAAAACTGCTCAACTCGTCGTGGATTCTGACCTTGGCAAAGGCAGTAGGACCTGGCCTGGCTGTGAAGATATTACGCTTTGGCAGTCTGCCGCGGCCAGCACCGGGTTGCATCGAAGACCATATTGTTCCATCTTTACTTGTCTCAGTAGTAGTCTCGGGCTGGGATGTTTGAGGTAAATCCTCTGTGTCATCTGCCTCGCTAGATTCGCTATCTGATGAATCTGAAGCTGGCGGGTAGTACTCTTCAGCCTGTTCCTCTCCTCCGACATTGTCATCTTCGCTGTCTATGTCGCCAAAAGCCGTCTGCCCGAGCAGAATGCTGGCTGCCTCCTCTGCTGTGTAGCGTCTTTCCCTCGGCTTATTTCTTCGAATCATGATCGTGAAATGACCTGTCCACACATTGCATGTGCCTTTATACACATTTTTTGCATCGAAGTTGTATAGGCTAATTTAAATGTCAATTGATTTTGATTGGGCTATATGACGACAGAATTCCAATGCATTGATAGAGGGCGTGGTGACAACAGCATGCAGGATGCATACTTCTCAACTTCTCAATATTTGCCTATATTTTACAGAACATAACTTAACATTAAATGCAGTCTATTAGTATTGACTATGCATAGTATATAACTTATAACGTAAGCCTAAAACGAAAAATAAAACCTGCACTCTCAAAGGGAACTATTTGGTCACATTCGATCATAAAAACATTTAGGCCTACATGGGACGAATATTTGGGCCTAAGCAGTTTTGTGTGTGTGTGTGTGTGTGTGTGTGTGCACCTGCACCTACAGTATATATATATATATATATATATACAAATAGACACTTCTATGTTGCTAAAGAACAGAACAGGAATTCATCATATAGGAAGCAAAAAGGGATAGTGTTAAAACTACACTTTTGGGGTGGAATTAACTCTAGGCTGAGTTTGGTAACACTGGCGTGATCAACTCTTTCAAATGACTCCAACACTGAACCCAATTTAAATCTGAAGGTGTTAAAATGACACTTTGGGAGTTGAAATCAACTCTGCAATGTTTAACCCTGGAATTTTAACTCATGTTCTGTTCTTTAGCCACATAGAAGTGTCTATTTGTATGTCTCTAAATGTTTTGATGAATTGAACAATGTGGACCCTGTTGTAAACAAGTGTAATGCTTCATTGGGTTAATATAGTATGTTTTTGAACGAATATTTGGGCCTAAGCAGTTTTTTGTGTGTGTGTGTGACCAGTGTTAGTCGACTCGGAATTGCAGCCATCCGTAGGTGCCCTTTGTGTCAGTGTGCGCCTGCCCAACCCCCCCAACCCCTGATGTGTGGCACCTATACGGATGGCTGCAATTCGAAGTGGCCTCTGTAAAACCTGAATCCCCCCCCCCCACCCCATTTCCCGAGTCGACGAGCAACACTGGTCACACACACACACAAAAAACTGCTTAGGCCCAAATATTCGTTCAAAAACATACTATATTAACCCAATGAAGCATTACACTTGTTTACAACAGGGTCCACATTGTTCAATTCATCAAAACATTTAGAGACATACCAATAGACAAATAGGGAAATATATATATATATATATATATATATATATATATAGCTTGTCCCATGTAGGCCTAAATGTAGGCCCCCCCCCCACCCCATTTCCCCTCACTGTATATGTATCTTTTCCCTTTTTGAATCCACGACGAGTTGAGCAGTTTTTTGTGTATGTTTGACCCCGACATGTTGGAAAACGTCAAAGACTGCACAGTGAAGTTTGCTGCAATAACGGACATTTGGAATCAGTTCACAGATAACTGCATATCTTGCTACCGCGTGGTGACAACAGCAGGAATGTGTGGTGCATATATATGTGCATGACACCAATTCTCAACTTCTCAGACAATATTTATGTTTAAATGTAGGCCCCCCCCCCACCCCATTTCCCCTCACTGTATATGTATCTTTTCCCTTTTTGCTTCCTATATGATGAATTCCTGTTCTGTTATAGCGCATCATTATATCAAAACCAGGCCTATACTGAATGTATTACTTTTGTTTAAATCAACTGAACTAGACCAATAAAATAGTAGGCTAGTATTTATGTTTTTCGTTAATAATAATACATGCTGAGGGAATGTGCTCCGTTCATTGGCTCTATATAGGCCGTGCGAGACAGGATTATTTTAAATAAATATGTCTCTGCTCTGACAGAATGCGGCGGCATGCTTAAAATAAAAAGATATACAAGGCCCTATACAAGACATAGGCTACCAGCCAGTAGAACAGGAATTCATATAGGAAGCAAAAAGGGAAAAGAATAAAGATACATATACAGTGAGGGGAAATGCCAGGCCAGGTCCTACTGCTTTTGCCAAAGTCAGAATCCACGACGAGTTGAGCAGTTTTTTGTGTATGTTTGACCCCGACATGTTGGAAAACGTCAAAGACTGCACAGTGAAGTTTGCCCGCAGTGATGGACAGAATCAAGAATGGGATCTGTCTGTTACTGAACTGAAAGCATTCATCAGCGTGTTTTTCATTCGTGCGATGTCGACATCTGGTTATCCATTGAATCAACTGTGGGCGAAAGGGGCATGGGGGAATGAGACGGTGAGAGAAACAATGTCTCTTATTTTAAGCATGCCGCCGCATTCTGTCAGAGCAGAGACATATTTATTTAAAATAATCCTGTCTCGCACGGCCTATATAGAGCCAATGAACGGAGCACATTCCCTCAGCATGTATTATTATTAACGAAAAACATAAATACTAGCCTACTATTTTATTGGTCTAGTTCAGTTGATTTAAACAAAAGTAATACATTCAGTATAGGCCTGGTTTTGATATAATGATGCGCTATAACAGAACAGGAATTCATCATATAGGAAGCAAAAAGGGAAAAGATACATATACAGTGAGGGGAAATGGGGTGGGGGGGGGGCCTACATTTAAACATAAATATTGTCTGAGAAGTTGAGAATTGGTGTCATGCACATATATATGCACCACACATTCCTGCTGTTGTCACCACGCGGTAGCAAGATATGCAGTTATCTGTGAACTGATTCCAAATGTCCGTTATTGCAGCAAACTTCACTGTGCAGTCTTTGACGTTTTCCAACATGTCGGGGTCAAACATACACAAAAAACTGCTCAACTCGTCGTGGATTCAAAAAGGGAAAAGATACATATACAGTGAGGGGAAATGGGGTGGGGGGGGGGGCCTACATTTAGGCCTACATGGGACAAGCTATATATATATATATATATATATATATATATATATTTCCCTATTTGTCTATTGGTATGTCTCTAAATGTTTTGATGAATTGAACAATGTGGACCCTGTTGTAAACAAGTGTAATGCTTCATTGGGTTAATATAGTATGTTTTTGAACGAATATTTGGGCCTAAGCAGTTTTTTGTGTGTGTGTGTGACCAGTGTTGCTCGTCGACTCGGGAAATGGGGTGGGGGGGGGGGATTCAGGTTTTACAGAGGCCACTTCGAATTGCAGCCATCCGTATAGGTGCCACACATCAGGGGTTGGGGGGGTTGGGCAGGCGCACACTGACACAAAGGGCACCTACGGATGGCTGCAATTCCGAGTCGACTAACACTGGTCACACACACACACAAAAAACTGCTTAGGCCCAAATATTCGTTCAAAAACATACTATATTAACCCAATGAAGCATTACACTTGTTTACAACAGGGTCCACATTGTTCAATTCATCAAAACATTTAGAGACATACAAATAGACACTTCTATGTGGCTAAAGAACAGAACATGAGTTAAAATTCCAGGGTTAAACATTGCAGAGTTGATTTCAACTCCCAAAGTGTCATTTTAACACCTTCAGATTTAAATTGGGTTCAGTGTTGGAGTCATTTGAAAGAGTTGATCACGCCAGTGTTACCAAACTCAGCCTAGAGTTAATTCCACCCCAAAAGTGTAGTTTTAACACTATCCCTTTTTGCTTCCTATATGATGAATTCCTGTTCTGTTCTTTAGCAACATAGAAGTGTCTATTTGTATATATATATATATATATATATACTGTAGGTGCAGGTGCACACACACACACACACACACACACACAAAACTGCTTAGGCCCAAATATTCGTCCCATGTAGGCCTAAATGTTTTTATGATCGAATGTGACCAAATAGTTCCCTTTGAGAGTGCAGGTTTTATTTTTCGTTTTAGGCTTACGTTATAAGTTATATACTATGCATAGTCAATACTAATAGACTGCATTTAATGTTAAGTTATGTTCTGTAAAATATAGGCAAATATTGAGAAGTTGAGAAGTATGCATCCTGCATGCTGTTGTCACCACGCCCTCTATCAATGCATTGGAATTCTGTCGTCATATAGCCCAATCAAAATCAATTGACATTTAAATTAGCCTATACAACTTCGATGCAAAAAATGTGTATAAAGGCACATGCAATGTGTGGACAGGTCATTTCACGATCATGATTCGAAGAAATAAGCCGAGGGAAAGACGCTACACAGCAGAGGAGGCAGCCAGCATTCTGCTCGGGCAGACGGCTTTTGGCGACATAGACAGCGAAGATGACAATGTCGGAGGAGAGGAACAGGCTGAAGAGTACTACCCGCCAGCTTCAGATTCATCAGATAGCGAATCTAGCGAGGCAGATGACACAGAGGATTTACCTCAAACATCCCAGCCCGAGACTACTACTGAGACAAGTAAAGATGGAACAATATGGTCTTCGATGCAACCCGGTGCTGGCCGCGGCAGACTGCCAAAGCGTAATATCTTCACAGCCAGGCCAGGTCCTACTGCCTTTGCCAAGGTCAGAATCCACGACGAGTTGAGCAGTTTTTTGTGTATGTTTGACCCCGACATGTTGGAAAACGTCAAAGACTGCACAGTGAAGTTTGCCCGCAGTGATGGACAGAATCAAGAATGGGATCTGTCTGTTACTGAACTGAAAGCATTCATCAGCGTGTTTTTCATTCGTGCGATGTCGACATCTGGTTATCCATTGAATCAACTGTGGGCGAAAGGGGCATGGGGGAATGAGACGGTGAGCGAAACAATGTCTCGTGACCGTTTCAAATCCATAATGCGATACCTGCGATTTGACGACAAGGACACCAGAGAAGCACGCAAAGAAACAGACAAGTTTGCTGCAATAACGGACATTTGGAATCAGTTCACAGATAACTGCATATCTTGCTATGTGCCTGGAGGAAACATCACGGTCGATGAGCAACTCTTCCCATCCAAGGCAAGATGTGGATTTACGCAATACATGGCCAATAAACCAGACAAGTTTGGAATTAAGTTCTGGATTGCTGCCGACCTGGACAGCAAATACTTCCTGAATGGATTTCCATACCTTGGAAAGGGCCAGTACCGCAGCAGGTGATTTATTTTCCTTTTCTAATAATCAATAATCATTTAAAATGTCTTTACATCAAAGCCTATTATGTATATATTTTTGCGTTGTAATAACCATTACACCTTCTCCCTGTCATTTGTATATATAGTGATGGCGTGCCGCTCTCTCAAGACGTGGTCCAGAGGCTGGTAGCACCATTCCTCGACAGAGGCCGAAACATCACAATGGATAACTTTTTCACTTCGATGAAGTTGGGGCAGTCTCTCCTAGCAAACAACACAACGATACTTGGAACTGTGAACAGACAGAGGCGAGAGTTGCCTCCATCCGCACGTGGAAAAGAACAGCTGTTCCACACACAACTGATGACAAGTGATGGTGCCACACTGACGATTTACCAAAGCAAAGCAAACAAAAACGTTTGCATTCTAAGCACCATGCACCGTTCGATCGTGATTGGTAAAGACCCCAAAGCGAAACCAGAGTCTGTAACGGACTATAATGACACGAAATGGGGAGTGGACATTTTGGATCAGATGGCACGAAACTACAGCGTCAGACTTGGCACCAGGCGTTGGCCAATGGCTGTCTTTTACAACATTCTGGACCTGGCTGCCATCAATGCCTATGTGTTGTACAAACAGTGCTTGAACAAACCGCAGCTCACCAGGAGAGAGTTCCTACAGGACTTGGCACTACAGCTCCGCGAGGAACACATGGGTGAAAAGGACTCAGTCATGCCACCACGCACCCCTCGGCGCCAGCAGCGCAGCGCACTGCAGCCGCTGCCTACCACACCACAGAACCAGCAAACTGCCAAGAGGAGACAGGATGGTCCACAGACACCAGACACGCCCAAGAAGCGACGGCAGTGTCAGCTTGACAGATGTGGAAACAAGACGCTATCCAGCTGCCACAAATGTGGCAAACGGGCATGTGGCACATGTACGGGAACAATTACAATGACATGTGTCAAGTGTCTCTAAGTATAGCAACAGAAACTGGATTTGTGTTTTCCCTGATTTTATTTCGCTTTATATTTACTTTCTTTCATGCTTTCTGATATTGTGAACAATAAGAAAAAATAAACATGGTTGAATTAACACAAAGTATTCATTATTTACCGCGTGGTGACAACAGCAGGAATGTAAAATACAGTGAGGGGAAATGAGGTGGGGGGGGGGATTCAGGTTCTACAGAGGCCAGGGGTTGGGCAGGCGCACACTGACACAAAGGGCACCTATACGGATAGCTGCATATTCGCTATCGTTATCGAATTAAACAATATCAAACGAACTTGCATAAAGGTGACAATATTTATAGGCTTCGTTGTTTGTGAGAGAGACGGGGGAAAAAGCCTCAGTAATCAGACTTTAATTCAGGCTTACATAAACTATGCAATATGCATATAGAAAAACATTTGAATGATTAGACAGACAAGCAATGTATATAGGATGTAGTATTTATTAATATTATACTGCAAGTAATTTAATTGAAAACAGCACAGCACGGCTGTCGCAGAGCTCATCTCGATGCGGGTATGCGCCTGGAGAAAAGAGAACAAAAAGCCACGAAATTAATTTATTTATTACATAATACTTGCTTATTTGGAGTGAACATGACAATGACGAGTAAATAAATATTAACCCGACTCCCGTTCGATAAGTTTTTTAGCCTGGACATTTCCGCATTTAGCTGAAAACGGGCTTATAGCCTACTATTATATTTAGCCTGCCCAACTAGTTACTTTGACCAACAGTATTTCAAGCAGCCTATAGTTCACATACATGACGAAATACGACATTAGAGTTATATATTGTCATTTTTATATAGAGGGGGAAACATTATAGGCTACGCGATGTAATTAATATATATTTGATTGATTGTGCCAAATAATCGCCTTTTCCCCTCCACCCCTCTTTACATAACTCGCTTATTTTTTGCTCATTTTAAAAAATTCAAAATACCATGTAAACTACGGAATTCTGGCTTGTGTAGGCCTATGCCCTCTCTACGAAACATATCAAGTTGAAATGTCGGGCAGCTTGCAGATTAACCATTTTCAGAAAAGTCCGTAGCCTACATTTAGGCAATAATTAATGTGCTATTGTGCTATTCTCGGCCAATTTTCTACCGATTGTTCTAATTCCAAATGGCCTATATAATCCGTGAAGTGTACATTTTCATTGGGTGTATAATAATGTATTCATAAGAGAGGGAAGAAAAAATAAATAAAAGTGAGTGCGTGTAGGCAACAATGACTTCTCCAGCTGAAGAGGTGTGAACGAGTGGTGCGGGGGTGGGGGGATAAAGGGGGAGAGCGGTCGAATGGGCCGATATAGTCAGACTGAGTAGGAGTGATTTTTTTTCAGCCTTCCTAGTGTTAAGCCTCAAACCTTTCAATGTACAGTACAGCATACAGTCATAAAACAGTTTCAACAGTTTGATACCCAGGCTAGAGTTTATAATAACAATAATAATAATGCTCGCTCGACATCGACTTTGGTCTTTTCTTTGGTGTTTTTGTTTTTTTTAATTAATGGTGGTTTACAGACAGCTTTAAACAATCCTGCTCGGGGTGTTGGTCCCATTTTCATTTCAGCCACTTATGTAAGGAGGAGGAGGATATATTATTATATATAGGATATATTAAAATGGCCCAGTTCCAATTCTCTGTGCGACGAACTGTCCTTTCTCACTTCCTATATCTCGCCTGAGAGCTAGGCCACCAGACGAGTGATCTAACGTGTGTGTGTGTGTGTCAGGAAGGAAGGGAGGGAGAGAGGCGTTGATGGGTGGGTGCACCGTCTGTAGAAATAAATACCGTCCTCAAATAAGGCCAGGTGTTTGTGCATATACTGTAGATAAGCCCATCGAGACCTGGACAGCATCTGTGTCACTTTTACACTTTTGTAACCACTCGAACCCATTTGTTATTTTATACTTTGGCCGTATCAGAAATAGCAGATCTGCAAGTTAAAATCTTTGTTTCTGGGTCTGTCGGGATGGCCCAGACGGTTATAGCTCAACCGTCTGGGCACCTAGGCTGCCGAGCCAGCCTGACGGCGTGCCGCGGGTTCGACTCCAGATCCCGACGGCCTTTGCCGTGTGTCTTCCACACCACATCTCTCTCCCCCTTTCCTGTCAGACTATACTTTCATCCTATCAATAAAGGCAGAAAAAGCCAAAAAATATATATACTATCGTAGAATCTGGTCTCTGGGGTGTTAATGGGTTAACCCATTTAGACCTGAGGCAAAAAAAAAAACTAAAAAAGGCCTAACAATTTTCAGAAAAAAACCTTATGTTAATGGCATAATAAGGTGCAGCGCTTGTGATTTTCGGTTGGATCTCTTGCTGCTCCGTGTGTCTCAGCAGGTCTGTATTTTAGCCCCTCCCTGAAAAAAAGATAGGATTGTTTGTTTTGCATACTCGACAGTGCTGTGAGGAACCAACGGGCCACACCTTAAACACACCACGGGTAAAAGTTCATCACAGGCTCGCTCTCTCTCTCTCACACGTGCGCACACACGCACACGCACACGCACACACACACACACACACACACACACACACACACACACACACGTTGTGAGCTTGTAGATCAGCTATTTTCAGCAAGTGTAAAATCAGCCATTATGACGGCGTAAAACTCTAAAACATACAGTAGTATAGCCTTCCTTATTCTCTCTTCCTTATTTCCCTCTTCCCCCGTTCATTTCCGGACTGATACTTTTCTTATAATTTCCTCTTTTCATGATTTCCCTCCTTCTCTCCTCTCTGCTCTGCTCTCTCTGGTTGCGACTGATCCACCCATTTAGACCTGAGGCCGATTCTAAAATTCTTCTACAGTTTTCTTAAAAACATATGTCAGTGGAAACTAAATGAAAACTAAGCTATGATGACTAAAACTGAGACTAAATATACTGACAATTTCATCAACAAATAAAAACTAGACTAAAATGTTAGGAAGGGACTAGTGGACAAGAGATCCAGTATAAGTCATTTTGCAATTAGTTGCAATTAGTAGTCAAGGACCCACAGAATTGTCTGTATTTGGCCGCCGATCCCCATCTGAAAATATGTTCTTCCAGGGACCTAGAAGCAATTCTTTGAGTTAAAAACGTTCACTGTGAATGAATATATATTGAAAGATTTGCGCCATATTTTCACGATTAAAATAAATAAATAGCTAAAGTATAACATCATGCTTAAAACACCAAAAGGGGTTCCCGCCCAGAATGGGTTAAGAATAGTATACTCCTGCCTTTTTTGGTGAACCGGGCCGTTGGCACAGCAGGAGCCCCACAGCACCGCAGAGGCATACTTTCAACATGAGCAACTTCTACGCAAGTTTCCACACTCTCCAAGACACGCGCACACGCACGCACGCACACGCACACGCACACACACACACACACGCACACACACACACACACACACACACACACACACACACACACACACACACACACACACACACACACACACACACACACACACACACACACAGAGAGAGAGAGAGAGAGAGCACCAGTACTAGGCATGAGATGTGCAGGTTATGTACAGACTTGTTTGTTGACTGACTTGACCTTTAAAAAGTCGATTTCCTAGTACTACACGCAGTTTCATGTGCGCCTGTCAGGCAGCCGATCTATAAGCTCACAGCGTGTTGAGCTGCAATGCCCATAGAGCTTGTAGATCGGCTTTCTTTCGGTGCATTGGTTGATCGACGCACGGCTATGAATCATCCTTGAACTTCCAGTTCCTCTTTTTAATTTTATCACTAACATGCAGATCCATATACGAAAGGCAACGTTGTCGGTGAAGGATCGGCCTGCCATCGCTGGTTGACGAGTCCGATCCGCTCCTTAATTCAACTCTTGTTGAAATATAACACAGAGTGCAGCAGTGCAGGGGCGGCAGCTAAGTGACTCAGGGCCGGATGGGAACCGCAAGGTACCCGGTTCGAAACCCTGTGGGCTCCCCCAGAGTCAGTGTCGAAGTGTCCTTGAGCACGACTCGGAGCCCCTCTGATTGCTCAACGATGTGCAGGTTGGTGCCTTCCCTGGTAACGGTGTATGAATGTGTGTGTGAATGGGTGAATGTAACTCACAATCTATGTAAAGCGCCTTGGATAAAGGCGCTATGCACCATTTACCATTATCGTATGCAGTTCATCCTCTAGCAGGACAATATCAGGGCTTTGGTGGTTGGCACGCAGTGCGCTCATCACTCTCACTCCATGACATGACATGACATCCACCGCGTTGAAAATGTTCCACAGCGTTTTGGTAAAAAAAAAAGTCAAGTTAACGGTTCAGTTTGTGTGAAACTATCCAGGAAGGCTGGAAGCGTTTGTTCATTCGTTCAGTTCAGTATGTCCTTTGTTGGCACGTCAGGAGAAATGGGCGTTGTCTTTTTATTTTCATCATTACACGCACACACACGCACGCGCACGCACACACACGCACACACACACACGAGTCCCCTGGTACACCTTGGTCCCCTTTCCAGTCTTGGGTTATCCCAGGCTGTTCCCCATCTGTTGAGAGAATAACAACACACAGAGGATACCAGTTGAGTGAGTCAAGATCTTTCACCATGCCCCCCCCACCCCACCCCTGCTAACCATGGGGTTATAGTCACTGTACTTATTGTACCCAGCAAACAAGAGGAAAACCTTGCCATGTGACTCTAATTACACAGTGTGTGTGAATGTGTGTGTGTGTGTGTGTGTGTGTGTGTGTGTGTGTGTGTGTGTGTGTGTGTGTGTGTGTGTGCGTGCGTGTGTGCAGTATAAATCAATTACACCTGTACTGGATATGTTTCTGACCTGCTCTGTGTGTCACGTTAACGTTCAAAGAGCCGTTTACGACATTTACCGTGACGTCTGTTAGCGCTGCGCGCTTTCATTTTTATGATGGCGGGTTCACAAAGCAGCTACACTGCTGCGTATATTGTGTGTATAGGCCAATAATGAGCCGTTGAGACAAAGTAGTACCACACAGTGTTGTTTTTGGCAGCAAATTTTGATCTTAGTTTTTGGTCATAGTCTCTTGAATAGTTTTCATTTAGTCACCCGGAATGTTTTAGTGTTAGCCTAGTTTTAGTCGACTAAATATCATAAGATTTTAGTCCACAGTTGATTTAGTTGACTAAAATGTATTTTAGTGGGCCTTGATGTCGTCATAACGACTGTTTTTTTTCACTTGCTGAAAATAGCAAATTTTCAGCATGCAACTGATTGACTAAATTAGTATAAATCCAGTATAAATGACTTATACTGGATCTCTTGTCCACTAGTCCCTTCCTAACATTTTAGTCTAGTTTTTATTTGTTGATGAAATTGTCAGTATATTTAGTCTCAGTTTTAGTCATCATAGCTTAGTTTTCATTTAGTTTCCATTTAGCTTTCGTCAGTGGAAAAATGGTAGTCGACGAACATTTTTCGTCTTAGTTTTAGTCGACGAAATCAACACTGCTACCACAATCATTATCCATAATGTATACATTTATGGATAAGGGATAATTATGGAATAAATAAAATAAATAATAATAATAAATTATGGAATAAATTATGGACTTCTTCGTCTCAACTGCTTATTGCGACTGTAGGTCGCAGTTTACCATCTATGAAAACCTGTCAGTCAGCCCATCCGTCCGTCCGTCACGCCTCGTGACACGGTCCACATATGGCCAATACAGAATTCATTCCAAATGTTGAACTGACCTCATCAAACCCTGTACACTCAAGACTCGCCCCTTTAGGGAGTCTTACTGGTCGCTGTACTGGAGACAGTGGATTGGTCATTCTATTGTGTGAAATTATGTGAAATGTTGCTCTTGAAATCAGCATATCAACATAAATAAGATTACGAGAGACCCCTACGAGCTTGTGGCCAGTTCTTGTAAAAGAGACGCAGTCTCAATGTGTTTTTACTGGTTTAAATAAAGGTTAAATATCTGGAAATCCCTTTACTTAGCAACCCCCCCCCCCCCCCCCCCCCCCCCCATCCCCTGAATGCTTTGGGACGCTGAGACCTGTATACCTCGAAGCGGCTGTACACCTTCTTCTCCTTCCTCATGCTCTCTATCCTCTTGAGGAGACCCTCCCTCTCCTGGGGGTTGGTCTGGGGTCTCTGCAGGAAGCGGCTCTTATTCTTCAGGGAGTTCTGCCGGTCCAGACCCTTCTCTCCTCCTCCGTCGATGCCGTCTCGGTGGTCTCCTCCGGCCTCCTCTCCTCCTCCTCCTCGCTCCAGACGGTTCTTCTGGCTGTTGGCAGAGATCTGGCCCAGGATCACCTGTGGGTGATTGAGAGTTGATACGTTTTGATAAGCGCGATGCCGATTAGTTGATAAAGCACTGTTTTAGCACATTTTTAGACCTGAGGACGATTCTATAAATGTCTTCTAAATCCTGACAGTTTTATGAAAAACCTGTTTCTATGTCAGTGGTTCTCAAATGTCATGGACCCCAAAAATTATCTGCATTTGGCCGCCAATCCCTATCTGAAAATATCTTGTTCCAGGGACCTCCCAGAAGCAAAGATTTGAGTTAAAAACATTCGCTCTGAAAGAATATATATTCAAAGTTTTGAGGCACGATTTTTCAAAAATAGCAGATCTACAAGCTCATATAGCGCTGCACTCAGTGCCGCGCTATGAGCTTGTAGATCTTCTATTTTTCAATAGCTAAAGTATAACATAATGCTTAAAACACCAAAAGGGGTTCCCGCCCAGAATGGGTTAAAAGGAAAAAAATCGGAGAATCTTAATTTCCGTCAATGTCTAACATAAAATTAGACACTTTGCTGATAGAAAGAATACAAAAGGAATATTATATTCCTTAACAAATGTTTATTTAACCATTTAACCATTCATTTAACCAAAAATGGCATATTTTATATGAGAAATGCATTGTGAATCGTGAAAATGTAATCTTTTATATTCTTTCAGAGTTTTTAAACTCAAATCTTTGCTTCTGGGGGGGGGGGGGGACGACGACGACGACATATTTTCAGATGGGGGTCGGCGGCCAATTACATATAATTTTGGGGGGGGTCATTGACATGAAAATGTTTGAGAACGATTGACGTAGAAACTGAAAACTGTGGATTAACCCTTAACCTCCCTACCTTGGTGTCGTCCCTGAGGTTGCTGCTGAACATGATGGAGCCGCCGCCCGTCTGGTAACGAGACGCCGAGACCCCGCCCCCTGATGTCGTGGTCGCCGGCCTGTGATTGGACACGGCAGTCTGGTCGTGGGCGGCGGCGGCCGCTCTGCCCGAGTCCTCGGCGATCTCCCTCACGGTGCTCATGGACTTCACGTCATCTCCACTGGGGGCAGACTTCTTCTCCTTGGGTCCCAGGAAGCCCTTCAGGCAGGAACGGGAATTATCCGTTCATTCGTTAATTGATAATTGATAACCTTGTCGAGCGATTAACCATTTCGTTGATAAGCTGCGTTTCATTTTATTTGATCTGAGAATCTTAATTTCCCTCAATAATGTCTAACACCAAAATAGAAAAGTGAGGGGCGCTAATATATTAAACTCTAACTCATGTTGATTAGGTGATGTAATGGTGATGTAAAACAAACAAATCTACATTTTGCAGATATACAGAAAGAATACAAAAGGCAAATATTGATTTGACCATTTGCGATACAGGGCCAGGCAATGGCATCTTTGTATGAGGAATACAATGAAATGAAACATGCACTTGTCTTGTCTGTCACATCACATGCAAAAGCAGAGACGTTTATGTGGCTACCAAGGTGTGTGGGGGGGGTTTAACCGGCCCACATGTGCGTTCCTCGACCACGTGCACGCGCAGACAGCACAATACATAACAGAACCGCAGAACTTTCGATGAATTGTTAACTGTTAAAGGGGAACTTCACTCTTTTTTGCAAAACTATATGTTAATGACGTTTAGAAGATTTAGAACACTTTCCTGGGGGTCTTTATGTGTGTAGTGGTTTTACATAGTTTAGATTTTAGCAGTGAGCCCACTCACTTACTTCCTGGACTACATGTTGTCTCAGTAAGACAGCCCTCCCCCTATCCACAAGGAGGAGCAGTGCACCAAAGCATTATTGTAGTCCAGGAAGGAAGTGAGCCCAGTGTCCATGACATCAGAGACACTGGGCTCACTGCTTAAATCTAAAATATCTAAAACCACATTACACACATAAAGACCCCCAGGAAAGTGTTCTAAATTTTCTAAACGACCACTTTTTAAGAGGTTTGGGTAAAAATAAAAATAGTCGCTCATTGACTTCCATTGTCAATCAGTCACTCTTTTAGCACATAAACCAACTCAACAAAAGCTGATTCTGACAGTTTATGACACCAGGTAAACTCATTATTTATTTTTGTCTTTTAAGATAGATTTATAAAGTTACTATTTTAGTCGAAGATAGACTTTAGCAGTACTACGGCGTTCCCAACTCTCGCGGGCCGTCTTGTGAGGTTTCGTTTGTAAACAGAAGTCTCCACGCTGTTTGAGATGCACCCTCGCATATGAGCAATCCCAGACACAGACACTTTACACACTTCTTCTAAAGTGTCTTGGTAAATGGTAAATGGTGCATTTATATAGCGCCTTTATCCAAGGCGCTTTACAGAGATTGTGCATTACATTCACCCATTCACCCATTCACACACACATTCATACACCGATGGCAGCGGAAACCATGCAAGGCACCAACTAGCACATCGGGAGCAATTAGGGGTTCAGTGTCTTGCTCAAGGACACTTCGACAGTAACTCTGGGGGAGCCCGAGTTCGAACTGGCAACCTTACGGTTACCATCCAGGCACTCTACCCCTGAGCCACCTCCACCACCGCCGCCCCCTGTCTTCTAATGTGTCTCCCTCAAACACGTCCATTGTTTTTAGTGACAAGCGGACGAGATCAAATCCATTTGTTTACATCCCCGTCGTTTCCAATAAGGAAGTGGTGTACAGTTTTGGTCCAATCAGATCGTTTTGTTACAGCAGTGATTCGGTCGGCGTAGGCATACCTATCGGCTATCGGATCTTCTTTCTACACAAATTAGTCAAAATAAGACAAAGTTGACATTAAAAAAAAATATATATATATATATATATATATTTTACCTGATGTCATAAACTTTCAGAATCAGACTATTTTTTATTTCTTAAATTGCTAATAAACAACACAACAGAGCGAAATAACTAATGGAATGTAATAGTTTGCCCATAATAAGGTAAGAAAACAACCCAAACCTCTAAAAAAGTGGTCTTACCCTTTAACTGTTAAGTTCAATTGAAGAATGTCTTCACGGCGTCTAATCGATCGACGATCAACAAACACCCCCCTACCTTCAGGCGCTGTGTCTGCTTCTTGAGGAAGTCGAGCGGCTTGCCCTCGGCCTTGCCCTCCAGGCCCAGCGTGTTGATGGAGCTGCTGGAGCCCATGTTCTTCTGGAGGCCGTCCTTGGCCTCGCTGCGCGTCAAGGAGAAGGAGGAGGAGCTGTGCGAGCGGCCCTTCTTCATCTCGCTCTTCTCGGCGTCCGTGGCGGCCGCATCCGCGGCCATCAGTATCTCCTCGCCGCAGGAGCGCCGAGAGCCGCCCAGCCCTTTGGTTTGGAGCACATGGATTAGTACAGCAGCGATAAAATACTACGAGTCAGTGTTGTTTTTGGCAGCAAATTCCAATTTTTAGTTTTAGTCGTATAGTCTTTGGAATGAAACTTCATTTAGTTTTCAGTCATATTTTTGTTACCTGGAATGTATTAGTTCTAGTAAATCTGCAGTTCATTTAGTCGACTAAAATGTATTTCGGCGGACCTTGATGGTGTCGTAATGGCTGATTTTACACTACATGCAACCAAGTGTAAAAATGACTTATACTGGATCTTTGGCCGCTAGTCCCTTCTTAACATTTTAGTCTATAGTTTCTAATCCGTTGACTAAAATGACATACATTATTGACATAAATAAACGTATAAATCCATGCCTTTGAGCTTCAGCGGGTCCCTCTTGAAGATCTTGGGCGAGGGGAGCGGCTTCAGGGACTTGAAGCCCAGCGAAGACGACGGCTCTTTCTTCGGCGCCTGCTGCTGCTCCAACGCCACGTTGCTCTCCTCCTTCCTGGTCGTAGTCTCCGACGACGGCAGCCTCAGCTGCACGAGCGCGGGCTTGGCGAACACGGCGGGCGGCTTGTTGGCCGCGGCGGTGATCAGCGAAGGCTTGCGGACGACGGGCTCCGCGTGCTGCGGCGGCGGCTTGGAGGAGACGTCGGGCTTCTTCGGTTCGGGCTCCGCCTGCTGCGGGGGCGGGTCCGCCGCGGACACGGAGGGGATCCTGCTGGGGGGCGGTGGGGGGGGAGCTGCCGCTTTCGCCGTCGGAGGAGGCGGAGGAGGCTTGTCAGAAACGTCTGCCTTTTTTTCGGCCGGTTCGGCTATCAGCGTCGTCGTCGTCGTCTCCTCGGCGGCCATCTTGGAGGCCTTCCGCTTGGCGGCGAGGTCTTTGAAGTACTGCAGCCGGCTGGCGGGGTCGTTCATGTTCAGAGGTTGTGCCGGCGGCGGCAGTTGTTGTTGTTGTTCCGTAGAAGACGCGCTCGTCGTCGCAGCGGTGGCGGCGGTGGACCACACTTCCCTGCTGGGCTTCGGAATCGGAGGCTCCACTTTGGGCTTTTCGAGTTCTTCTTCCTTCAGCGAGGCTCGTCTCCTTCGCTCCTTGTCCTGTTCCAGCTCCTTCTCTCTGCTCCGCTCCTTCTCCATCTCGTCCGCCTTCTTCTTCCACTCGAACGGCTCCCTGGACGCGGAGTCAGGTTAGAATAGTTAGTACCGGGGACGTGCACACATAGACATCAAAGGGGGCTTCAGCCCCTGCCCTTTTACCCGTCTGTAAAAACAACATGCCACGCAGACCACGAATGTATAGCGTTTACTACATGGTGAAAGAAATAAAAATGCTACTCCTTTCCTTTCCATGCCGGGAGGCAGCATTCAGGAGAATAGCTTTTTTTTCTGAAGTCTCTTGAACTTGGAACGCAGCATTTTGCAAATTTGTTTAGAAATCCATGTCGTGACGCCACATCTCCACTAGCTAAAGAGTGCTGGGTTGTGCCGCGGAAATAGCTGATCTACAAGCCAAAAAATGTCAGCCCCTGCGTCTCTAACACTCTCTGCACGTCCCCTGGTTAGTACAGTATAACATATAATATTGTAGTTAAAACTAAACTATTTCAGTTAGTTTGAGGTCACTATAACAACCTGGACATGGACCTCCTCTTCTCCAGGATCTGAGCCACGATGGAAGAGGTCCTCATGGGGTCCATCTCCTCGTCCTCCTCCGTAGCGGTCTTCAGACCCAGGCCGCCGCTGTGAGTCTCCACCTTGGAGGAGGGGAGAATATATATACCACCATATTCTTTCAAGAGGTACGTAATGATAAACAATATTTTTTCATGCGGTTTGTATGATTATTTCTGAAGTTACTTAACCCATTTTAGACCGAGGTCGATAAAAAAAAAAGGCTTCTAAATCCAAATTCTTTTCTGAAAAACCTATGTTTATATGTCAATGGTGCTCAACCTTTTTCATGTCAAGGACCCCCAGAATTACCTCTATTTGGCCACAGACCCCTCATCTCAAAATATGTTGTTCCAGGGACCCCCCCCCAGAATCAAATATTTTAGTTCAAAGATTTGCGCCACATTTTAACGATCTGTCAAAAATAGCAGATCTACAAGCTCGTAGCACGGCTATATTTTTCAATAGCTAAAGTATAACATAATGCTTAAAACAAGGTAACAAAAACTAACAGACAAAGGAATCTCAGACCATCTTACTTTTGGCCAACAAAACCATCATTTTCTACAGAGGTAAAATTAACGTGTAGAATTGCAAATCATATAATGTGCGTTCACTGTATCACGATTAGGGGTGGAGCTCATCAATTATTATTGATGACAAGCACCTCAGGCTTATCGAGCCGGGTTCTTATCGAGCCCACTATCGAGCATTTTCTATTATTTTGTGGAAAGATAGGAGACAATCAAGTCTGAACAGAACCAGTATCTTTTACTAGGGCCTTCAAATACAGTACTTAACAGACGGAAGGCAGTTGACCTTTTTACCAATAAAATAATATTAAAGAATGCTAACTTGTAGATCTGCTATTTTAGAAAAATCGTGAAAATGTGGCACAGATATTTGAATAATTAACATCACTCTAATAGACCCCCAGGTGTTTAGTATGGAGTTAACATTACTCTAATAGACCCCCAGGTGTTTAGTATGGAGTTAACATTACTCTAATAGACCCCCAGGTGTTTAGTATGGTAACATCACTCTAATAGACCCCCAGGTGTTTAGTATGGAGTTAACATCACTCTAATAGACCCCCAGGTGTTTAGTATGGAGTTAACATCACTCTAATAGACCCCCAGGTGTTTAGTATGGAGTTAACATTACTCTAATAGACCCCCAGGTGTTTAGTATGGAGTTAACATCACTCTAATAGACCCCCAGGTGTTTAGTATGGAGTTAACATTACTCTAATAGACCCCCAGGTGTTTAGTATGGAGTTAACATTACTCTAATAGACCCCCAGGTGTTTAGTATGGTAACATCACTCTAATAGACCCCCAGGTGTTTAGTATGGAGTTAACATCACTCTAATAGACCCCCAGGTGTTTAGTATGGAGTTAACATCACTCTAATAGACCCCCAGGTGTTTAGTATGGAGTTAACGTTACTCTAATAGACCCCCAGGTGTTTAGTATGGAGTTAACATCACTCTAATAGACCCCCAGGTGTTTAGTATGGAGTTAACATTACTCTAATAGACCCCCAGGTGTTTAGTATGGAGTTAACATTACTCTAATAGACCCCCAGGTGTTTAGTATGGAGTTAACATCACTCTAACAGACCCCCAGGTGTTTAGTATGGAGTTAACATTACTCTAATAGACCCCCAGGTGTTTAGTATGGAGTTAACATTACTCTAATAGACCCCCAGGTGTTTAGTATGGAGTTAACATCACTCTAATAGACCCCCAGGTGTTTAGTAGACATGTATTAAAAAATGCCTAAGTCACAGATTATTTTCTTGAAAATGGCCTAAGTCACTTTTTTTTGTTATGGAATGACTCTCATGTTTATCTTTTTGTAAAAAACATTTTGTTAACCCCTCAGGAAACCATTGTAAAAATCTGCATTAAAAACTCTTACATACTTGCGAGAAAATGTGTTTTTCCTTATTATCCGAAAATCATAAAAAATGACTTATGCATTTATCCTATGAGGCTAACGATATATATTCTTTCACATCGAACGTTTTTAACTCAAATCTTTGCTTCTGGGGAGTCCCTGGAACAAAAAAAATCAGATGGGGGTCCGCCACTCGGTGGTGCGCTATGAGCTTGTAGATCTGCTATTTTTGAAAAATCTTGAAAATGTAGTGCAAATCTTTGAATATATATACTTTCAGAGTGAACATTTTTAACTCAAATCTTTACTTCTGGGAGGAGGGTCCCTGGAACAACATATTTTCAGATGGGGGTCGGTGGCCAGTTACATCTATTTTCGAGGGTCCTTGACATGACAATCTTTGAGAACCACTGACATAGAAAGGTTTTTCAGAAAACTGTCAGGATTTAGAAGACATTTAGTAGAATCTCTCTCTTAACCCATTTTGGGGCGGGAACCCCTTTTGGTGTTAGCATTATGTTAGGCTTTAGCTATTGAAAAATAGCAGATCTACAAGCTCATAGCTATGAGCTTGTAGGTCTGCTATTTTTGAAAAACCGAAGAACCACTGACATAGGAACATAGCTTTTTCAGAAAACTGTCAGGATGTAGAAGACATTTTTAGAATCTGATCTCAGGTCAGAATGGTAAACTGTCAGGGATGTAGAAGACATTTTTAGAATCTGATCTCAGGTCAGAATGGTAAACTGTCAGGGATGTAGAAGACATCTTTAGAATCTGACCTCAGGTCAGAGTGGGTCACAGCATACCTTGGAAGAGGAGAAGATGAGCGAGCTGCGCAGCCGGGAGCTGCGCTGCAGCATGGGGTTGATGCGCGTGCGGAACGATTCATGCTTGGCGAGAGCGTGCTCCCCCGGCGGAGGTGGAGACTCCCTAAAGTCCACGTCGACGCCCAGCTCCCTGACTCCTCCTCCTCGCTCCCACTCCTTCTCCCGCTCCAGACGTTCCTTCTCCAGGATGGACGACTTGAAGTCGGCGCCCAAGGAAGTCCCGCCGCCGTCCCACCTGTTGGTCGTCGTCGTTCGAGCGGCAACAGTCGAGTCTTTCTCGGGAAGGACCGGCTTGCCGTAGCGCGGCCTCAAGATGGCCGGTAGCGGTTTGGAGGAGGTGTACGCGTCTTGTTGTTGTTGCTCCCTGGTGCCGAAGCGAGGCGCTGAGGAGTCCATGCCGGAGTTCTGCTGCTGAGACGGACGGAAGGGACAGTGGTTGGAAAGTTGGAAAACAGCGCCCCTACTGGTACTAATAGTCATATACTGGTGCTCATGGCCACATACAGTAGGTACATAGGTGAACGTGCTCATGGCCACATAGGTACGTAGGTGAACACAGACATTGCTGTTCCTTGGAGTGGTTGCACCGCTCAAAAATAATAATAATTTGTGGAATAAAAGTGGATTTACTAGTCGACTAGTTGCTTAATGCCCTATAGTGATTAGTTACCGGGGGCTCGTCGAAGGCGTCGGAGTGTCCCATGGGCAGCGGGAGGCCCTCTTCCCCCCCTCCTCCTCCTTCTCCCCCCTCCTCGTAGGCGCTGAGGTAGGAGTTTATCCTCCAGCTCCGGAGGCCCTGGCGGAGGTCGGGGTCCGCGTCCCGCTCCTCCGCAGCCCCCCCTCCCGGGTGGTGCTCGGCAAACAGGTGCTTGTTGTCGGGAGCGTGGGGCTGCGTGGGGGAGCTCTGGCAGGCATAGGCCTGGCCCACGGTGGGCCTCCTGCGGACAGGGGTCACAATTATTACGGTATAGTTGTCGCAGTTATTTCATAATCTCAATTGTTTTGTCATAACAGACCCTTTGTCAGACTTCTGATTGGTCCCTGACTGACTAACCAGCAGGCTCTGTCTGCCTTGTTTTTCCGCCTTGGAACGAGACGTAGTCGAGTTCCGCAAGCATCACTGAAGTGGCAATAATCACGTTAACCCACACCCTTGAGTGTAATATTGCAATTCTACCACAGTTACCCTTAAAACTAAGACAATCGCTGAAAGATTTTTTTTTAATGACAGATGTAGTCACTAGTCACTACGACCACAAATGTCCCAAGAAACTAGCTAGCCTAGCCACCGAGTTTGCTAGCGCTCTGGGAGAACAGAGCGGCTGAATTCGTTGTTTTGAACAGTGAACAGTGCTGGTTTAACCCACGGCTAGAAGGCTGTTTAAACCAATCAGATTGCTTCCTCAAAAAGACCTGTGGTAGAATTTGCTATAACATCATTCTTGGAAACATGTCAAACAGTCACCATGCTGCATCTGTGGATGTTCCTTTTTTTTACTGACACCAAGTTTAAAATAAGTTGAATTGAACGCACAGAATATCAATACGAATCAACTGAAAAACACATTATTTCAATGGTAGTGGATGGAGAGAAAGGATTTTTGTCCAACCACAAAACAGCAACCAATGGGTTCGAAGAGGGGCACATGACCATGGGCGGGACTTGACAAAGGGTGAATTAGGGATGTTAACAGTTCTACTGCGTAACCCCTGTTCCCCGCTATCCGTCGGAAAATAGTCCCATGGTTTTTTGTTGAAGAGAAAAACCTGCCTCCATGACAATGCGAAACAAAGACATCCTCCACAGCATGTTGTAGTCCAAACAAACCGCTTGTTCACTTGCATTGAACTCATTTTCCCAGAAACCCTAGCAGCCCAGAGCATGGCTTGATTTCTGGTTTCGTCATCATAACGCGACGGCCTCGTCACCAGGTCCGCGACAAATCCGCTCTTGCTTTTTAATTATTTTAAAAAATGGCGAATTAAACACATTAAACAAATAGCGGGTTTAGCGTATTAAGCGTGGCTACAACATGGATTCAATAACGTAACGCCCTCAAAGTGTTAATAGTTAATTGATTAATCCGTGTTAAGAAATTAGTTGGTTAAACATAACAGTTAATAATAGGGATGCACCGAAAATTCGGCCACCGAAAATATTCGGCCGAAAATGGCTAAAAATGTATTTTCGGCCTATTCGGTTTCGGCTCAAATAGGCCGAAAATATATCACCGAATAGTCAAAACACCTGGTCGGTATAAACACAACACGCGATTGTCTTGAACGTAACCAGAGCGCTCCGCATCTACCTCTCTCTCTCTCCCAACTTCAGTCTCCCACACACACACACACACACACACACAGAGCGTCAAGTTGCTCTGTGCTGTGGCTGCGATGCGCTCCGCGAAATCTGCGAGCTCATCAACAGGTTGCAAAATGCCCAAAACAGGTCCCAAAACATGGTATTTGTGAGCACCGCCACTGTCTATTCTTTTGTCGTAAGACAAAAAATGCTCCCCAATGTCTGAATCTGTGAGCTTGCAGGCAGGCTATGACGAACACTAGCAGTAGCTTGCTCGTTAGCTCCTCAAATTTGTTCCACCTGTGTGTAATCTCAGCAGCTCATTGAAGTGGGCACAGGCAGGGCAAAAGCAGAAGCAGAACGTCCGTGAACGTTTTGCTTAACAATGATCAGTTGTTCAGTGCTGTTTAACTTTGGCAATATGTGATACTAGAGCCTAGAGAACATGCTAATATGGCTGCTAAATAAGAACGTTTTCCCCTATCAGCTAGAATGCTATTGTGTGTGTGTGTGTGTGTGTGTGTGTGTGTGTGTGTGTGTGTGTGTGTGTGTGTGCGTGTGCGTGCCCACACACTGTGTAGGACAGTGGTTCTCATAGTGGGAGTTCCAGCTAAATTATAGATAGTTAAGAAGTAAACCAAGTGGGGGTCTGTAACAGAGTGCAAAAATGGAACCAAATACACTCTCAAAATTTACATAGATGACTTCCGGTAGGAGTGGCTAAACACATGGCCGCTTGACTTTTCAGCTCTCTCCGGTAAAATGCATAAATCTCTCTAAATCGAATTTAAATGTTTTAATTACAATTTTTTTTTTTGGAATGAACGAGAGGAGACAAACAAGGAGTCATACAGTGAAAAATATACGGGAAAAAACCACCGAATTCAACGAAATGGACGAAGCAGGACACGCTGCTGGCAACGAGGGAGCAACAGGTGACTTACTCCAGAAGGCCCTTGAAAACATCACCAAAGAAATAAGAGACTTTAAAAAGGACTTGACCAGTGAGCTATCCTCTTTTAAAGAAGATTTAAAAAAAGAACTGATGGCAGACCTTAAAGACCTCAGACAAGATGTAACGAAGAGATTTGAGGACACCGCGAAAGAAGCCCAGAAGCAAGACGCAAGAGTCGCCGAGGCAGAGGCCCGCATCGAAGAGACGGAAAGGTGGAACGGCGAAGTAAAAGAAGCTCTGCTCTGGTCTCTGGAACAACAGCGAGTTCTGCAAGAATCCCTGGTTGAATTAGAAGGAAGATCAAGGAGGAACAACATGCGTGTCTATAACGTAGTAGAGGACAGTGAAAAAGACAGTACTGTCCAGGAGTTTATTGGCAAGTTGCTGATTTCAGAACTCTCCCTCCCACCAGACACCGACCTACAGATTCAGAGGGCTCACAGATCCCTAGCCCAAAAGCGAGGTCCAGAGTTCCCACCGAGATCCATCGTGATAAACTTTCTTCAGTTCAGTACCAAGGAGATGATCCTCAGGAAAGCATGGCAAACGAAGATTGAAGTCGCAGATAAACGCCTTAATTTTGACCATGACTACCCGAATGCGGTGATGCAGAAGAGACGTGAATATCGCGGAATCAAAGCGGCTTTGCTGAAAAAGGGAATAAAGTTCCAATCACCGGGCGCCATGATTTGCATCAAATGGGTCGAAGGCAAACGCACATACGGCAGCGCAAAAGAAGCCACGGAGGAGCTCGTGAAGAGAGGAATCGCCGTGGAGGAACCGAGACAACCAGTGGCCAGCTCCCCCGCAGAGGAGATGACAGCTCGCCTACAGCGGAGAATGCCGTGGCAACGCACTGGGGGGAAACCGGGCCGCAACGAAGCAGTTCAACGAGCAAAAGAAAAACTTAAAGCTTTCCAGTGGGGCCAATCCGGCCAAACTAAATAAGAGAAGAAAGATAAGTACCGAATGAATCCAGAGCGCACTTAGGGTATTTTAGCATAGATTTCCCATGTGGTTGCTGAGACTTTTGTTTTTTTTATTTTTCCTTACTTTCTAGGAGGGACCTTGGGCTGAGTCTCTTTTCTTTAATTTTTTCATAGAGGTTTTACTGAGTGGTTTAGTTTATTGGTTATATTTTCCATTGCTGACAGAGGTAGACGTAAGATTTGGCTTTTTATTTAGTGTATGTATATATATGGGCTATATATATTCGTATGTATGGCCTGGTTATGTATATGCATGTATATAGGCTTTTTTCTTTTCTCTACGGTTTTCTCCCTTTTTTTCTTACCACACCTAATTGTTTTCAATTACGCGTGGCTTGCACGCGCGGCGGATGATAAACCTTTTGATTAACGCACCGTTGAATAAGCTGTTGGGACGAGGCAGGTTTAGGTTATCGTTGAGGAGGGGAGTATAGAAGGAAACTAACATAATTTAAACATCGAGAAGATGTTTGGCTATCTCACCCTCCCTCCTGCTAAGCCTATGTTTTTGATTATAGGCTTTTTCTTTTGTTTTGTGGGTCTAGGCGAGCGGGCTTAGTCTGAGTAAAGGCTGGAGCATAGAGACATTTACGGAACAGTCTTGTCTGAACTCGGTCAGAACTTTTTTTTCTTTTAGCCTATATATTCTGTTTCTGTCCACTCGTGAACTGAGTGACCAATAATTGGAGTTAAGTGCTGGAATGCAAAGGATTCTCTAGGCTTAGTATATCGTCTCATATCTGGATCATTGGATTTGGTCATTTTATTTTTTATAATTTTTTCCGTGGCCTTTTTTCCCGTATATATAATCATTATTTTTCTCGTCAGATTTAAACTGACTCCTGTAGATCATATATATACCGAAGGAGTTTTGAGCAGGCATGTCATAGTGGACACAGCTTGTGTGGATTTTAGCTTAGTTTTTTTTTCCACATAGGCCTACAGCGGGGGCCTTCACTTTGAGTGTAGTTTTTTCCCCCCCACCCTCCCATCGGGATACAACATGAGGTGGCAAGAGCCTTTTTCCTTTCTTGGAAGCCACCTGGCGCGTCGTGTTTTATGTGTTTTTCTATATGGTTTTTTTGTTGCTTTTATGTGTTTTTTGTGGGCTGTATACATCATTATTACTGTGAAAACAATGTACAATGGCTAATAGAAATTTTAAGGTGATATCCCTCAATGTAAACGGGCTGAATAATCCAGTTAAACGGAGCAAAGTCATCAGTAAGATGAAACGTGAAAAGGCACAAATAATATTTTTACAGGAAACACATCTCTCTCGGACGGAACATGAGAAACTGAAAAAGTTTGGGTTTAGAAATACTTTCTACAGCTCTTTTAAATCGGAAAATAGGCGTGGTGTGGCTGTATTAATCCCAAACTCTTTAATTGTAGAAATTATTAAAGAATATAATGACAAAGAAGGACGATATGTCATGGTGAAATGTAAACTTGAGGGCTGTGTAGTAACTTTACTGAATATCTATGCCCCTCCAGGGAGTAATAAGCTTTTTTTTAAACATATTTTCGATTTGATAATAACAGAGTCAGAAGGAATATTGATTTGTGCAACAGATGCAAATAATATACTTAGTAAATTGGACACAACAAATAAAACGGTAACTACATCTCCACAAACAAGAACAATAAATGCTCTACTGGAGGAATCAGGTATGTTTGATGTGTGGCGAGAATTCCATCCGTCCGAGAGAGACTACACACACTTTTCAGTGCCTCATTCTGTACACAGGAGAATTGACTATATTTTCATGTTCAAGGGTGACAGACATAGAATAAGAGATTGCTCATTGGGTTCAACTGATATATCTGACCATGCTGCTGTTTATTTGACTTTACATCTGGACAGCAGACCAAGAAATACGCTATGGAGACTCAATACAGGTATTCTAAATAACAAATTACTCACGGAGAGCATCAAATCCGATATTAAAACTTATATACAGGACAATGATAATGGTGAGGTGAACCCAGTGATGCTATGGGATGCTGCTAAAGCAGTACTTAGAGGAAAGATGATTGCCATTGCTTCAACTTTGAAGAAGGCAAAGGATTACAAACATCAACAATTAACCACAAAATTAAAACAATTGGAACAACAACATAAGGACAAGCAAGATAATCAGTTACTACATCAGATTAAGGGTATTAGAAAGGAAATTGACGATGTCTATAAGAATGACTATGAGAAAAAATGCAGATTTATTAAACAAACTTTTTATGAATCAGGCCCAAAGGCTACGAAAATATTGGCCAGGCGGCTACGTAAACAACAGACTCATAACGCAATCCATAAAATTAAAGATCCTCAAACAGGAGAAACTTATAGTAATTTGGATGATATCGAGGGAGCCTTTGAGACATATTATAAAAATCTGTATACGCAACCATTTCAAGTGAATAAGGAAGCAGCAACATCTTTCCTGGATTCCTTAGACCTCCCCTGTATTGGAGAAGGCGAAAACAAAATCATGACTGCCAAAATAACAATAGAGGAAATAGATAAGGCAATTTCTAATCTCAAAACAAATACATCTCCAGGCAGTGATGGCCTACCAGCAGAATGGTTTAAAACCTTTCGGATTGAGATCTTGCCTTTACTCCTGACATCTTTTAATTTTACTCTTAAGGAGGGAGTAATCCCTCCCTCATGGAGCGAAGCAATTATAACAGTGATTCCTAAGGAGGGCAAAGATAAGGCCCTATGTGGCTCATATAGGCCAATATCTATTCTGAATGTTGATTATAAATTATATGCCTCAATCATGGCCCAACGCATGAACACCTTTCTGTCCGAGATCATCGAAACTTGCCAGACTGGCTTCATACGTGGCCGCCAAACACAAGACAATATAAGGCGGACTTTACATGTCATGAACCACATAAAACAACATAAAATAAGCTCTATTTTAGTAAGCCTCGATGCTTTTAAAGCATACGACACTGTTTCGTGGGACTTCCTGTTCCTGATACTTAAAAAATTTGGCTTTACTGAAGAATCAATTAAGTGTTTCAAAACTTTGTACACAAAACCCACAGCAAGAGTTAAAATAAATGGACACCTATCGAACCAATTCACTCTGTCACGTGGCGTCCGTCAAGGCTGCGTCTGCAGTCCAGGACTGTTCGCCATTTTTATAGAACCCCTGGCCCAGGCAATCAGAGAAGACCCTCAAATACAAGGAATCCCTATAAATGATGAGGAGCAGAAGCTGGCTTTATATGCAGATGATTTGTTAATTTATTTAAAAAATCCGGATAGATGCCTCCCCAAATTAATGAGCTCCTTGGAAATGTATGGTCGGTTCTCAGGCTATGAACTCAATGTGGATAAAACTCAGATACTCTCTTATAATTATAAGCCCTCAAAGGAAACAAAAGAGCTTTACCCTTTCAATTGGAACTCTAAATCAATTAAATATCTGGGAATAAGGTTGACTAAGGACCTATCTAAACTCTATGAAGCAAATTATCAACCCATAATCACACAAATTAAAAAAGATATTGAGAGATGGTCTCTGTCACCCTTGGACTTAAGTTCTAGAATAGAAGCAGTCAAGATGAATGTTATACCTAGGATATTATATTTCTTTCAGTCTCTACCAGTGGAGGTGCCTGCCAAACAGTTTTGTGAATGGGACAAAATGATATCTAGATTTATCTGGAACGGAAAAAAACCGAGAATCAGATTCCAAACTTTACAACTCCCTAAAGAAAGAGGGGGACTATCCCTTCCAAATTTGAGGGATTACTATTATGCGTCACAATTAAGACCTTTAATATGTTGGTGTGATGATAAATGCGAGGCAAAATGGAAAGCTTTGGAAATTAAATCAATCAACATCCCTATTCAGTCTTTAATTGGGAACAAAGACCAGGCTAAGTCATACTATGACATTTTAGACCCATTCACAATATTTACTTTAAATACTTGGTTCAAAGTCGTGAAACAGTTCAAAATGGAGAGGACAATCAGGGTGTTGAGGTGGCCCGCTTACGATCCAGATTTTAAGCCTGGTGTGTATGATCAAACTTTCAGGCGATGGGCTCGGTATGGTTTCTCCTCTTACAGTACTGCCATGAAAGGCAATGTGTTATTGAACTTTGAACAATTGAAAGATATGTGTATGTGCATAGATAACAAGGACTTTTTTAGATACCTCCAAATACGAGAGTACTTCATGGGGGAGGTGAGAGCATCCGAGCCGGTGGCCTCAAACGATCTCATACAGGTTTTTATTCAGGCATATAAGCATGAGTCCAAAAGAGTAGTATCCAGCATTTATAATGCCCTGGTTTCAGCTAGGGTTAACTCCACAGAGTACATTAAAACTAATTGGGAAAAAGAGTTGGAGATTACCATCACATCAGAAGAATGGGCAAACATGTGCAATACACAAATTACATCCACCAATTCAAGAATGTGGAGAGAATTCTGTTGGAAGAACCTAATGAGATTTTTTATTACCCCCAAAATTAAATCGAGACAACTGAAAACAGATCAGCCTTGCTGGAGACAGTGTGGCCACAAGGGAGCGGGCCACGCTCATATTTTCTGGTCTTGTCCTAAAATTCAGAAATACTGGCAGGACATCCATTCCACCTTGGAGACCATTTTGTGTTTTGAAATACCTCTGTCTGTTTCTTTTCTACTGTTGGGAAATATCCCTGAAGAGTTTCTAACACATGATAAATATTTAATCAAGATCCTCTTAGCAGCAAGTAAAAAAGCAATCACACGACGCTGGTGCCAGCAGGACCCACCAACGAAAGATCAATGGATGGACATTATTGAGGAACTGTATTCTATGGAAAAACTAACATTCATACTTAGACTACAAGAGGATAAATTCTATAAAAAGTGGGAAAAGTGGAATTTCTTCTCTCAGCCTAGCGATAGTGCAATTGGATTTCAGTGAAAGTTTTTTGTAATATGAGAAATGCAGCCTTATTTTCGTTTACTTTTTGTCTTTTTTCTTTCCGTATTGTCTTGTCAGTTGTGTATGTTTTTTTCCTTCAATAAAAATTAAGTGAAAAAAAAAAAAAAAAAAATTTACATAGATTTTTACAATAGAAATAAAAATAAATTGGGGTCCCAGAGATAGAAATGGGAAGAAAGACAGTCAGCTATACACAGTCAACATTACAGATTACAGTATAATTACAAGTACAAGGAATGGCAATGAAATCAAATTGTATTAAAAAGGGGGTAAAATATTAATTTTGAAGGAGTATTCATTTTTATTGTCTTTATTGTTAGTTACAACATGCCTACAATAACTTGAAGCATTTTTTTAAAGGTAATTGCAAAAAGGTGCCATAATCCGATTAATCGTTTAAATAATCGCCCGATGAATCGATTATGAAAATCCATAATCATGTCTTTTGCCATAATCAGGTAGCTTTACAACGAAGATGTATTCGGCTATTCGGTATTCGGTTTTCGGCCAACTGTTTCCTATATTCGGTATTCGGTTTCGGCCAAGAATTTCCCTTTCGGTGCATCCCTAGTTAATAACTAATCGTAATTAATCGAAAAACACTGGGTGGTTTTCTGTGAATGTAATACCGTGCGTGTGGCCGAGGAACGCACACACAAAGATGCCATTGCCTGGCCCTGAATCGTCAATGGTCAAATAAATATTTGATTAAGGAATATAATATGCCTTTTGTATTATTTCTGTATATTATCAGCTGAATGCAGATTTGCATGTTAGACATTGAGGGAAATGAAGATTCTCAGATTGTTTTACAAATCAACTAACCGATTGATCGATCGATAAGCTTATCAAAACTATGAATGCATTAATCGATAATTCACATCCCTAGTCATAATCATCATAATCGTTATAGATACTAGACCCCAAGAAATTATATCTGGACACAAAAGATCACGGGATCTATTGAATGTGACAAACTGACATATTGAGCCTATGAGCCACACAGTGTGGCTTCCCCCCTAGTACCTCTACCTTCACATTCAGTAGATCCTGTGATCTTTTGTGGCCAGATGTAATTTCCTGGGGTCTAGTAGGACTATAGTAAATATTAATAAATAAATCGCCCTAAAATATTGTAAAAAAGGACGTATTTAGCCCCATGTTCGAATGCCCCCCCCCCCGTGAAAAAATAACAAAAATTGCTAAAACGAAAGAAAGCAGCAATTTCTTTTTTTACACTTTTACTTTGTCTAATAACAACCTAAAACATGAACCTTGGTTGAAATAAACTAAAGTTGTCATTTAAATATCTTTTCAGACGCGACTGACGCGCCCATGAGAGGCATGCGTTTATTTTGAGAAGTTGAGGAGCGATTTATATGCAAGCGTATTTATGTGTCGCACGCAATTGTCGCGCGCATGCTCGTTTCGTGCACATGCCCCGCGGCTGACTGGACCTGGACTGTGGTGAGCTTTTGTTCACGCTATGCGTCCCTCATGAGCAGAGCTGCAGTCGCTGATACAGACGACAACGCCTGCGTCACTCGCTGCCCGCATGGGCGGAGCTTGGGGGGGTTCAGGGGGTGCACTGCACCCCCTGAAAAAAAAAAGAAAAAAAAAAAGTTTTTTTTTTTTTTAAACTTTAATACCTTCTGGCTTCTGACTGTAGTTTGTAATCATCTCTCTTATCATGATATGATGACTCGCTGTATGGCTGTAGTGCATGTGTGTGAGCTGCTGTACTACCTAAATAACTCATTTTTAGGGGTTAGGGCATTGTAAAAACGCTAAAATAATAAAATAAAGGCACAGCGTGCGCGCGGGTGTCGTTGGCCAAGCAGTCGCACCCCCCAGCGTCAACTTCAAGCTCCGCCTATGGCTGCCCGTCTGAAACGACCTTAATGTGTAATGGTTGTCGGCCCCTATACCTGTGTTTAGGGTTCTAGGCTTCTAGGGTGTTCAAGCTACCAACCCTATAGCTACTAAGTGTTAGTGTTCCAGGGTTAAATGTGTCATGGTTGACGGACCGCACCTGTGTGACGAGCCTCCGTCGTACCTTCCCGCGGCCGGCGGGGCGTTGGGGCCTGCTGCGTCCCCGCCCTGCAGGTCGTCGGAGGAAAGGTAGTCTCGGCCGCCGTAGTGTGGCGGGTGAGCGGCGTCCGGCTCCGAGGGGAAGCTGGAGTCCGAGTACTGGTCTATGGCGAGGTGGTGAGGAGTGCGGCCTCGCAGCCTGTCGTAATGCCCCCCGTGGCCAGAGCCGGGCCCTCCTCCTCCTGGGCCCTCCAGCCCCCTCAGCCTGTCGTAATGCCCCCCGTGGCCAGAGCCGGGCCCTCCTCCTCCTGGGCCCTCCTGCCCCCTCAGCCTGTCGTAATGCCCCCCGTGGCCAGAGCCGGGCCCTCCTCCTCCTCCTGGGCCCTCCTGCCCCCTCAGCCTGTCGTAATGCCCCCCGTGGGCAGAACCGGGACCCCCTCCCCCTCCACCCTCCTGGTAGAAATAGTTGCTCTGGGACTGCTCCCTGTGGAAATGAAGGGAGGAAGAACATGGGGTGGTCGTTTTTAGTGGAAACTTTGACAGAAAAAGACTCGCTCACCGTATAGAAACTAGAAGTAAAACTCCTTAGACTGAGACTTTGTATCATGCTCATAAAGTGCTCTTTGCTCAAAGTGCAATTAAAAAGCATGGTGGTTTTAGTGACATTTAAAAAATAAACATTTCAAGACCTGAGGCCGATTAAAAAATAAATAAAAGTCTTCTAAATACAGTTTTTTGGAAAAACCACATGTTTCTTTTTCAGTGGTTCTCAAACTATTTCATGTCAAGGACCCCCGGAATTATCTGTATTTGGCCGCGGACCCCCCCATCTGAAAATATTTTGTTCCAGGGACCCCCTCCCCCAGAAGCGAAGATTTGAGTTAAAAACGTTCACTCTCAAAGAATATATATTCAAAGATTTGCGCCACATTTTCAAGACATTTAAAAAAATAGTAGACCTACAGTACAAGCTCGGCTTGCAGATCTGCTATTCTATTTCATACCTACTGACCGCCAGAGGGCGGTGTTTTCAACACCTGGATATCATCGCGCGCATGCGCAGAGGTCGAATATTAATACCAAAAATGTCACTCGTGACCCCCTGTGGGCGTACCGATATAGGCGCCCAGTTCACAGGGTTCATCCTCTTTCATCTTTTCGCTTTTGAGCGCAGGTCGATTTATTTTTGAGCTCCTGCTAGTCCTTCGAGGCTGCATGTGGGGGCTCTCGACGCTGGCCATGCCTACGGAGCCTCAAACCGTTCAGTTGGAGCTACCTTGCGTCCTCCAGAGGCTGCATGGCCGGCGGCGATAATTCCCCGCCGGGCTCCCTGGTCCAACTATTATGTTGGACTTTGTTTTCTACAGGTAAGTTGTGTTACTTTACTTGCCCGGCGGGCGTGCCTACTACAGCCTTGCGTTATCTTCGCTTTGCTGTTTGGCGTTACATTGGGTTGGTGACAGTGTTTTCTCGCTGAAATCCAACTTGTATGATTTGTTGAATTGTCGGTGGCGGCAGTGGCCGTCCATCCTCCCGACTAAATGCATTAAGGAATAGCAGTTTCGCCTCGAAAAGTGCATGTCGTTGAAACTGAAACAGCTACGCTTTTGTGTCTCGAAACCAACACGGTTAGGAGCTGCCTTGTGCCCTCCAGAGACGCGTGGTTTGTTTTCATTGTTTTCATGACTGGGGTTCCCCCCCGTGCGTTGTTGTGTGTTCACTAACCAAGAGCTAACTTAATGTTTCGTGGTGCTGTTGTTGTGGCGGCTCGCAGAGAGAGGTGTGCTTCGCCTCGACAGCGACCGCGGCGGCGCTTATTGACTATTAATCAATACTCATGTTGAATGGCCGCACGATGCTAAATGTGCAACAACAACGTTTTATGGCGTCGGTAACTATGGGCTCGTAGGTGTGCTTCGCCTCGATAGAGCGACTGCCGCGACGCTAATCATATTGAATGACCACTCCTCTCCACGTGTTTTCTGCAAGAAGAGTGTGTTTCGCTCTGTCCCAGAACGTGCAATCTACCACATATATGTGGCGCTTGGTTGCACTTGCAACGATACCTACCAAGAAGAGGTTTGTGTGGTCGTGACGTTAATGAGCACTCCTCCCCAGACGATTTCTGGTTAAGGAACAAACTTTTTCAAAATGCATGTCAAGTTGTAAACGCAGCTCAGTGCTGACTTGCTAGTTTGTTTTGCTCGTTATATCAAGCAGGAATATGACAATGTTGTCACTGTGTGCGGCGTGCTTAACGTCCCAGCTTAATTTAAGTGTATACTGCTATCTGAGATACACATAGTGCTTGTATCTCATAGCTTGAGTGTGATGCGCTCAGCTGCTTTTCGGGTAATACCCGTTTGTGCTTGGCAGTATAATTACTAATGTAATGGTTCAAGCTTCTATCGCTTTACCATTGCGTGGTTATCAAACTACGTCTGCATAGTATTGGTAACATGTACTGATAAGTTGAGGTGAAGAAAATGCCAGCACTCATTGTATGTCCTTTGCATGATTTTTATTTACCTCTGATGAGAGTGATCAAACGTACGCGTTTCGTATAACATGTACTGATAATCAATAGGCATATAATGCTGTGCTTATTCCTATTTGGACTAGTCCTCATTAGCTGCCTTGGCAGCGACTGCCCTGACAAGACAACAGAATACATTGACTAGTACATATGTAGTGTACTTGATACTGTAGCTTGAGTGACCCATGCTCTTTTGCTGCATCATCACTGGCACTGGGGGTGTGTTTCGCTCCACTGCTGTCATACTGTGTGCTTGAAACTGGCTTGAGTGGCCTTCGCCATACATAGTATTGTTGACATACTGTGTACTGATGTTGTTTTTCACTAGCACCGAGGGCATGTTCCGCCCCGCCACTGTCATATTGTGCACTTGACACAGGCTTGAGTGATCCCTGCTCTTCGCCATGTCGGTATAGTACTAATGGCATACTGTGTACAGATGCTTGGCGGCGTTATCACTGGCATTGAGTGTGTTTCGCTCTGCTGCCTCCCACCGTATAACAGCGTGAAGGCTGCTGGTGTGAATAGTGAATACTTTGTGGTATCCAGTTAACTCATTCAACACCAAGTGCTGAGTTAACTTAATTCTTATTAATTGCTTGCACTATTGGGCATTAATATAGGCCTTGAGAGTGCTTTAGCTCTGCGGCCTGCCACCGTATTTCAGCGAGGGCTGCTACGGTGTGAATACTTACTTTGTACTACTGTGTACAGATGCTTGACTGTGTTATCACTGGCATTGAGTGTGTTTCGCTCTGCTGCCTCCCACCGTATAACAGCGTGAAGGCTGCTGGTGTGAATACTTTGTGGTATCCGGTTAACTCGTTCAACGCAAAGCGCTGAGTTAACTTAATTATTATTAATTGCCCTGCACTATTTGGCATTAATATAGGCTTTGAGAGTGCTTTACGCTCTGCGGCCTGCCACTGTGTCTCAGCATGAAGACTACCGTAGTGCCCATATAGGCATTAAGAGAGTGTCCCTCGCTCCGCTGCCTGCTGTCGTGGTTCAGCGTGGGAACTACTGTCACGATGTGCCATTGACTAGTATAAGCACTGAGTGTGTCTCGCTCCACCGCTTCATCTAGTATAAGCACAGAGTGTGTTTCGCTATGCTGCCAGGCCCATTCTCTTATATACTTAATAGAATGTGAGGGTACTTCTGTTGCCCGCGCCCAAGTTGGACGCGCCCCATAGCGAACTGCCGAGGGCTAGATCTTCGTATAACCACGGCATTGTGTACCTGGTACTCACTACTGCTTCGACATGTGCAGTATACTGCTTGCTGTCATAGCTTGAGTGTACATCACTGCTGCTGTTCAGATATTACTAATATGCTTGGTATTAAAATGGTTGTATATGACAGTCCAAGTGTTTGGCTTTGCCACTATACTAGGGCACTATTGACACTGTAGCTTGAGTGATTCTCGCTCTTTCGCTACAACTACATAACCAGTAGTATTTAGTGTCTCGCTCTGCTGCCGTTCAGGGATTAGTGCAGCATGCTGGTCCTCTCTGGTCCCACAGAGGAGGTCCATTACTTGCGCTTGTAGTCGTGTTTCGACTTGGGTGCTGGACACAGGCTATGGCTGTGGTTCATTCTTCCATCCATCTCCAACCGCTTATCCGTAGTCTGGTCGCGAGGGAAACGGCCATTTTGAAGACATTGATGTTTTGGCTGCATACTGCTGGCACATATGTCAACTGTGTTGGCCGTGGTGGTGGCTGATTTGCCTCCCACGGCGATGCTAGCGTTGAGCCCTTGTGAGATGATGCTCTCTCAACTAGGGGAAATTTCAAGGTGGTACTGTTGGCCACTAAGTTGCTCAGGTTGAGAACTTCTTAACCCATCTAGGGCCGATGCTGTAAACACCTTCAGAATCCTGACCTAAGTCTCTGAATGATTTCAAATGTCTATTTGAAGAATTGAGAAGAGTATACATGTGGTTATATACTTACATAGCAGCGGCAACCCAGACTTGTTCCTGTCTTAATGGGTTGATAAATGGGTGCTGCTCTTTTCACTGCTGTTTGCAGAGCCGCTACTCATGGTCTGTGACGAGTAGCACTGACCTTTTAGATTGCCTTCTGTGGGTGACCGAGACAGGGTCCCTAACCCTGGACCTAATGCCGGCATTGCTTCTCTCACTAGATGAAGCCTTTGAGCTAGTATGGCTATTGCCCATGGCCGCACGCAGTGTATAGTCACTGGTCTGCCAACTAGATCCATGCCACGGCAGCTGGACTGGGACGTTTTAAACGGTTTCTTAATGGTCACCTCATCCTGGCCCTCTGGCCTGGATGGCACGGCACCTATGGATGATGCTTGTTCTAGGCGTTAGCTTACGTGGTAACTAACTACCCTGATGATGTTGGGGCCTAGTGTGGCCCCGAGGGGCTGCCATGGCGGGTTAGTGAGCCCGCCTGGCGACCTAGAGCCCCTGGATGTCCAGGGTTCAATGCCAGATCCGGCCAGCAATGTGTCCATGTGTGTCGCGGTCTGAGCCCCTAATTGCTCCCCGAGCGCTGCTCATTGCTCCTAGTAGCAATAGGATGGGTAAATGCAGGGGACACATGTCGCGTATGTGCAACTGTACAGCTGAGCTAGCTTGCACATCGATTATAGACTCAGCATTCTAACAGGCCCCACTTCCAGGGAAGTACAGTGGGACACTTAACACCCTGCCTGTCTTCCAGGCCGGATGTTTGGGCCTGCTACCCAACAGACCTTGCAGCATAGTGCACGGTGAACAAGCAGTTTGGTTCAACTGAAGGTTTCTCCTTGACTCATAGTGTGACTGAGGACGGTGGTGGTTTTCGCCTGATCCTCGATCTCAGACCTACCAGCTGCCTCTGGTCATGTATGCTGGGCACAGTGGATGTGCTCCAGGCGGTGCCAGATTGAGAATGGTCTGCAATCATGGCCTCTCTCTTAGAGTTAATGGGGGGCTGCCGGACAGCTTCCACTGACCTGTCTCGTCTTGGACGAGTACAGTGCTGCCAGCCAGTCCCTCTGGTTGTTGGGCACACCGAAGCGACATAGACAGTTGCTTCTCTAGGGCTGCTTTCATTGCACCCCTTTTACATGTCCTGTCTATAATTTCTGTTCCTCAGACCCCAGAATTCTGCCTACCACCGTGGATACGGTTGGGTTACTGTTTCAGTTATGTACAGGCATTTAAGTAAGAGCGTGCTTCGCTCTACTGCCTACCACCCCCAGCCAGTGTCTGTGATGTACTGGGCCAGTGTGCAGTGGACTTGGCCCTTGGAATGTTTAGACTTTGTTCGTAACATAATATGTCAACAGTCTATCTTCCGACCCACTAAGGGGTCGCTCGATCCAGTCAGTCTCTGCAGGAGGTCTTGCCTCATCTTGCTGGTTTCATAGCAATGCTCTTGTTGGGTATACAGTCCAGGTGGCTGACATGCTTCCCATTTAAGCCTCTTGGATCCGATGATGTTTCGTATCACTGGGCATATGTACGGCAGGGCAGGATCTTTGGCCTTGAGCGCTTGGCGCATGGCCAACTGTAGCTCTCCATTCCCGGCACTGACCGTTAGGGCAGGACACTCTGGCCCACCCCTGGCCAGGCGACTTCTTGTAAGTCTTCTCTACACTGCCACTTTTGGTGCAGTGTATTCTTCACAGGATAGGCAGAGGCAGTCGCACAGTAGTATGGTGCCACCATACCGGTAAGGAAGTATGAGTTTCCATGTTTCCGCCTCAATTCGTTTTTCATATTGGGTGGGCTATACGCGACTAGAGGTTCGTTCTGGTTACCACTGCAGCCGAATCATCTACTGCAGCTTCTCGATGAAGTGCTTTGGCCTCCCCACAGAGACAGAATCCCCTGTCACAGTTTAGGGAGAGGGTGCATTCTCACCCGGGTCACCTTCGACTGCGTAAATTGACCACTGACAATCATGCCTATTGTCCGAACCCTACTTGATTCTGGTGCATCCTGCACCAGGGCGTTGCACGCCAACACGAGTAAACTGTGGTCTAGTTGAGACAAAGCACCACTGTGCTGCTCTGTTTTCATGATACCTGCCTGCGATATTGGCAGCCTTAACCTCTCCACCAGGAGTTGTGATTGAGAACTGTTGTGCCCAGTACGGAGAGCCTATTATGTTAGACCTACCATGTGCATTTGGTGGTCAGAACGGCTCTTCATTGGCTATGATGGCTCTAATAAAGGTTGCGCTTTCTCTGGACAGCGCCTGTCACACTTTATTGTGGTTATGCCATCAGCCACGCTGACGGGGCGAGTAATCGCCCCCCCTACCATCTGGTACGAGGTACCACTCTACCAGGTTTGGGTGGACTTTGTCCCCAGCCCTTGGATCGGGCCGTTCTCAAATGGCTATCTGGAAGTACCATTTGCCCTCACTGCGACCCTACGGAAGTGAGTAGGTTGTCTTCATGCCCTGCCCAGTGCCTGAGACTGGGATGCCGATGGGTCTGGGTTTACCATTCGCCAATCCCTCTTATGTCGTCAAGGACTTTCTGCCTTGTACGTTGGCTAGCCTATCACTTTTAGTTTGCTCCACAGCCAGGCATGGAGCATTCTAGTACCTGCCTATTGTGCCCTGTCCGGGCTCCGTGGCACGGCATAGCTGTGATGGCTGTTTTGTTGTTCTTTGTCTGTGATGAAGGGCACAGGAAGGGCTGTGTCTTGATTCAGCAGAGACAAACGCAACACTTAGAGGTACTTTGATTGTTGCGTTGAGGTAGATTTCTTGAGTAGGCCTCAAGGTCTCCCCAGAGGCATTTTGACATGCCAGACCAGGGGGTGGACATCTGTGCTGCAGTGCGGCCAAATGGGCTCCATCTGTTTTGGGCTTTTGCCAAGAGTCAGCCAACCGGACTCTCCCTCACCCTGTGGTGACGGCTGTTTGGCTGTCCATTAGATCTGCAAACCGACCTCGGTAAGCGCAGATTCCTCGTGACCATGTTGGTATGAGTCATCCAGGTGTTGAAAACACCGCCCTCTGGCGGTCAGTAGGTATGAAATAGAACGCAAGTTATGTATATAACTATGGTTCTATGAATACCGGATGACCGCCAGAGTTCATTGTCACTCGGAATCCTGACGAAAAGATTTCATGAGGATGAACCCTGTGAACTGGGCGCCTATATCGGTACGCCCACAGGGGGTCACGAGTGACATTTTTGGTATTAATATTCGACCTCTGCGCATGCGCGCGATGATATCCAGGTGTTGAAAACACCGCCCTCTGGCGGTCATCCGGTATTCATAGAACCATAGTTATATACATAACTTGCGTTTTTCAATAGCTGAAGTATAACATCTATATCTATCTATACCGACCTGTGGAAGTCCGTGGAGGTCTCCTCCAGGTTGGTCAGCACGCGGCTCTTCATGAAGTGCCTGGACGAGGAGTAGTTCTCCTGGGTGCCCTCGGCGTAGCTGTGCCTCTTGAAGTTGTTGCTGGCGCTCTGGGTCATCTCCATCTGGCGTGACACGATGGAGCGCCCCTGCTCCAGGAACGACTGCTGCAGGCGGAACTGCTGCTGGGAGTACTTCCCTATGGTGATGCCCGGGGTCCCTGTTTTAACGGTAACACACACCTTTTAGTTGTTAGTAGGCCTACTTATTAGAAGACAAAGGGCCCAGGGATAGCCGAATAGAATTGGCAATACTATCAGGGCTGATGATGAGAATCTCTGTTTTACTGGGGTTAAGCTGCAGAAAGTTTTGAGCCATCCAGTTGTTAATAGCTGTTAAACAGGCGCGTGAGTTTGTTGTGGGTCCGACCGACTCGAGTCCGGACACTGCACTCCCTGGGGCGGTGTGGAACGCGTGTGTCGAATATGAAGTCGGTGGGGCAAACAGTTGTCGAGTTACGTGCATCACAACCGTACACACGCGCACGCACACACGCAGAGACGTGGCGCATTCATAGTAGGATGTTATACTTTAGCTATTGAAAAATAGCAGACCTACAAAGCAGACCTAACTAGAACTGCACTCTGTCGAGTGCATACTTGCTTGTTGCACACTAGTAGGCCATAAATGGCCAACTAGTGCAAGTACTTTCGACCGCTGTAAACTGTCAAATCTCAGTATATCTGTGAAGGAACGTTTGGAATGTATAATTATTAGGTGTAACTATTTGCTACCTACCTACTTTATGCATATAAACACCTAGTATTATTAAGTATGGTTCAAGTTTCTATCTATATAAGAAATACAGTTTTATCAATGTAGATATATTCTAGATCCCTTTTTAGTTTTTCAAATAAAAATAAATCATTGATATCTTATGAAAAAAGGTACTGAATTAAATATATATTATATAGTATAATTATTTTATTATTTATTGTAAATTGTCAATTGTTTTAAATGTATTTCATCTTGGACTATAGTGATATTAATACTAAATCATGATCAGAGTAATATGTGTCTCTAACTTCAATTTTCATCATTTAGAGCTAGTCATACATATACACACCATGTACTCTGGTGTGTATATGTATGGTCCCAGCAAAAGCACAAATTACTATTTTATTTTACTGATTATGTATAGTATACGTATGACTAGCTCTAAATGATGACATAAGACATACGTATACATATACATATACTATATAGAGTATGTAGTTGTAAGTTGATTAGCGGTATACTGTGGTTACTTTGCGCCAAAAACCGTGCCAGCCAACCCGCCATTTGATGCGTATGCAAATAAAACAGTCGATTTGTGCCTGGTTTGCTGGGACCAGATTACATAAATGACCATATTTCTTACGTCATCATTGAGAGCTAGTCATACATATACACACCACGTACTCTGGTCCCAGCAGATCAGGCACAATTTGCTATTTTATTTGACTGATTATGTATATAGTATACGTATGACTAACTCTAAATGATGACGTAGGACATACGTATGTATACTATATAGAGTATGTAGTTGTAAGTTGATTAGCGGTATACTGTGGTTACTTTGCGCCAAAAACCGTGCCAGCCAACCCGCCATTTGATGCGTATGCAAATAAAACAGCAGATTTGTGCCTGGTTTGCTGGGACCAGATTACATAAATGACCATATTTCTTACGTCATCATTGAGAGCTAGTCATACATATACACACCACATACTCTGGTCCCAGCAGATCAGGCACAATTTGCTATTTTATTTTACTGATCATGTATATAGTATACGTATGACTAACTCTAAATGATGACGTAGAACATACGTATACATATACATATACTATATAGAGTATGTAGTTGTAAGTTGATTAGCGGTATACTGTGGTTACTTTGCGCCAAAAACCGTGACAGCCAACCCGCCATTTGATGCGTATGCAAATAAAACAGCAGATTTGTGCCTGGTTTGCTGGGACCAGATTACACAAATGACCATATTTCTAACGTCATCATTGAGAGCTAGTCATACATATACACACACCACGTACTCTGGTCCCAGCAGATCAGGCACAATTTGCTATTTTATTTTTACTGATTATGTATATAGTATATGTATGACTAGCTCTAAATGATGACGTAAGACATACACATATACATGTACTATATAGAGTATGCAGTTGTAAGTTGATTAGCGGTATACTGTGGTTACTTTGCGCCAAAAACCGTGACAGCCAACCCGCCATTTGATGCATATGCAAATAAAACAGCAGATTTGTGCCTGGTTTGCTGGGACCAGATTACACAAATTACCATATTTCTTACGTCATCATTGAGAGCTAGTCATACATATACACACCACATACTCTGGTCCCAGCAGATCAGGCACAATTTGCTATTTTATTTTACTGAACATGTATATAGTATACGTATGACTAGCTCTAAATGATGACGTAAGACATATGGTCATTTATGTAACCTGGTCCCAGCAAACCAGGCACGGATTTGCTGTTTTTTTTGCATACACATCAAATGGCGGGTTGGCTGTCACGGTGAACGAAGACCGGGCAAAATTATTACTTGCGCGCTCTGCTTGCGCAAGTAATTAAGACAAAGTCGCCGCCACCTACCCGCGTTCCCCGGCCCGACGCCACCCTGCATGTCCATGCTGGAGTGTCGGAACAGCTCGTTGCGACGGAAGCCGGGCAGCGCCGCCGAGGGGAGCTCCACCCCTCCCACCCCCCTGCCGTACGGCGAGGGCGAGGGCAGGAAGCCCCGGGGCGCCCTCAGAGACTGGGTCCTCTTCAGGCCGGTCACTCCGCTCAGGTAGCTGCTGGTGCTGCTGCTCTCGGAGCCCACGCCGCCCAGCGGCGCCAGGGCGTGCTCAGACACGCTCAGAGGCTCCGACTGGGCGAACAGGATGCGGAACTCCTCGTCGAAGGAGGCCACCAGCTCGCCCAGGAAGAGGTGGGCGATGCAGCGGTGGATCTTCTCGTACGACCACATGAAGCTGAGAGAGAGAGAGAGAGAGAGAGAGATGGCGTGTCGTTGTGGTTTTAGTTTTAGTCATAGTCTCTTGAATGGCTTTCATTGTATAATTTTTACTCAAATTTTAGTCACCCGGAATGTTTTAGTGTTAGTCTAGTTTTAGTCGACTAAATATCGTAAGACTTTAGTCGACTAAATCTACAGGTGATTTAGTCGACTTAAAATGTGTTTTGGCGGGCCTTGATGCCGTCATAATGCAAGTACACTTGAAAATAGCCGATCTACAGCTTGTAGATCTGCTATTTTCAGCATGCAGCCAAGTGTAAAATGACTTATACTGGATCTCTTGTCCACTAGTCCCTTCCTAACATTTTAGTCTATAGTTTTTATTTGTTGACAAAATCGACAATATATTTAGTCTTAGTTTTAGTCACCATAGCTAAGTATTCATTTAGTTTTCGTCAGTGAAAAAAGGTAGACGACAAACATTTTTCGTCTTGGTTTTAGTCGATGACATCAACACTGCATGTCGTTAAATGACACTTGTTTATCGCAGTTTATCGCAGTCTACGGACCCCCATTTCTATCTCTGGGACCCCAATGTATATTGTAAAATCAAAGTTAATTTAACTCTGAGAGTGTACAAATGGAACCATTTGGTTCCATTTGTACACGCGGTTCCATTTGTACACGCTCAGAGTTACAGACCCATAAGGGTCCATTTGGTTCTATCATTTAGCTGAGGACCCCCTGGAACTCCTTCAAGGACCCCTAGGGGTCCCCGGACCCCACTTTGGGAACCACTGGTGTATTGCATAAAAAAAAATCGTCTAAATCCTGACCTGGGTTTTCTGAAAAACTTAAAATATGGATTAAAAAATTACAAAATGGTTACTGTTACTGTATTTTGTTGCTATATACTGTACATAGCAAAAATAACCCAACAAATGGCTTTCCGTCCTAGATGGGCTAACCACATGAACCCTGGTGTCGCTTTTCTCGACATTGATTGATTGATATTTATTAACAGTTTGCAGAATTACACTACATTTCAAGCACAAACTCAATACAAACTACAAAGACTGTTAACTGTGAGTGGAAGACCCAATTAAGCATTACACTCGTTTACAAGAGGGTTTATCAAAAAAACATCTCATGTGATAGGTGAATATTCTGTGAAAATAGCCCATCTACGAGCTCAGTCCCCGCGCTGAGCTTACAGATCGGCTATTTTCGCCAAACGTTATTCATGTGCAGACTCTAGTCTACTCTATACCAAATCTCTTTGGCGAAAATAGCCGATTTACAAGCTCACAAGTAACCAACCCTCTAGGAAAAAAGTAGGGGTGGACCTGGTTTGCATTTAGATCACGGTTTGACGGCAAGGCATGTGCTGCAGGACTCTGGCGGTGGGTTTCTCACCTGTATAGTTTCCACCAAATGAATTGCATTTTTAATTAATTGCATTTGTATAGCGCTTTTACAAGTGCTCAAAGCGCTTTACAATGGTCTTCAATCATTCATACATTGGCAGGCGAAGCGGCGAACTGTCGACGCCAGCGTCCTCACTTCCCACATTCACCCACCGATGGTGGCGAGCTCACACTAACCGACTCATTGGAGGCAATATGTAGGGTTCAGTGTCTTCTTGCCCAAGGAGACTTCGACATGTGGACAGGAGGAGGAGCCGGGATTTGAACCGCCGACGCACGGATCATTGGACGACCTGCTCTACCTCCTGAGCCACAGTCAGTCAGTCTGTAGTTTCCTCACCTGTAGTTTCCAAGTCAGCACGGCGCTACAGTCAGTCAGTCAGTCAGTCAGTCAGTCAGCCAGTCAGTCAGTCAGCCAGTCAGTCAGCCAGTCAGTCAGCCAGTCAGCCAGTCAGCCAGTCAGTCAGTCAGCCAGCCAGTCAGCCAGTCAGTAGTTTCCTCACCTGTAGTTTCCACTCAGCACGGCTCGGCAGTCACTCAGCAGGAAGCGGTCTTTCACCTGTCCCTTGAACGACTTCCCCGTCCGACAGAAGTACGTGATTCCTGCCACCGTCCTGACGCGCATCATCTGTAAAAAAACACACGTCGCACGCGGGAACTTAAACACTCATCATCTGTAAAAAACACACGTCGCACGCGGGAACTTAAACACTCATCATCTGTAAAAAACACACGTTGCACGCGGGAACTTAAACACTCATCATCTGTAAAAAACACACGTCGCATACAGAAACTTAAACAATATTCAGCATTGGCTCCCGGTTGCTGCCTGCACAGAGTATATAATAACAAAACTCTGATGTTGGCCTTTCGTCAACTAAAAACTATGACGAAAAATGTTCGTCGACTACCTTTTTCCACTGACGAAAACTAAATGGAAACTAAATGAAAACTAAAAAAAACTATATGGAATGAACCTTCCCATTGCAGTCAGAACCGCAGACTCACTCCCAATCTTCTGCGGTAGTCTGAAAACCTCACCTCTTCAGACTCCACCTTAGCCCGTAGCACTTGCCCTAGCCCCGACGACCTTACAGGCGCATGCAAAGACATGTAGACATATCACTCTATAGTGTATTGTTTTATTGCTCTAAATATGGCGACATAAGGGATATTTTGGTTAATAAGACGTTTATTATCTGTGGGGGATTTCCTAGATTTAAATTACTACGAAAAGGGACTTTTGTTGTGGCAGATTTGATTTGTAGTAGCCTACTCTGTACAACTCTGGGTTGTAATGTAATGCATTATGTAATGTAAACATGCTGTAAATGCAATTGTGAAATGTGAGCGTTGGACACATTGTGTGCAGGACAGGAAAATCAAGAAACAATCAATCAATCAATCAATCAATCTAAATATACTCATATTTTCATTGTACAGATATTCTACTGTTAGACAGATGTTAGGTGCTTAGCTTGCTCATGATCCTTGATGACTATTTGGTGAATACATTACACAAAATACTAGTAATGTTTAGGAGACGGCGCTGTGTATCAGTTATTATAAAGGGATTGAATATTATAAGAAAAAACTGAAAGGGAAAAAAAAGAAGCTACATCTCACATGAACCAAGTCCAGGTTGACCCTGCAGTTGGCTGCCATGGCGATGAAATGATGGGCGTTCTGCTCGTCCAATAGAACGTAGACGGGCACGTGGCGCGCCGCGGCGTCCAGGAGGTCCGAGAAGATGTCCACGTCCGTAAACATGTCCATCACTATGGCGATGACCTGAGGACACACACACACACACACACATCAGTGTTGTTTTTGGCAACACATTTTTACTTTAGTCGACAAAATGTCATAAGATTTTAATCGACTAAATCTACAGTTGATTTAGCTGTATTTTGGCAGGCCTTAATGCCGTCGTAACGACTGTTTTTTTCACTTGCTGAAAATAGCAGATCTACAAGCTCACAAACGCGTGTAAAATGACTTATACTGGATCTATTGTCCACTAGTCCCTTTCTAACATTTTAGTCTACTTTTTATTTGTTGACGAAATTGTCTGTATATTTAGTCTTAGTTTTAGTCATCATAGCTTAGTTTTTATTTAGTTTCCATTTAGTCTTCGTCAGTGAAAAAAGGTAGTCGACGATCATGTTTCGTCTTAGTTTTATAGTCGACGAAAACAACCCTGACACACATGATGTAAACATGTGTGTCATGTAAACCAGTGGTTTCAAAACTTTTTTATGTCAAATTGACACTTATTAGCCCCGCGGACCCCCATTTGAAGAGATATGCCAGGGACCCCCATGTGAAGAGTTTTACGGCTCTAGCAGTGATTCTCGAACCATTTAAATGTCAAGGACCCCCAGTTTGACATGCATTAGTCTATACGGACCCCCATTTAATGGCATTTCTATCTCTGAGACCGCCAATTTGTATTGCAAAATCAATGTTAATTTAACTCTGAGAGTGTACAAATGTATTGCATCTATACACTCTCAGAGTTACAGACCCATAAGGGTCCATTTGGTTCCAAACTATCATTTGGCTGGGGAGTGCGGCGGAGTGGACCCCAATTGGAACTCCCTCAAGGACCCCTGGGGGGGTCCCCGAACCCCACTTTGAGACCACCACCGCATCACCACAGCAGTGCCGTCTCCAGGCACAAATCAGCAGGGGGGCATACCTTTTTCAAAAGGGGGCACTTCATTTTTCAACCCCCCCCCCCCCCCCCTATGTATAACACATAGTCGCCTATTAATAAAGTGATGCTTGAAAAAGGCTACATACAAGTAGGCTACAATTATGCAGCAGCAGCAACAACAAACAAAGAAATACAAATATGTTGAGCATTATAATGTCTTCTGCATGCATTACCTTGTATTTATATTAACTATTCAATTCATTGTATATATTTACAATAATCATGAAGAACTTATTGATTTAACATTTGTAAAACATTACAATATTGGTACAGTAGGTGTCACGATCTGGTGGTGGTGGTGGTGAGGACCCAAATGCAGGACAGCCAGGCAGGAGTAGTGATCAAAACCCATGGTTGGGTATTTTATTTAAACAGGTGAACAGAACAGAAATCACAAATACAGAGTGACACTAAACAATGAACCGACAAGGACTGACTGGGGAACAAGACTAATATACACAGGAGGGCTGATTACACATGAGAAACACATGGGGAAGACAAGAACATAGAACCAAAACAACTAGAACAAGAACATAGACATGCAACAGCTAGATAAACAGAACATAGAATCAAAACAAGTAGAACATAACATAGAAAAACAAGAGCTAGACAGGCAAAGTCTGTGACTGTGACAGTATACTTCCCCCTCAAGGGACGGCTCATGACGTCCCATAATGTCCATGAAGAGGAGGGGACAAGAACGGGCTTGAAGGTACAGGTAGAAGGGGGGCAGGCAGGGAAAGGGGCTGAAACCCCCCGGAGCTTTCTTCCGCTGCTTTTTTACCAATACGATATTATTAAAGAAACTGTTGACTGGTTAATACGTGTACCGTACTTGAAAATTTTTGTTTCACCGGACAGCGCTGGTATCAACACACTTTTAGACCGACATGTTTGTGGGTGATTACATTTACTTCTTGATCGCCTCACGACGTCATGGGCCGCTGATAACAGGCTCGATAAGCCCAAAGCCAATTTCAACAAAATAACACATGAAAACTAGACTAAATGTTAAGAAGGGACTAGTGGACAAGAGATCCAGTATAAGTCATTTAACACATGGTTGCATGCTGAAAAGCAGATCTACAAGCTCACAACCGCGTTGCAGTCATTACGACGGCATCAAGGCCCGCCAAAACACATTTTAGTCGACTAAAATCTCATGATGTAGTCAGAGACTATGACTAAAACTAAAATCAAAATGAGCCAAATCAAAAACAACACTGGGTGGTACCATGATACTGTGGTATCTGGTTCTGTAATGGGTGATTCTGTGATTCTATGTGATTTGTGGGTGGTATAGCCTAATACAGTATGAATGGGTCAGACCTTTTAGCTCCACCGGCCGGAAGGACGTTCACAAGCTCTGGTGCATGTCGGACAATCTATTTACTGCATGTACATAGTGTAAACTAAACAGCAATCCACACAGCAGCAGCTGTACTGGCTGTGAATAAGTGTTCATTGTATTGCCACTAACTGTATAGTCAATTATTTACTGCTCTGTCTGGGTCTCTGTCTCTGTCTCTCTCTCTCTCTCTCTCTCTCTCTCTCTCTCTCTCTCTCTCTCTCTCTCTCTATCTCTCTATCTCTCTCAGGCGTCCTTGTACAAGTTAAAACACAACAGAGTCATTAACGCTGGCGGGCAGAGAGAGAGAGAAATCACACGTCTCTCTTCCATCTCGGTGGTTCCTCTAATCTAACCTGCCAACCTGGGGAGAGCAACAGACTGGCCTCATGCTTCCTTCTATACATGAGAAGTCCAAGCACGCTTCTTTTCACCTGGCAGGGGGGAGTGTTTCCCCGGTTGGACGTATAGTCCGTGGAAGGAACACGTTATTCCGACCAGTTCCTTTTCCCCTTCCTTCAGGCGCCCCCCTGGCCCGGGGGAGGCAGTTTAGAGACCAGATTTACTGCATGTGTTTTTGTGAGGGTACCTACCCTAGGGGACACGGGGAGACCTGCATGTGAGGGTACCTACCCTCGGGGACACGGGGAGAACATGTGAGGGTACCTACCCTAGGGGGCACGGGGAGAACATGTGAGGGTACCTACCCTAGGGGGCACGGGGAGAACATGTGAGGGTACCTACCCTAGGGGACACGGGGAGAACATGTGAGGGTACCTACCCTAGGGGGCACGGGGAGAACATGTGAGGGTAACTACCCTAGGGGACACGGGGAGAACATGTGAGGGTACCTACCCTAGGGGACACGGGGAGAACATGTGAGGGTACCTACCCTAGGGGGCACGGGGAGAACATGTGAAGGTACCTACCCTAGGGGGCACGGGGAGAACATGTGAGGGTACCTACCCTAGGGGACACGGGGAGAACATGTGAGGGTACCTACCCTAGGGGGCACGGGAGAACATGTGAGGGTACCTACCCTAGGGGACACGTGCAAACTCCCTTTCGCCAACCCCACCTCGGGTAATATAATATGGGAGAGAACACGCCCACAGCGTCCCCACTTTCTTGTTTTAATAAATAAATAAAAAAAGACTTACAGCTCCTTTAATAGGCTACTTACTGTACGTAGAAGAAACCATAATATTGACTTGGTGTCGTCCAATTAGTTTTTCCCTGACGTGACTAATATTCAGACGGCAATAAAACGTGACATTTGTCAGTCTTTTGAAACGCCATTCTCTCACGTCTGCTCCTCTGCTACGGGTGAGAACCACAGAGAACCTGACATGCAGGTTTTAAAATATCCCTCCTCCCCCTCCCTTCCTCCCGCCCTTCCCTCTCACACTCACTTAGGGCAGCAACGGTCACAGTATGGGGCGGGAACCCCTTTTGGTGTTTTAAGCATTACGTTATACTTTAGCTATTGAAAAATAGCAGATCTACAAGCTCGTAGCGCGGCACTTTTTTGAAAAATCTTGAAAATGTGGCGCAAATCTTTGAATATTAATTCGTTCAGAGCGTTTTTTAACTCAAATCTTCGCTTCTGGGGGGGTCCCTGGAACAACATATTTTCAGATGGGGGTCGGCGGCCAATTACAGATAATTCTAGGGGTCCTTGACATGAAAAAGGTTAAGCACCACTGACATAGAAACATAGGATTTAGAAGACATTATTTAAATTTTCACGTCAGGCCTAAATGGATTAAACAAATAATCTATAAGCGTTGCATATATATTATTATTATTAAGAAATGAAGCATGAGCTTGTAGATCTACTATTTTCAGAGCGCAACACCCGAGCGCAACCAAACAAAAAAAAATCCTTTGTCAATAGATTTTGTCTTAGTTTTAGTCATCATAGCTTAGTTTTCCTTTTGTCTTTACCTAATTTTCTATCAGTGAAAAAAAGGGAAGTCGACGAAAAAATAATTCGTCCTAGTTTTTGGTCGACAACATCAACACTCGGTGTGGCACAATTAATCGAGAAATATTGCGATCTAGATTCAGACCCTATACGTGATCTCGTTTCTAAAACTTGAGCACGAATGGTGGAGGAGTAGTGTGCACCAAAGCATTATGGGAATTTTAGTCCAGGAAGGAAGTGAGCCCAGTGTCCATGACATCATGAACACTTGGAAATACTAAATTTAATACTATCTACCGTAAAATAAATTACCCACATAAATTACCCCAGGAAAGTGTTTCTTGTCTCCCAAACATCATTAAAATATGATCCGGTTGCAAAAGGCGTGAAGTGTCCCTTTAAGATGTGTATGTGTTTCAACAACACAGCCACGCAACGATTGCTATAACTATTTGGATTGGCATTAGACAATGGCTTTTGGGGCGTGGTTTAGCGAAGGGCTACTTATTGTCGAGGAAAATATTCACATTTGAGAAAAAAGAATGTTGCAGCAGCACTAATCATGTCAAGGACCCCCACATTGACACTAATTAGGCCGCAGACCCCACATTTGAAGAGATATTCCAGGGACCCCCATGAGAGAATATTTTGTACGGCTCTAGCAGTGATTCTCAACCAGTTTAATTCCAAGGGCCCCCAGTTTGACATGAATTAGGCTACGGACCCCCCATTTAAGGCCATTTCTATCTCTGAGAACCCAATGTGTAGTGTGTTTGGTAAAACAGTCTTCTCTGTTAGAGCCTCCCATCACTGGAACAGTCTCCCTACAGAAGTAAGAGAGACCTCCAAATATCTGACCTTCAAAATCAACCTTAAGAAGGTGGCTAAAAACAAATCAAATCTGTACGGTGTCATGTCGTTCTGTCCCCTGTACAATGTTTTTGTGTAGGCTTGATTTCAGAAAATGTGCTTATTTAAAGTGCTGAAGGCAAATCGTGTTAATGTATTACATACTCTTTATTCTAGGGGTATTAACAGTTTCCGTGCTTTGAATGGATTACTCCAGGTTAATGTCGCTGCCATATCGGAGATACGCGACTTTTGTTTTATGTGTTTAATCCGCCGCAATGTAATAATTAAAAAGAAAATCCGTCTTCGCCGCAGAGAAAGAGTGTAGATGCATCTGTTTTGATGAGGAAACGGAAATCGTCACATGCTGTGGGCTGCTAGGGCTTCTGGGAAATTGAGGCCAATGTAAACGAATGGGGTTCAACGCCTCATGGAGGAGGGTCCTGTGCTGCGTCTTCCGGGTGTACCAAGATGGCGGGTGGTCCAGCCGTTCATAACAAACGGGGGTAGCTTTTTTCGCTCGATTTTCGCGGATTAAAAGCCCAAATAATTCAGCGTATGCTCTAAAGGTAATACAACAATCTCGGCAGTGAAGGGGGGTTGATTAAAAGTCTGATAAATCGTTTTCCGCAGTCAAACTGTTAAGGGCTGCTGGATCCAAAGCTGTATGTATAACTCAAAAATGGATGCTAAGCCCTCACAATGGACAATTTAAAGAAGGCGGCCACCACTATACTGAAATATATTACATAGCACACACACACACACACACACACACACACACACACACACACACACACACACACACACACACACACACACACACACACACACACACACACACACACACACACACACACACACACACACACACACACACACACACACACACACAACCTTAACCTCTGTTGTACTTTCACAATTAGATATAATAATCTGATATCATAATGATGTGTGACTGAGTGGCAGATCACTCCCCTGTTTTATTACTGTTAGTTGTGTAAAGAGATAAGAAATGTGGGTGGATGATTTCCATGAAACCATGTGGTTTCAAGAGAATAACCGTCCGATACACAGCTCAGCATACTCAACTGTACTACACCATGCCATACATATTAGGGATATGACACAACCGAACTCATAGCTAGTGGCAAACACATGCTAATATATTAGCTTCAATTAACTTTATAAGATTTAAGATACATTCACGACCTTCGGGTATTGACCATGTTCTACCAGTTACTCAACTGCCAAAAGGCCACATTTATTTCAGGCATCCCTCCTGCTTTGCATAAGAACAAAGTGGGTGGGGTGGGGGGGACTGAATTGGTTACCACTCTGTCAGACACATTTTTTGATGCTGCATTAAAAAACAATTAACTCAACATCTTCCTGTGTGAGACTTGTGGGTAGATTTTGAAGGTGCGTTTTACCAATGGAAATACATAAATTGGCCTCGCTCTGCGCACATTCGTATTATGAAAGGCATATCGGCCCGTGTTGAACGCACTGACCCGTGTTGAACGCACACACACATTATGGCTTACCGCGGTCCTGAATATTTTAGCATTGTGGGAGTGTCCATATGTTAATTATTTTCGCTTTGCGCAATTTGCTATTAAGCCCCTTGACCTAAAGACACTCAGCGCATAACGATTAGACGTGGGTCTGACCACCTCATAAACGCAAAAAGCACTGTTTGATTTGACACTTGAGCGGCTCTGGGAAGCTGGTATAGTGTTGCCATGTCTGTTTAATATAAGCGGCTTATTTTTCTGTGAAGTTGCTTCTGTGTGGTTGTTTTTCTTGTTTCTAAAGTGGTTATTTGGGCTTTTCTCCTAATGTTGTTTAAACCAGTGATCCTCACACAGCACATTCCCATGTCAAGGATCCCCAGATGAATGCATTTGCCCAACTAAGGACAGCTAATCCAAAAATTAAATAAAAAGATTACTTTTGAAAATAGCAGATCTATACCAGCTCACAATGCATCACATTCATTCATTAAAACTATGAACTCTGACTGCAGGGGGATATATAATGATCATTATAACAATGTGCAAGAACATATTTAAAAAGAAGGAAGAACTTTATATTTGTGGACAATCAAAATATGTTTTTTTATTTTAATGTGGTGTCATTCAAATTAATCTGGATATGGCAGACTCACTATTTAGAAAATAAAAACATGGCACTTCATTTAAAATAGGTTACAGACCCCTGTTATATGCGCTTATATTTATAGACCTATTTACTTGTTTCTATGAGACATGGCAGTTTTGCGTCTTTTTAAAAAAAATGTTGAGATTAGAAACGGCCATAATTCTTTCATTTCTCAACCTTAAAAATAAATAAAAACATCTCCATAATCCGTGGGAAATGTGCTTTCGTATGCTGTATCACACCCGATTCAAGTCTTCTTCAATAAAATGCTACGAGCGAACTCAGCGAAGACCATACCATCGGGGCCACAGCATTACGCAGCACGCATTCAACTCATTCCTTCGTCGTGACTTAAATGAAATAAAATATAATAAACGTTATTTTACTGGTGTTTTTCAATAGAAACAAATAAAGAGCGTGTGTAGGCTACTGTGTGCAAGTGCAACAGTGCATATACATGCATGCACTAGGCTATATTTCTTCCGTGTCGGGATGGTGATTGAGCTCTTCAAGTTCACAGCCCGTTTGGTCTTTCATAAAAAAACGTTGATATTAGCCTATAAACACTCATGGTTCTCTCATTTCTCAACCGTTTTATTAAATGTAAAAATCTCCATATTCCTTAGGAATCTTGCTTTCATTCGCTGTATGGTACATGGTTCTATCGTTATCGAATTAATTAATTACGCATGGATTGTCAATTTGCCAATATGCTGCTATCTACTCGCAATTCCATTCCGATCTGAAAGGTGGGTCTGTTCTTTTGAGGCATAAAGGTGACAGCATGCAGTGCAATAGGAATAATTAACCCAAATGTGACAAAGGCATGTCATGTCTTCTATGGTGCCAGCCTGAAGAAATGTCATACCACGATCCCCAAAGTGCGCATTCCGTATGTGACATCAGCTGACTGGTAAAGAGAATAGTACGGACATGTTGATTGGGTACGTCTCAAACACGCCTTAAACACACCCATGACTAATTCAAGGCCGTTTTGCGCACTCCGCGGGGTGTCAAAAGCGCTTCTTAACATGCCCAAAATTGCAATATGACATACTACACGCCCCCAGATCATAATACTGTAATTAGATTAGTAATATAGAAGTAAGTAAAATAGAAGTCCTAAATCGACCCCTTGGTCTCAGCCTATTCCAGTACTTCAGGAATCAGGATACACTATAGCGATAGTTTTCAACCAGTGGTCCAGGGACCACCAGTGGTCCTTGAGGGGGTTCCAGGTGGTCCCCAGCTAAATAATAGAGAGTAACCAAATGGACCCTTATAGATCTTTAAGATCTTTGAGTCCTGAATGGTCAGTTGGTGCCACGGCTGCTTTCCCTGCCACCAATGCCAAAAGCATGCAGGGAGATCACGTCATGCAGTTGCACAAAGGGGCGTCTCAGTCGACGCTGTGGCTGCAGGAAAGGACACATGCAGGTCTATTAAGCAGGTCAAATAATATTACTAAACCCATGCGGTAATACAGAATTTGGCCTCGCTCTGCGCCCTTTCGTATTATGGAAGCCGTGTGGAACACACATATGGCATACGACGTTCCTGCATATTTTAGCATCGGGGGAGTGTCCATAACTCCATATGTTAATTATTTTCGCTTTGCACAATTTGCTAATAAGCCCCTTGACCTAAAAACACTCTTAAATGCAAAAAGCACTGTTTGATTTTACACTTGAGCGGCTCTGGGCGCTGCTGGAGTGTTCTCTGTTTATTAAAAGCAACTTTGGGCTTATTTCTCTGTAAAGTTGTAGTTGTAGTTTAGCCAACCTGGGGAGAGCAACGGACTTGAACTCCTGCTTCCTTCATGCCTGAGTGTCCAAGTTGCTCCTTTACACCTGACAGGGGGGAGTTTCCCTGGTTAGACGTAGCGTGTGGAAGGAACACGTTATTCCAACCAGTTCCATTCCCCTCCATCAGGTGCCCCGGCTGGCAGTTTAGAGACCAGGATTACTGCATGTTTTTGTGAGGGTACCTACCCTAGGGGACACGGGAGAACATGCAAACTCCACACAGAAAGGCCCTTTCGCCAACACCGCCTCGGGTATGGGCACTGATGACGCGGAGGAGGAAACACGCCGCCAGCACCCACAGCGCCCCGAGCGGGAATCGAACCCAGGACCTTCTAGCTGTGAGGCGACAGCACTACCAACTGTGCCACCGTGCCCCTTGGATCTGTTCTTTTGAGGCATAAAGGTGACAGCATGCAGTGCAATAGGAATAATTAACCCAAATGTGACAAAGTCATGTCATGTCTATGGTGCCAGCCTGCAGAAATGTAATACCACTCCACAGCAAAGGGCGCATTCCGTATGTGACATCAGCTGACTGGTAAAGCGAATAGTACAGACATGTTGATTGGGTACGTCTTAAACACTCCTTAAACACTCCCATGACTAATTCCAGGCCGTTTTGCGCACGCCACGGGGTGCCGAAAGCGCTTCTTACCATGCCCATAATTGTAAGATGACATTGCCAACGCCTCCACCTCTTAAAACTGTAATATTATATGTAATATTATTTGACCTGCTTAATACACCCCATGGAGTGCATTGAAGCGTGCATGCAAGAAACTTGGCAACACCTGCCAGAACACTGAGGATGACCGGGACTAAGTCCATTTGTCTGCTGCATGCAAATACAAGTCAGAAACACAAATTAAACTTTAAATATCTTCAAATTAGACATTGGATTTAAGCAAAATCTATAGATTTCCTGAATATTCCGGAAAAATCCCCCCTGGAGGATCACATGTTTTGTACTCTTATCACCTCAACTAAAGGATTAACTTCCTCCATATATGGTATTCTAAACAATAATTTACCAATTTACAATACATTGAACATTAAACATAAATGGGAGACAGACTTGGGATGCACCTATGATTATGTGGATTGGGAGATAATTTTAGAAAGAGCTCAGAGGGTTCTGGTTTCTACCAAACAGACAGATGCAATTTAACATTTTTCACAGAACTTACTTTACTCCGCTCAGGTTACACAAGATTGATAGAAGCATTTCCCCTATGTGCCAAAGATGTAAGATAACAGAAGGCTGCCTATTACATAGTTATGGAACTGCCCACTTTTAATTGATTATTGGAAGTTCATCTTGTCTACTGTCTCTGATATCATAGAGGTTGAAATACCACATGATCCAAGAATTTGGTTACTGGGTGACGTTACATTGATCAACACAAATTTCAACAAAGCATACTTTGTGTTACTCGCCAGTACAGCTGCGAAGAAAATCATCTTGGTTAATTGGAAATCTGAAAAATCACCTTCACAGAGACACTGGCTGAATGAGCTTTCATCATACTGTACCCCTGAAAAGATACTGTACAATGTAAGAAGAAGGCCTGCTACTTTTGAAAAGATATGGGGCAGGTTCTTTTAAGATATTTTTTGCGGCTTACGCCTTTTATTGATTTTTTTAAGGGACAGATAGTAGGCTGACAGGAAACGGGAGAGAGATGGGGGGATGACATGCGGTAAAGGCCGTGTCGGGTTCGGGAGTCGAACCCGCGGCACACCGCGACTGGATCACCAGTCCGGTGCCCAGACCGTTACGCTACGGCCTGGGCCAATGGGGCAGGTTCTTTGAGGTTCTACCTTCAATATCTCCTCTGGGTTGATTTAGTTTTAGTTTTTATTTATATTGTTATTTTCATGTATTTATCCGAGTTGTTGCGGTCAAGAGGTGTTGTGTACTATACAGAGTAATGAGAGCTGTGTAGTTTTCCTTTCTGGGGTTGGGGGGGGGGGGGGGGTGTTTTTACTGGTTTTTGTCTTTTCTTTTTTGAGTTTGTCTTGTCTTGTTTAAAAAAAAAAAAAAAAAACATGATTCTGTAATTCATTGTTGTAAATATCTGCATTATCAATAAATAAATCTTAAAAAAAATAAACACAAATTAAGGCTTGAAGCAATTATTCATCATAACAAATAATAAAAAAGAGGCCAATTTTCACAATATAAATGATATAAAAGTAGTTCCTTCACAATTGATCTTAAATATGAATATGTCAATGTATTCCCCATATATGAAAACATAAGAAATTACATTTCAGTCTATTTTCTACCTTATTTAGTCAAACATATATACTTTTATTATGTTTCATCACAGTGGTGGCCGCCATCTTTAAATGGTCCATTTTGAGGGCTCAGCGGGCGGCCATTTTTGAGTTATACATACAGCAGATTTGGATTCAGCAGACCTTAATACTCCTAGAAAACATGTATGTAATATATTAACACGATTTGCCTATGGGGTTCATATTTTTGGGAAACGGACCCAGTCTTTATTGTATTCTATATGTGTTTTTTGTATGGATAGTTTTATCACCATTTTTAAGAGCCTGCTAAGGGACTACAGATGTAAATTAGCTTCAGGCTAACTCTGGCCCATTCACATGGATGTGAAACTGAAAACTGACTGACTGAAAACTGACTTGATTAATGAGCATTGTCCTTGTCAAATAAATGTAACTCTGAGTGTGTACAAATGGAACCAATGGGTCCCCCACCCCCACACACACACACCTTTGAGGAAACCACTGCAACTAAGCGACTAACTTAATGGACTATATATGAACTCACGTGCTGCGCCTCCTTGATGAGGCGCCGGGCGGTCATCTTGACGCTGGGCATGTCGGGGTCCGAGGGGTTGACCAGCGTGGTGACCTCCGTGGGGCCGATGAAGCTGTGCTGCTGCAGCGGCCAGCCCAGGTCCAGGCCCGGGGCGGCGATGTCCGAGTGCATGGGCCAGTAGGTGTCCGAGGAGCCGTCGTCGTCCCCCGTCCCCCTGACCTCCTGGTGGTGTTGGTGGTGGGGGTAGGTCAGCTCTGGGACCCCCCCCGCCACCCCGACGGAGGAGGACTGGTGGGGGGTCTGCAGCGTGGCCTTGATGTGCTCGATCTCCGGACGGCACAGGAACTCCACCTGGTCGGCGCTCTGGAGGAACTCATAGTAGCCCTGGGGGGGGGGGGGGGGGACCCAAAATATGTTAATTAGACTAACTCATAGTAGGGGGGGACAACCCAAAATCAGTGTTTTGTTTTTAGGCAGCAAATCTTTATTTTTTTAGTCATCATAGTTTTCATTTACTTTTTTTTAAGTCACATTTTTACGGAGTGTTTTTAGTGTTAGTCTAGTTTTTAGTCGACTAAATATCATAGGATTTTAGTCGACTAAATCTACGGTTGATTTAGTTGTAATGGCTGATTTTACACTCGCTGAAAATGGCCCATGTATACAAGCTCACAACGCGTCGTGCTTTGTAATCTGCTTAGCACGCAACCAAGTGTAAAATGACTTATCCAATGAATACTGGATCTCTTGTCCACTAGCCCCTTCCTAACATTTTAGTCTAGTTTTTTTAATTTGTTGACAAAATCAACAGTATATTTAGTCATAGTTTTAGTCACCATGGCTTAGTTTTTATTTAGTTTCACGTAGTTGTTGTCAGTGAACAAAAGGTAGTCGACGAACATTTTTCGTCATAGTATTGTTCGACGAAAACAACGCTGCCCAAAATACGTGTTCAAGGTTCAATGAACCCATAATGGCAATAAATTATAATCGTAGGGTATTCCCTCGCTGATGTGATAATTGTATCGTATACCATATCGATATGGCAGGATATGTTGTGTGTGACGCGGCTTTAAAACACACAAACATCACATGCACTTTCTGTCTGACAGTTCGGTTTGAATTTGATACACTCATTTTTCAAATTGGGTTTGGAAAACGTAAAACAATTCTGACAATATATTTGTCAAAACATGGGCAATCGGTGGTCTAGGACTCTATATTATTGTGAGGGTTGTTGGCAATACCCAGCCATAATGGTCATTATTTGGAATGGTCATTATTTGTACTCGATATATCGTATCGTGATACATCTACCAGGCAATACCCACTACCCCAAAATACATTAAATAGAGGGGAAAATACTTTGAGCACTGTGACCTCGTAGATCGGCTGTTTTCTCTAGTTTGTGTCTCATTTGTGTCCCATACAATGTCTCTTTTGGCTCTTGAGCAAAAAATGTTTGGGAACAATTATTTGGCCCACAGGTTGGGAGACAGACAGACAGACAGACATAGCAGGTCTACAAGCTTGTAGCGCAGCACCGAGTGCCGCACTACGAGCTTGTAGATCTGCTATTTTTGAAACATCGTGAAAATGTGGCGCAACTTTGGAATATATATATTCTTTCAGAGCGAACGTTTTTAACTCAAATCTTTGCTTCTGGGTAGGTCCCTGGAACAACATATTTTCAGATGGGGGTCGGCGGCCAATTACATATATTTTTGGGGGTCCTTGACATGAAAATGTTTGAGAACCACTGACATAGAAACAGAGGTTTTTCAGAATACTGATATGTTTTATGTCTAAATGGATTAAAGCATGAGATTTCTACATATTCTGCTTTTGGAAACTTTAATTTTATAATGGAAGTCAATGTAGGCCGAAAGCTGGACCATAACTGTGACCGACCGACATCCACACATCATTTCGTTAGTTCTTCTGCACACAGCCAGCCCAGTTTTAGTAAAAAAATGAAGTTGCCTTGATGGCAGATTTGACAGTTTTGGTTGCATGCTGAAAATAGCCGATCTACACAGTGCAGTGCAGTGCAACGCGTCTCACTGTGACGCGTTGTGAGCTTGTAGATCGGCTATTTTCAACATGCTACCAAACATTAAATGACGTGTCTTTTAGTTCTACTAATGGATCTCTTGTCCACTAGTGACTATAGTCCCTTCCTGACATTTTAGTTTGGTTTTTTTGAAAACATTTCAGTATATTGTCTAGTAATTGTTTAGTCATAGTTTTTAGTCATCATAGCTTAGTGTTCTTATTTGGCTTCCGTCCGTGACGTTGATGAATATTTTTTTCATAGTTTTAGTCGACAAACACTAGACATCTTCATACTCCCCTTGTACCAGTCATAGTCAGTTTTCCTTCCAATACAGATACTACACTATACGACAAAAACGTTACTGGTCAGCAACTGTCTTTTCTTAATTTATGTGTGTGTCAGATCACTTAAATTATTATTATTGTAATAATTACCTTTTCAATGTTACTGTAGTTATGATTTTTTTTTTTACATAACATAGAAGCCGATATGGCAACGATTCTTTACAATACTGTCTTGATAATGATGTTATAGATAATCAAGTGTCTTTTCAATCCCGTGCTAGACCTTTTTCTTTATACTATGCCATCATGTTATCCGTAAATAAAAATGTATATTGCTTTCAAATCTAAATTTAGAAGTCGACCCTTGCACTTTCCGTTTTATTAAAATTGTTCTACGTATTTTCCCTTTTGCATTGTTTTTATATACTGTGCTAACTGTGCCCTAACCACACCAAAGGGTCAAGGCGGTTTTAGCGCTGTCCCTGCGGTGTGATATGTCTCGTTGCACGTTGACCCACGGTGACCCTATAGTGATTCAAGGCGTGGAATGCAACGGCCCCAAACCACACCAAAGTGTCGAGGCGGTTTTAGCGCTGACTCCTTGCAACCGTTTGGACCCCAAGGAGTCACATGGTGACCCTTTGGTGTGGTTAGGGCTTAACAGCCAGTGGTGGTGGTGGTGGTGAGTGACGTGTCCGTCTACCTGTAAGTCGTGTTCCACCAGAGCGTCGATGGCCAGACGGTATTCCTCCTTGTAGTGCGGAGGAATGTAGTTCGGACACAGAGTGTTCTCTCCCACCGACGAGCTCTGGGAGCGGTGGGCCATGGCTGGAGGGGTGGGGGTGGGAAGGAGGAGGAGGGGGGGGGGGGTGGGTGGTCTTCAACCTATATGGAACAAAAAGGGACAGAAACCTTTTAATAAGCACATGGACCCTGCAGCTATCCTCATGGTTTAACACCATTTAGGCCTGACATCCACATTTAAAAAAGAATCTTCTAAATCATGACAGTTTTCTGAAATTCCTCATGTTTCTATGTCAGTGGTGCTCAATATTTCACGTCGAGGACCCCGGAAATTGGGTGGCGCGCTACGAGCTTGTAGATCTGCTATTTTTCAATAGCTAAAGTATAACATAATGCTTAGTTAAAACACCAAAAGGGGTTCCCTCCCGTCCAGGATGGGTTAACTAACCCATTTAGACCTGAGGACAGTTTTCTGGAAAAACTGGAATACTGACCTGACGACGAAGATCTATCAAGATCGAAACGTTGTCATTTGTTTATTCAATAAAGTAATTCTTTACCAAAAGCATATGGTCCTTCCAGTTTTCTGAAAAACCTTTATGTTTCTATGACAGTGGTGCTCAACCTTTTTCATGTCAACCTCCAGAATTATATGTAATTGGCCGCTGACCCCCCCCCCCCCCCCCCCCCCAGAAGCTTAAAAACGTTAGCTCTCAAAGAATATATATTCAAAGATTTGCGCCACATTTTCACGATAAAAAAAAAATAGCAGACCTACAAGCTCGTAGCGCGGCACTGGAGTTGTAGATCTGCTATTTTTCAATAGCAGTAAAGTGTAACATAATGCTTAAAACACCAAAAGGGGTTCCCGCCCCAACATGGGTTAAACTCAACCTTGAGGGGGATCCAGGTGGTCCCCAGCCAACTGGACCCTTATAGATCTTTAACTGTTAAACATTCTGTTTATTACATTTTTAAGGGCAGCTAGCCCCTCCTATAAACAGCTTCTGTCCCCACACGTCTCAAGATTTGCCATTGATAATGAAAGGGGAATTCAGGTCAAATGTCCGCTAAATATTGTCCCCGCCCGTCTCAATATTTGCCATTGACAATGAACGGAGAAATGACGTCAGGATTCTGGTAAATATGGCATAAATTAAACATCAAAACATGAAATGCCATTGACATTGAAGGGAAAACTTACGTCACATGTAAACGAGCAAATCAGCCAACCAATCACAGGCAACAGGCATTCTGATTGGCCAGTATGAGACAATGCATGACGATGTATGAATTATGAGATAATCATTATCACATGATTATGTAAACGAGCAAAAGCGGCTAACCAATCACATGTTGGTGGGGGAGCTTGGCCAATAAGGGACCAGCTCATGTACCTTAGCAATGTCAGATGTCCGCTAGCCTCGATAGCCAGGCTTTCATTTTGTCTGCGCGAAAGATGAAAGCCTGGAAAAAGCCGTGGGCTGAACAAGTCTAAAAGTGGGAGTCAACCCTTCCGGGTGGGCGTCGCTCTAAATGATGTGACGTAGCGCTGCACTAGGGGGGAGAGGAGGGGCCGGGGGTGACGGACAGATCGATGAGATCCAATCAGGGTGCGCGCATTTCTGAGGCGCGACCCGCCCCTCTAGACGAGAAATGTCTCGCTCTGGGTCAGGCTAGATGTCCGCTAACATACATTGATGTACAATGACAAGAGCGCCCCTCATTTCACACAGGTGTGATGTTTAGATAGTGATTTTTCACTATCTAAACCGAGAGAGACCACAACAGAGCAACAAATACAAGAAGCACAAAAAACGCACGCAGGCACACACGCACGCGCGCACGCAATAAGAGAGAGCGGGAGGAAAAAAAACCTCCAATACAATCAGTATACAAATCAACTCATTGTCGGCAGGCTAGTCAGGTTCAGTCGGGGGTACGAGTGTACAAGGCGGTCAACGTGTGACAGAAAGGGCTGCCGTACTTTACTGAATTCTCTTGAAGGCTCTCTGTCACGTGTGCAGGGCAAGGCGGGTAGGACCCAAGAGCAGACAGCAAGGCAGAGGCAGAGGATCTCAAATATAACAGATGTATTCAACCACGAAGGAACAGAACACACCAAGACTTACAATAACAATCTGACAAAGGAACTGAAAGACATGGGGAGTATATAAAGGCAGGGGAAAACAGGACACAGGTGAACACAACTGACAACACTAGGATAGGCTAACAGCCAAACAGAACACAGGTGACTAGGGTTACACTAATACAGGGAGGTGAGACAAGGCAGGTGACATCAAACAAGGCAGACAGGAAACACAGGAACAAGACTACAAAATAAGTAGTCATAAGTACACACTAAAACACACAAACTAGGAACAAGGAACACTAGAAAAACATAACACATGTCACGGACCGTGACACTCTCAAGAGTTAAAGGTATATTCAGTGATTTCACTAAAAAAACCGTAGGTTTCGTTTTTGGCTGTGGGACCCAGCCTTTCGTCCAATCAGGATAGAGAGTCAAAAACGAAACCTAAGGTTTTTTGACCCCCAGGGGTTAACTGGGGACAGGGAGGAACTCCTTGTATGGCCAGCACACTCTATAGTAGGGAGGATTATCACAACAAAACAAAAAAATAAGTGATATTTGAATTAAGTGAAATCACTGAATATACCTTTAAATTATTGTTAAACATCTTGCATTGCTAAATTTACATTTAAATGGGAATTTTGAAGGGCAGAATATCTCATTTTAAACACTAGGGAATACCAGTCTGCACTGTAGCCCCAAGTTACTGGTCATCAAAGTAAAATGAGCAGTTTTAAAACGTTTTAAAAACACAGACAGACAATACACAATAGCAGACACTTCTACTACTTCAACTACACTAGACTACTTGAACTTCGTTGCGCCCGCGGTATCGCACACCAAAAATAGCAGATCTACAAGCTCACAACGCAGGCGCAGGCGACGTGTTGTACAGCTTGTAGATTTGCGCACTTGTGCACGCCTGCACCAGCACCGCGCTCAATTAAGAAAGATTTGCTGCAGGTGTGCTCATTGCGCTGATGGCGGTCGAGGTTCAGAGCCTCAGAACGGAGGGGGCACTTTTCTCCAACGGTCATAAGCAAGTAAAGCAACACATTGATGAACAACAGAACAACAAGCTGGTGGTTTCAGCAGGAGGAGTAGACAGTATAGACACAGGAGAGCAGGTACCGTCCGGAATGCTTTTCTTTCTCCTATTTTTTAGGTTTTCAGCGATAATTGCTCTGAAAACCATGTCCCGTCCGCACTGGTCAGCACAGTCCCAGTGGTGTTATTATCATAATACACCCCCCCCCCCCCCTGCTATTCATTTCGATGGAAGTTGCTCATTGGCGTTTTGAAGCACCCGGAAGAACATATTTATTTTTGATTTGGACACCAAATATTTCTCTCTCTGGTATGCGGTCAAGCTTATACTGTAGGCTTGGCTCAGGGAAGAGGGCGCCCCTGACATTAGTAGTCCGCCATGGCACCGTTGGAGGTGCCACAAAGAAAGCAGGAAGACCATCCTTCTGTATGAAATAAAGGTGTCCAAATCGAAAGAAATGTCCCTAACCCCAAATGCGGAAGTGCTCAATGTTAAACCCCAGCTGCACTGGGTTATTTTAACTGTTAATACCTTGCTCCATATCGCAAATGAGAACATCCCAATTGTTCTATTTACAGAAAAAATAGCTGGCAGAACAATATAGTCACTAAAAAACACAGCTCAACGCTCACACGTCCCTCAAACTCTTCTCCCTTCTGGCTCCCAGAAGTGTGGAATGAAATTCCCACTGCAATCAGAACTGCAGACTCACTCCCAATCTTCCGCCGTAGTCTGAAACCTCACCTCTTCAGACTCCATCTTGGCCCGTAGCACTTGCCCTAGCCTCGACGGCCTTACAGGCGTATGCAAAGGCTCAACTCATGCAACTTAAGATAGCATTTTATGTAGACATAGCGTAGTGTATATATGTATAGTTTCATTATATATAATGTTGCTCTGGAGAGGGAAGTCTGGATCACTTTGGTGGAGCTGTTGCCCCCGAGACCCGACTACGGATAAGCGGTTGAAGATGGATGGATGGATATAGATATTCGTTCCATTGTTAGACGGATGTTAGGATATTAGTTTCTTAGCTTGCTTATGATCCTTAATGACTTGATAGTTCTATGTATTTGATCTGTTTGTTTGATTTGTTCATGTGTTCTTGCTTTATGTAAGTCGCTCTGGATTAAGATCCTCTGCTAAATGACTAAATTGTAACTATTTTAAAAAGCAGGTGGCTTGCGCACATCCAGTTCCTCGCCGGTGCTGGACAAAAGATCACCTGGCAAAGGCCGCTCACGGCCGAAACGTCGTGTCCTGAATTAAATAAAACAAAAACACTGCTGGAGCAAAGACTGTGTGCCGACTTCTCCTTCTCTGTATGAATTCAGGGGTTGACACTAAGGTCTCAGAGGCACTTGCCCGTCGGGCACAGGTCATTTTCTACTTGCCCTCAGGTCATGGCCACTTATTTCTTTACTTTGTACTGCTTGCTTGAAACGATTCTTTTCCCATTTGAAAACAGTTTTGTTTAAAGTCACAGGAATACAGTAAACAATAATGTGGTCCCAAAGTGATCATGTAAATCATGGCTCAAAATTTACTTTTTTTTACTCTGTAGCACTGGTGCAAAATGTAGTCGCACCATTACATTTTTTTAATAAATAAAAACAGCACTATAACATGAAAGTATAGCCTTACAAATGCATGGTAGGGAATCTTGTCATGGCAAGGAAGGACACCAACATTTACACATTACCCACACACTTGTAAAATCAATTTAACTCCATTTGGTTCCATTTGTGTTCCATTCTGTTACAGACCCTTATCCTACACTGTCTCTGTGTGCGCACACACACAGTGTGTAGGACAGTATGCGTGCAATTTAACATCAGTAAACTATACCTAAACCTAACCCTAACCTTCAGTAAAACCACGCCTGCTTGCCCGGTATAGCCAATCGGACGGGTCACGGGTGTATCCTACAGCTGTGGTGGGATTCATAAATCTCTCGGGGACAGACACATGAGATAAGACGGTCACAGGCTCGTCGTCCATAATAATCAGCCTCACATAAAGCCTCCATTGTTGCAGTAAGTGTAATGATTATAGCTTTGAGGTTTAACACACCTTCACAGGGACAATATGCCACGTACCTGCTGCTGCTATACCTCAGCGGATGTGTGCACGTATACGTGCACTGAGAGGAACAAAGCACTGACACATGATGTTTAACAGTTCAATGTGATTAACGCATGAACTGGGCGGGAACCCCTTTAGGTGTCTTACCCCATTTAGGCCTGACCTCAACATTAAAAAAATTAGCTATGAGCTTGTAGATCTGCTATTTTTCAATAGCTAAAGCATAACGTAATGCTAGGAAGCATGAGTTCAAGTCCGTTGCTCTCCCCATGTACCCCACATAATGGGGACTAGGTTGGCAGAGGGTGTGTAGAGCCCAGGATCACATTAGATCATTGACACGGGTGAAAAATGGGTTACAAAATTGTGGGATAAAAATTATTAAACAAATAATAATAAATAAACTGGCATTTGTAGAATCGTCCTCAGGTCTAAATGGGTTAAATAAGAAATAATAATAGCTAAAAGAAAATGCCTTAGACATTGGAGCACCAACAAGCAAACTAAATTAGACCACAACATAATTCAGATCCAGACATCAGGAACTTTATATTATTGCAAATTAGTTCCATACATTTTGTTTTATTATTATCAATGTTATTTTTTTTCCCTACATTTTTATTCCACAATTTTGTAACCCCTTTCTTCACCCAGTGTCAAATATCTAATGGTGCTACACTTCCTCTGTAGTGTCATTATAGAGCAACGGACTGACCTCATGCTTCCTTCACTGCATGAGGAGTCCAAGCCGCTTCTTTTCACCTGACAGGGGGGAGTGTTTCCCTAGTTGGACGTAGCGCGGAAGGAACACGTTATTCCAACCAGTTCCTTTCCCCTCCATCAGGCGACAGGCGTCCCGGCTGGCCAGGGGGGGGGGGTAGTTTAGAGAATTATTAATGTTATTAATATTAATACTAATACATTTGTGTCACACACACGTGCTAGGAGTTTATTTCTGACTCGGCACTCCCGCTACAGGGCTCACACGCCCTGCTTAATGACACTTAAGCCGGGGAGATTAAAATAGCATTTTTGCATTTCGGTGTCAAGTGAAATCCTATCTGTTTTTGTTTTTTTTAGAGTAATATGTATATGAAGGCTGCATGAGAGAGAGAGAAGAATATGGGAACAGGAGGTTCACGTCAAGTCACAGGAGAGAGAGAGAGAGAGAAAGAGAGAGAGAGAGAGAGAGAGAGAGAGGGTACTCGATCCTGCAATGTAGAATTACTCTGTTACAAGTAAAAGTTCAGAATTATCTAAAGGTAGAAAGTACGTATTTCATACATTTTCAAAATACATACAAAAATCTTGTGAAAATAGCCAGATCTACAAGCTCACCGGCTATTTTCATTTGGATAATGTCTGTTTTGTAATACTAATCAAAGTCTACAAAGTTAAACTTTGATTATTATTACAAAACAGACATTATTTACCAGTCACTTTGAAAGTAACTAAAGTTTTTAAATAAACGTAGTGGAGTGAAAGTAAAAGCTTTGGCTACTGCAAATACTCAAGTAGAGTACAAATACTTCAAGGTTGTACTTAAGTACCAGTACTCGAGTTAATGCACTTAGTTACTTTCCACCACCGAGACAGACAGACAGACAGACAGACAGACGCTCATTGAGTAAACGCACTGAGGTTGGAGTTGCAGGTGAAATCTATGTCACCTTCGATCTGTGCTGTACTGTACCATACTGTACCGTAGCATACCATACTGTAACTGTACTGTAACTGTACCGTACATCAGACTGGCTGCCAATCAGCTGTCACAGCTGTACTTGCCAACCGTGTTTACATGACAACCTAAATTGACTTTAAAGCCATAAACAGCATTACAGGCAGACAGAGCTACAGGCATGTCGGTTGTGTGCAGTTATGTTGTGGAGATATAATTCCGTTTACAGTTATGGGTGTAAATGATGTACATGTTAAACCACATTCTCTCCCTTTATCATTATCGCTGCGTGCTCCATTTCCAGTTCTACTCGGGACTATACGACCCGCGATCTCGGATTCAAGTTTTATTAAGCTCCTTGACTTCAATCTGAGCCCTAATGCTGCTAAAGATCGCGTGCGTCTGCGCGTGAGATTTGTGAGCTTGTAGATCTGCTATTTTCAGCATGCAACAGAGTGTAAAATGACTTACTTAACAGTATATTTAGTCATAGTTTTAGTCATCATGGCTTAGTTTTTATTTAGTTTTTGTCAGTGAAAAAAGACAGTCGACGAACATTTTTCGTCATAGTAGTCGACGAAAACAACACTGCTATGTGATGGTGACAGTCTCTGTGCTCCGTAAACACGAACAAAGAAACAGAATTTGGGATGATCTCCATACTAACAATGTGAGGAGTGGACACACAACAACGAGGCAACAGTGTTGATTTCCTCGAGTAAAACTGTTCGTCGACTACCTTTTTTCACTGAGGAAAACGAAATAAAAACTAAGATATGATGACTAAAACGAAGACTAAATCCATTGACAATTGTGTCAATACAAACTACACACTAAAATGTTAGGGAGAAGATATCCAGTAGAACTAAAAGACAAGTAATTTTATGTTTGGTTGCATTGCTGAAAATAGCAGATCGACAAGCTCACAACATGTCTCACCGCGACACGTTGTGAGCTTGTCGATCTGCTATTTTCAGCATGCAACCAAGTCAGCCATACATTACCATCAAGGTCCACCAAAAATACATTTTAAAACATCTAAAACTAGATTAACACTAAAACATTTTTCAGATGACCAATACATATGAATAAAACTAATTGAAAACGTGTTCAAAGGACTGCGACTAAAACTAAATCATAATAATCAACACAGCAAGGCCCGGCAGATTGAAGATCATGCATGAATGACAGAGACTAAACAGCAAAAAACGTTAACATGTAAGATGACACCATGTGACCTTCGTCCATTCAGTCCTAGATGTGTGGCACACATCTCTTTGTCATTAATGTAGGTCTGCTCAGTAAAGCACTCTTTGTCATTAACCCGACCTGAGGACGATTCTACTAATCGAATGTCTTCTAAATCCTGGCAGTTTTCTGAAAAAAAAAAGTTTTCAAACTATTTCACGTCAAGGACCCCGTCCCCAAAAACTATATGTAATAGGCCGCCGACCCCCCTCTGAAAATATGGTGTTCCAGGGACCCCCCCTCCTCCTCTTCACATGCTACAGCATGTCTGAAACAAATGTCAGAGCTGAAATCAACATAAATGCTTAAACATGTAGCTAGGTGCAATGTAAGTGAACCTTTCAAGCCTGTTTTCTCAACTCGCTATTTTCTGCAAGACATTGATTACTCTATAAGCCATATCTCCAAAACCGGTGGGTCAAACTGAACAACCACTATGTCAATTTGAAGCTATGATTCCCTGCTTTCATATCATATGAAGAAAATCCAATGGCATATCCCCTGAGACATATCTGGTCACAAATGTTAAGAAAACAAGAGAGAGGACTTTGGGGGAATCTTGCAGCTATTTTGGGACTCATATAAAAGCTGGGAATGTGAGTGAAGTTTTTTTTTTCTTTCCAGCATTAATGTGCTTGTTGGGTAACACAGTGTACCAGCCAGCCAGTAGCAGCCAGGGTGTGTGTGTGTAGTGTCCATGTTTGTCTGACCCAGTGTGTGTGTGTGTGTGTGTGTGTGTGTGTGTGCGTGCGTGCGTGCGTGCGTGCGTGCGTGCGTGCGTGCGTGCGTGCGTGCGCTGAATGGGTGTGTGTAAGGTAAGGTCGTATAATACCGTAGCAGCTCAAGGATCGAGTATGACGTGTTCCACTTGCGCAGCAGAACAGTCACACACACAGACACACACACACACACACACACACACGCACGCACGCCCCCGGGGGCACCCTGGGTAACGATAGCAAAGGGTCCAAGCAGCAGTCGTGTCCCAACCCCACCCTGCAATCAGCCTACCAGTGGCCACAGCCTGGCCGTGGTGGTGGTGGTGAGTCACCAGCAGCCTAGGGCCTCGGACCAGGCACTGCATTCACTGTAATATGGCTGACATCCTGTTTCCTCAACCCTGACTCAGTTCTTCAGAGACTTTATGACTTGTGGCACGCTGCTGCTGCTGCCGTTTCTGTCCGCGAAAGGAAAGTTCCACGAAGGTTTCAGGGAATCCCCCCCCGACGTAACTAACGAACCACTGACTGACGTATATTTGGCTGCTTGTTTGGATCTTGCTATTTTCTGTGAAAAGACACGCGGCAGCACGGCCAAGCCACGAATTGAGCGTAAAACAATCCTTCATGTTTATTTCATTTACAAGTGGAAACAGGGTCCCACGTATGGGCCTGTGTGGTTTTGGTTAGACATACTGCACCATTGGTCCGATATCTCAAACCCTCACCCTAGCCCTATAAGATCCCACGGGGCAGCACACCTAAACCTATAACCTTAACCCTCTCCCAACCCTTAACGCGTCCCTCACCAACCTTAATCCGGTCGTTTCAACGCACCCCTCACCAATCCAGTCAGACCAATACTATGTCTAACCAATGCTATGTCTAACCAAAGTATGCCTCCCCTCCATTTCTATTCTAAACTCTCTTAGAGTCTCAGCAGCAGCAGACTCTGCAGCGGCAGTGTATAGGCAGCCACGTTGGGAACACATGCTCCTTGTACGCACGGAAACAGTTCATCATGTCGCCAAGTCTGTATAACACGATGGAATTTCGTGCTCGTTAGATCTCCGACATTCCCTCTGCATACTTCTCCAATTATCTGAGACCAAATCAACCAAAGCAAGGACAGCCTTCAGCTCAGCTCAGCTCAGCCCAGCGAGAGAATCTCTCCGACGTATAGCAGGAGGACGGTGCGTACCGGCTGCAGGGTGAGCTCTCATCTGGGGTGAGAGGACGATTCTACAAATGCCTTCTAAATCCTGACAGTTTTCTGAAAAACCTCATGTTTCTATATGTCAGTGGTTCTCAAACTTTTTCATGTCAAGGACATTATACTGTATGTAATTGGCTGCCGACCCCCATCTGAAAATATTTTGTTCCAGGGAACAGAAGCAAAGATATTTTTCAAAAATAGCAGATCTAGAAGATCGAAGTGCGATTTTTCAATAGCTTAATGCTTAAAACACCAAAAGGAGTTGCCTTCCCGCCCAGAATGGGTTAAAATCCACACAGTCTTTCTACCACAGAAGGTCTGTGTGTCTTTCCACCATAGCGACGGAGGGTCAGGGGTAGAGTGGCTGGATGGTAACAGCAAGGTCACCAGTTCGAACCCGGGCTCCCCCAGAGTTAGTGTTGAAGTGTCCTTGAGCAAAACTCTGAACCCCTAAAATGCTCCTGATGTGCAGTTTGGTGCCTTGCCTGGTTTCGTCTGTTGTGTGTGTGTGTGTGTGTGTGTGTGTGTGTGTGTGTGTGTGTGTGAATGGGTGAATGTAATGCACAATCTATGTAAAGAGCCTTGGATTAAGGCGCTATATAAATCCACCATTTACCACAGACAGACTGTGTGTGTGTAAAAATACAAGAAAGAAGGTAGTGATGCACGGAATATTCATCCTCAGAAAATATAGGCTGCATTTTCGGCCTTTTCTGTTTTGACCCCGAATAGGCCGAAAAAATATCACTGAATAGTCAAAACACCTACGTCAGTGGCACTGGTCCCCAAACTTTTTCGTGTCAAGGACCCCCAAATAAAAATGTATTAGGCCACGGACCCCCGTTTGAAAACAGTGACCCCGATAAGGGAGGATTTTTACGGCTCTAGCAGTGATTCCGAAATATATAATATATATTAATTTCATGGACATGTGGACATTCACACGCATTATGCTACAGACCCCCGATTTAATGGCATTTCTATCGCTGGGACCCCAATTTATATTGTAAAACCACTGTTAATTTAACTCTGAGTGTGTACAAATGGAACCGTTAGGGTCCATTTGGTTCCCAACTATCTCTAATTGAGCTAGGTACCCCCTAGAGCTCCCTCAAGTACCCGGACCCCACTTTGGGAACCCATCAAAGTCAAAGTCATACGATTTGTCACACACGTTACCGCAGTGAAATTTGGTCTCCGCATTTGACCAATCTCTTGGAGCGGTGAGCCGCAGCCAAGGAGCGGTGAGCTGCAACCGTGCTGCGCTCAGGAATCATTTGATTAGTTGATTTGACCCCCGATCCAACCCTTTGATGCGGGGAGACATTGGGTCTTTGGTATGACCTGGCAGGGGATCTAACCCCCGACCTCGCAGTTTCGGGGCGGACACTCTAACCACAAGGCCACTGTCTGTCCACGACCCACTGTCTGTCACACCTACGTAACATAATGTTTTGTTGTGATGACGTGAGCAAAATGCGGCTACAAGCACGGTTTCAACATATTAAACCATGTTGTACAGTAGGTTGATATACTGTAAACGGCTGGCTCACCGCCAACATGTCACAGTCTTCTGCGGCCTGGAAATATTTCCAAATATCACAGATATTGTTACAATACAATGTTTCAGCAGTCAGTCTGGAATTCATGTATGCAATTAATGAATGCATTCAAAAGTGCTGAATAAATGTTTTATGGAACCATAATAGTGATTATTATTTAAGTTAAGTTTTGTATTGTTATGTATTTTACCATAATCAGGTAGCTTTAAGTTACAGCCATGACAGCAATGGTACAGAAATTGACAAAACAAACAAACAAACCAAAAAAACAAAAAAGATATATAATATTAATCATATTTGACTATTCTGTGTTCGGTTTTCGGCCAACTGTTTCCTATATTCGGTTTCGGCCAAAAGGATTTCCTTTTCGGTGGCCATCTCTCCCAGGTCTGACCATTTAGGCCTACAAGCTCGTAGCGCGGCACTCGGTGGCCCGCTACGAGCTTGTAGATCTGCTATTTTTCAATAGCTAAAGTATAACATAATGTTTCAAATGAAAACGTCCTGAATGGGTTAAGCAGAGTGAACTGAACAATGGTGTATTCCGTATTGGAAGTTATACAGCGGGAAGTTCACACACCGGCCTCAAATCACAGGATCGGTGGCAGCACAGCATTAGCATTATGCCTTTACTCAATTTACAATGTTGTTGGCATTTATCAGACGCTCTTAATCCAGAGTGATTTATACAGTAGCCTCGGAAACCCAGACGTTTTCATTTGCAGGGAGAAAAATAAAGTCTGGGACCGACTAGTCCACTCGGCATACAGTAGCGCAAACGTCACTCACTCTCTGCTGATTTCTGATCATCTGCACCTTTGTTAAATTGACGCACACACACACACACACACACACACACACACACACACACACACACACACACACACACACACACACACACACACACACACACACACACACACACACACACACACACACACACACACACACACACACACACACACACACACACACACACACACTCCTCTCTCTCTCTCTGTCGCTCTAATTAATTAGTTTCATGTCCAGGAGCTGCCTATGCCAGAGAAAGCATATAGGTGAGTTCACAGTCTATATACTTATACAGTATAGCAAGAACAACACATGGTAATACATCAAATGCATAGAAATAGTCATTAACCCATACTGGGCGGGAACCCCTTTTGGTGTTTTAATTATGTTACACTTTAGCTATTGAAAAATAGGGGTGCAGTACTTAGTTTAGACAGTTTTTGGTTTAGACTAGTCATTTGGTTAGACCAGTCATTAGTCCTACAACTACAACCTATCTCAAACCCTCACCTTAACCCTAACCTCCCACGGGGCAGCACACCTAAACCTAACCTTAACCCATGTCTAACCAATGACTAGTCTAAACTAAGTAATGCACCCCCAATGCGAATAATCAATTGTATCAATGCTAAGTACTTTTGCGTGGTATTTAGCAATTTTCAAGAAGGAAAGAATCACGTGTTAAGTGAGGGGCACTCTTATCATCTTGTAAGATGATAATAACTCATGTTGAACAGGTGATCGTGACAAGGTGATGTAAAACAAACGGTGCCGACACAAACAATAAATTCCCTTTATCGTCAATGGCATGTTTGTGTTGATGACGTACGTTTTCCCTTCATTGTCAATGGCATTTATTAAACAAACATTGAACTAAAGACAAACATTAAACCTGTGTATTCAGTATTTTAGCTGTGACGTGAGCGCCCCCTCCTGAGATACTTCCGGGTCCTACTTTTGTGTCGCTTTTGGAGTCCCCATGGAGTTATACTGTGACGCTCCGTCGGACTAAATCTGAGACGAAAACAACCACGAAAGTCTCATTTTACCGCTTTCCTCGCAACAACAAAGCTGCGCTGCTCTCCAAAATCTGGCTGTGACAGGCCGTCTGCCCCACATGGAATACTATCGCCATTTTATTTGATTGTGTCAACTAAATCCTCATTAATGCAAACTAGATTCAACATACTCAAGCCTGCACACATTGTAAATATCCCCCGAAATATTTTACCGAGCAAATGGACTGTTGCCACCTTCAATAATAATGATAATAATAGTCTTTATTGTCTCCACATCATATATTTTTGTTGTCATGGACACTTGTACAAAACATTAATAATTCTACTCGAGTTGGAAGCATTAAGACCCATTTTAACCCTCTATGGCTTCCTTTCTGAAAAATAACGTCAATTTAAAAAGATTCACGCGTTTAGATATTCTATTTACAATGGGATGCGGACGGGAGCTGGTGCCACTTGGACCCGGACGTAACGTAGCACTACAAAATGACGTCGGACTTAAATACTGAATAGGAGGGGCTGGCGCCGCCCCTCAGAAATAAAAAGAGGGTTTTGATCCATTCCATATCACTATACACTTCCATATCACTACACTTGGCCTATTGATAAATGTGTGTATTCTCTGTGTTCATGTCAAGCTGCGGTGTGTCGTGTCTTTATGTGTTCAAATACAATGTCTGTGCAATGTGTTTGCCAGAGAACCACTGTGTTTACTTATTTATATCCATCATAATAAAGGTTTCCCTTGTAAAACCTCCACTAACCACACGTCTCTCACACATATTTATTATTTCATGTATTTGCTTAAATAGTTACCGTATCGATTTCAAAGCATTGAGTCATTAATCGTATCGCCATGAATGAACCAATATCGTCCAGATGTACGGCATCGTCAACCATTGTGATACGCATCGTATGTTCGCTGTTAAAATGTATATCGTATTGTTCGTTACACGCCCCTAACTCGCTCACACCCTTCCTGTGACCATTACCCCCCCCCCCCACCCCAGGGAAATGGTGCCCTAGATAAGGCCTGGGGGACCTGATCTTCTAAAAGATTATAAAATTATATCGGCCTACAGAAAACACAAAAACCTTAAAGACTATCTAGTACACAGCAAGCTAAAAGGAATCAACACACCAGCACGCCAGGGACCAGAATACTTCAAACCCAAACAATTAGTAAAAAATAGAACTACAAAATGCGTGTTGGAGATTAAACAACAAATAACAGACAGAACCAGCAACTGCATTTATTTAATCACATGTGAAAAATGTGGTTTACAATATGTCAGAGAAACGGGTAAAACAATAGCTACAAGGCTGGGACAACACAGATACAATATTAACAATGCAAAAAAGACAACCACAAGATTTGTTCAACATTTCATGGCTCACGGCATTGGAGCTCTAAAAGGCGATGGACTTCAACACAATCCCAACTGGACAGTAGGACAAAGAAGTTTGAATGAAAAACAGTGGATTAAGAACCTCAACACAGATTTTCCTGTTGGCTTAAACATGCCTAAAATCAGATCTTGAATACAACAAAACTTAAACTCAGGATTAAACTGGAGAAATCTAAAAGTGTGTGTGTGTGTGTGTGTGTGTGTGTGTGTGTGTGTGTGTGTGTGTGTGTGTGTGTGTGTGTGTGTGTGTGTGTGTGTGTGTGTGTGTGTGTGTGTGTGTGTGTGTGTGTGTGTGTGTGTGTGTGTGTGTGTGTGTGTGTGTCGAATCATGCTAGGATGAAGCAACAAGCAGTGACAGTCTCCTTTCCAACCTACAGCAGGGTGGATATAGACGCACACACAACAGACACAGGACGCTGCTTTGTTTTGTCGTTATAGCAACCCCGCGGTGTGTTTTACCGCCGCCGCGCGGCGTGTGATGATAGAAGATCTCGTTTCTCTCTCTCTCTCTTTCTCTCTCTCTCTCTTTGTGATGATAAACATCTCTTTCTTCCTCGCGAGATCGGACGCCCGGTCGGGATATTTTGTTGCGTTTTTTTTTTTGCTCACAGGAAGAAAAGGAAAGGTACCATGTTTACCCAGGGTAACTGGACTAAGCTCAAGAACTTGTTTACAGCCAGGCCCTGCTCATAGAACATTTCATGGTAGAGGTTCAATGCCTTGTCCAAGGGCACTTCGGCGGTGGTAATTTTTAACATGCCGGTCCGGGGATACGAACTAGCAACCTTCCGATATCAAGACCACTCCGCAAACCGTTCGGCCACCGCTGCCTCCTGCCTTTAAAAGTTCCATTACTATCTATCCATATATAACTATTATGCTCAATATGTAATGTCTATAGGCCTATACTTTGCTCAGCCAATCGACCCCGTGACCCTGTGACCCCCAACAAGTACACATGTAGCTCTGAGCGTGAAAGATCTCCACCACAGCTTGGACAGGTGAGCACTTCTAGCCAATCTGCAGTCTGAGCCAATCAGGCGAGCAATTGGACTTGCAGTCCGCCTTTAACCCATTTAGGCCTTTTAAAAAAAATGTCTTCTAAATCCTGACAGTTTTCTGAAATACCTATGTTTTCTATGTCCGTGGTTCTCAAACTATTTCATGTCAAGGACCCCCAAAATTATCTGTAGCCTATTTGGCTGCGGACCCCCATCTGGAAATATGTTCCAGGGCCAAAAATGGACGAAATATATGATCATTTCACCATATCACAAAAAAACTGTGTGAATTTACTAAATCACCTCACTGCCGAATCGGGATCCGGTTCGGCTTTTCAAAATAAGTCAGTGAATTGGTAAATCATGACCCCAGATCTGTACTTGGAGGCATTGACCCATTTCGACCTGAGGACGATTCTACAAATGTCTTCTAAATTGTGACAGTTTTCTGAAAAACTAGTATAAAAAGGTAGGTGGCTAGCGCACATCCAGTTCCTGTTTGGTGCTGGACTAAGGTAAGTACAGTGAAGAGAGGAGAGTCACCTGATGAAGGCCGTTCACGGCCGAAACGTTGTGCCTTATTTATGGTGTATTGAATAAAAAGCAAACACCTTGGAGCAAACCTGTGTGCGGACTCTCCTCTCTTCACAGTTTTCTGAAAAACCTCATGTGCTCAAACTATTTCATGTCAAGGACCCCCAGAATTATCTGTATTTGGCCGCCGACCCCCATCTGAAAATATGTTGTTCCAGGGACCCCCTCAGAAGCAAATATTTGAGTTAAAAACATTCGCTCTTATATTCAAAGATTTGCGCCACATTTTTACGATAAAAAAAAAATAGCAGATCTACAAGCTCGTAGCGTGGCACTCGGTGCCGCGCTATGAGCTTATAGATCTGCTATTTTCCAATAGCTAAAGTATAACATAGTGCTTAAAACACCAAAAGGGGTTCCCGTTCAGAATGGAGGGGGGTGCTTGACGTGAATATATTTGAACGTCCTCCGCACGCACGCACGCATGCTGGCAGCCACACTGGCCCGGACGTACGGACGTCATCATCCAACACACCTTCAGAATCACACAAAGCACTCAAAGATCCACATGTAATGACCTGGACATTATTCAGACAGGTTCTTTACACGCTCGGAGAGCGTGTAAAGTAGCTCATTCTCTGGATGCCTGTGCGGACGAGAGAGAGAGAGAGAGAGAGAGAGAGAGAGAGAGAGAGAGAGAGAGAGAGATCAACCTGCGATGATGATCTGTCTCAACACGTGTGAAAGGGAGGAAACACAGCAACTCAGCTGATTCAGGGTTTCAACACATACCTCGTATAAGAACATAGCCTACTTTCTCTCTCTCTCTTTCTCTCTCTCTGTCTCTGTCTCTCTCTCTCTCACACACACACACATGTGTGCGCGCACACACACACACCTACACACACCTCACTGAACATACACTTATCACTGAGTGATCTGGCATAACTGTCCGCTTCAAGGTTACAGTTGTTGATGTGTTGTGCATGCAGACAGGGTAGGTGTGTGTGGTTGGGGGGGGGGTGCCACCTATAGGAAACAGGTTTGGGAGGGTAAACGGCTGCATGGCCATAGCCTAGCTAGCAGATCATGTTCAGGACCTCCAACTGTCACTTCCTCACAGGACGGTGAGGTGAGAGCAGCGCCACCTATCTGTCATTTATATATGTTAGATCACAGCTCACTAGTGCGTTGCACTGGTGCCAGATGTAGTACGATAATTATCCTATTTTGTACGATAATTTTACCCTCTGTACGATCAATAATGCCAAAAATAGACATATAACCAAAAAAAATGTGTGAATTTACTAAATTCCCTCACTGCCGATGCGGGATCCGGTTTGGCTTTTCAAAATAAGTCAGTGAATTGGTAAATCATGACCCTAGATCTGTACTTGGAGGAATTTTCCGTCTTTCCAGGCCAGTTTCAGCCTTTTATTTGTGTGTAAGGTCCAGGAAGTCGCCTGCTTCCACGCAGCATCGTGTGATGCATTTTTGTCTCAAACAAGGTTGTTTCTTACACTAATAAATAATCGTGAAATTGCTCATTTACATGTGTTACTTCTCTTTTTGTGGCTATGTAAATGGTAAATGGTGCATTCATATAGCGCCTTTATCCAAGGCACTTTATAGTGCATTACATTCACCCATTCACACACACACATTCATACACCGATGGCGCCAGAAACCATGCAAGGCACCAACCTGCACATCAGGAGCAATTAGGGGTTCGGTGTCTTGCTCAAGGACACTTCGACACTAACTCTGGTGGAGCCCGGGTTCGAGCTGGCAACCAGTTCGGTAACCAGGATTTTACCCCCTTCCCCGTATAGTGTACACGTATGTTAGTGTACTATACCACACAGACAAAACGACATGAAAACCGAGCTATGACAAAAATATTTATGTTGACAATTTCGCCAACAAATAAAATGTCAGGGAGGGACTAGTGGAGAAGAGAATGAGATCCAGTAGAACTAAAGAGACAAGTCATTTTATGTTTGGTTCATGTGCTCTGAAATTAGCAGATCTACAAGCTCACAAAGCTAAAAGCTCACAAAATCGCAGCTTGTAGATCGGCCATTGTCCATGCAAGGTATCTGCCATTACGACGAGGCCCGCCAAATTAAACTGTATCAAACAAAATCAACTGTAGATTTAGTCAACTAAAACTAGACTAACTTTCCGGATGACTACATTTCCGGATGACTAAATATGATTTTTATTTAATTGTATTCAAAAGACTATGTGGTATATCTTGCGCCACCCCTTACCCACCCCCTTGCTCAGGGGTAGAGTGGCCGGTAGAACAGTCGGGTGGCAACCGCAAGGTTCCCGGTTCGATCCCTGTGGGCTCCCCCAGAGTTAGTGTCGAAGTGTCCTTGAGCAAGACTCTGAACCCCTAATTGCTCCCGGTGTGCAGGTTGGTGCCTTGCATGGTTTCCCCCGCCATCGGTGTGTGAATGAATGGGTGAATGTAATGCACAATCTATGTAAAGTGCTTTGGATAAAAGTGCTATATAAATGTACTATTTACCATTCTGTCTGACTGCTAATCACTGTATGTGGGGAATGTGTGTAGACTATAGTGTGCACACACACGGTCCAACCTGTTTTCAGAACTGACGGATTGTTTATGGTGATTTAAAAAAACAAAAACAACTGAAGATGATGCTCTCGTTTTCACGTTCAAGTTCCCTCACGAAACTGTTGTCATAATAGATTAACTCATTCATTCATTGTCATTCTCCTCCCTCTCTCTCTCTCACACACACACACACACACACACACACACACACACACACACACACACACACACACACATGCGCGCACACACACACGCACACATGCGCGGTAATAGAAATCCCCCTCCTAACAAACATTGCATCCTTTTATTCTCAGTCTAACAAGGTTAGAACAATCACATGCTGAACTATTCCTGCCTGTGCAGAGACTCTATGTTCATGAAACTAACTCACTTTACACGTCTTTGCTGTGTATGTGTGTGTGTGTGTGTGTGTGTGTGAGAGAGTGTGTGTGTGTGTGTGTGCGTGTGCGTGTGCGTGTGCGTGTGCGTGTGTGTGTGTGTGTGTGTGTGTGTGTAGTGTGTACATAGTGTAGGTGTTATCGTTGTTATTATGACGAACACGCCCAACAGATCAAAGTCTACAGAGGACTGTACTGTAGGGAAATGCCTTGCTCTAAAGTCACAGCGTGGAGTTCAACCAGCGTACAGTCCAACATACTGGTGTAAATATACTGTTACACAACAATGACTGATGATGTTTTGTACTGACATTTGTACTTTTTGCAATGCGTTATTATGAATGCGTCTTTCTTTAGACATTTACATGAAAAGCTAATAAATAGATCACGACATGATGTTAGCGTGAAAACACCTTACGTCATGTTTACATTATTGTACGGATCTAACTGTTGATAAAGTATTCAATCAATCAATCAATCACTATTTAAACTGTTAGGACTTAAAAGTTCAAAATGGATCAAAAAGTAAACAAAAGGGTGGCAATCAATCAATCAATTGTTTTTTTAAATTATATATTGACCAATATCAATATAGGCTTACTATACAATTGACAATTGAGTATACTCAATGCTTGCAGCTGTTATACAAATAGCCCCACGGCCCCCACGGGCCACACATTGTATAAATGGATAATAATAATAATAATAATAATAATAATAATAATAATAATAATAATAATCTATTAGGCTCCTATATTTAGTGTCTTTGTGTTTGACCTGTGGCTGCCAAATGTCTCCTATACAATACAGTTACAGAGTATAACAATCAGCCCTAGCTGCCATTGCTGCCAATCATCATAATAAAGTCTTTGCAGCAATTCCGTCCAGTAAAACAAGTTGTTGTCAGGATATAGTCTGAAGCTGTGAAGCCATTGTTGTGTTTTATAACACGTTAATCCAGCATAAAGCGCCAGTGCAGGTATAGGTTATATTATAGACAGTCTATATCTATCTAGTCAGCAGAGAGTCAACTCAACGGAATGTCACTTTCTTATGCCGTTCTAACAACTAAGGTAGAAAAAGAACAGCACGCAGAACAGAACGAATATGATTTCGTATTTAAACCATGGTAAGTGTGTCGACTGCACAATATATTCTCCAATAAATCCACAGACTAGTTTGTACCTATAATGTTCCTACTTTCTACCTTTAAGTACCTTTCAACTGTGCAGCAACTTGTCCCGTCCTGTCCTGTTAGGTATCGATGGACCACGGAGAGGGGAGGATCCCGTCTCTCTTTCTCTCTCTCCCCCGGTAATGTGTGCTGATGTTCGGCCGCGGATGGGTCGCTGCTGTCGGTGTGTCACATTCCTGGTGGTGGTGGTGGGTGGATGGAGGAGGAGGAGGAGGAGGGACGGGGGACGGTAAGGGGGGACGGGACTTCCACTCCAGCCCCCAGATATAGCCCCGATCCTCCGGTCCTATGTACCGAGGCGACGCACACTCTGGGCCTGTGCTGTGCGGCTCGCAGCGCGGGCTCAATCCGTCTGTTGTACCGGTTGGTTGTGTGAGAACTGGAGGAGGAGGAAGAAGTTTCGTTTTTTCCATGTCTGGCTCTATAACTCCTCCTCCTGCCTGTTGCTCAGCCATTGGAAGATTCATGAGAGTGGCTTGGTTCAAAAGATAATAGTTTATTATAATTTGTACCCGTTAGAAGTCAAACTGAATGAACTTGACGTCTAGGGCTGTCGTCATAATAATGCTAAGCGGCTGCCGCTGACTACCTGTTGGAAACTGGAGATAGAACTCAAGGTTTTTACTTAATAAGTATCTGCTGCAATAAATACTCTGTTACAGGTAATCAACATTTTTTTGAGTAAAAGTTCAAAAGTATTGGTTTCAAAATGTACTTAAAGTACCACATGCCTATACTAGCCTACTATTACCAGTAACATGCCCTGAGGTCGTGTGCACGCATCCGCCATGGGTGACGGCAGACTGCTGGGCGAGCGCTGGCGCTTTGGAATGGGGGGTCAGATCAACATATGGAATGAATTGAATTCTGTACTGGCCATATATGGAGTCTGTTTTGAGTGTACAGGGTGTACAGGTTTGATGAGGTCATATCGACATACGATGAGGGCCCAGGTAGGGCCGGGCCTTAATTTCCGGGCCTGTTGAGAACTCTAGTTTTCACCGGCTGCACTAATAACTTTGGGGCGGGCCCGTCTATAGTTTAAATGAACAGGTATCAGTCAAAAGGGAGACATTGAAGAGGAAGGACGGATGGGGATGGATCAACATATGGAATGTCAGAACAGGTCAGCTCCATATATGGAGATCTAAGGGTTTGAGTTTTGAGGCCAGATGTAGAGTTAATTGATGGCCTGGTCTTCTGCATGTATGGCTATCCAGGGTTTGATGAGGTCAGTGTCATGATCTTCATATATGGAGACAGACACATGTGGTGGCGTGACGTGTCACGAGGCATGACCATATATGGAAGCGTGATGTCACATGGCCTGACCATAAATGGAGGCGTGACAAACACACAGAGATGCAGGCTTTTATAGTAAATGCAATAAGAACTTACAATAGGATCCACCTTTTGCAATTCATCCAGAACATTTAGAGACGTCCAAATAAACACTTCTACTTGTCACGGTGTGTCAGGTGAGGACCCAGAAGCAGAACCAAGCAGGCAAACTGATGCAGTCCAATATATTTATTAACATAAACTCACAGTAAAGTGTAGCAGGACAAACACAGTAACAATGATTTATAATCTGACAAGGGAACACTGAACACAGGGAGGTTTATATAAAGACTAGACACAGGTGCAACAGAACAACAATCAACACTGGGATTGGCTGGGAGACTAACAGGACACAGGTGGAGAAAACTAGTAATCACAGGGAGGTGAGACAAGACAGGCAGAACAGTAACTAGGGAAAACAGGAAACACTAGGACAAGACTACATAATAAAAGTATACAACAGACTGATAACGTGACACTACTGTATATAAAGAAAAACAGGAAATCATCATAGCCTATAAGAAGGTAAAAATGGAGAACAAATAATAATACACAGAATAAGGGGAAAAGGGGGTGGGATTTATAAGATCACAGGCAGCGCTTGTAGATCTGCTATGACTATGTCTTTGAATATATATATATCTGTGAAAAATGTTCACCTAAAACGACATGTATACCCAAAACAGTGATGCGACGTCACGCGAGGGTTAAAGCGTATGACCGTTTGAAACGTGATATTGTGGGGAGTGTATTCAGTGCTCAATGAAATAGCACTGTGTGTATAGCCGTGTGTTTCATCAGGTCCAGCCAGGCTGCCATGCCGTCACTTTTCCTCCATAGAAGAACAAGGGCCTCTTCTTGGAGCCCTCTCTCTCTCTCTCTCTCTCTCTCTCTCTCTCTCTCTCTCTCTCTCTCTCTCTCTCTCTCTCTCTCCATAGCATGTGTTCCCTCTTGAAGCAGGGAATCAATGAATCACCCACATGTGGAGAGTAGCATGCTCATTGGCTTCGTGCTGAGTCAGTCACTTCAAACATGGTACAGTTATGATGTAGTCTATCCACGGTGAGAAGCAGATATTCTGTGGTTCTTTGTTTACATAGTTTGTGGTGGGGCTGCTGGTTTAGCCCAGCAAGACCCGGTTATATTTCTACCTGCAAAAAAGAGATTTCAACCTTACTACAACTGTACTACTAGGATTTTGTAGAGGAGAGTATAGAGGGAAAGAAGATGTTTTATGAAAATGTTATGCACATTTATAATAATTATTAAAATAATAATACTAAATTAATACATTTGGGGGGGATATCGTTCACAATAATACATAAAACATGTTTTAGACATTCTAATGATCACAAATAATATATAGATTAGAGGCATTTTATTTATTTAGGGTTAAAGGTCATAGGATAAAAATCATGAAAACAATCTCGAGAGATTTTGAAGTTGCGTGAATTTCTGCTTCTCGGGGGGGTATTTATATGCAAATATCATGACCAATGGCAGTGCAGGACTAAACAATGAAAATCAATGATGATGTTTAGATGAAAAAAGAACAGATTTTCTTTTAAATTAAGCAATTAATTAAAAATGTGTACAACCATAGGTCTTGCAGGGTTGTCGGAATTGTGCTCTCTTTTGGGGGGTTTAAATAATATATAGTTTTGTTGGAGAAGTTTGGTAAACATGGTTAAAAATTATTCAGAGCAATTCCTGGTGCACGGTTTAATTTGAGTAGCTTTTTACTAGAAGACCATCCGCAAGTACAGATCATAATCTCTCTCTCTCTCTCTCTCTCACGCATGCACGCACGCACGCACGCACGCACGCACGCACGCACACACACACACACACACACACACACACACACACACACACACACACACACACACACACACACAAACCGGTTTAGCGTGGTGTAAAACATGGTGTAAAACACTGATGCCAGTGCCGGGCCAGTGTGTGTTGGAAGCATGCATGATTGACACCCGGTATGTGAGAACAATGTATGGAGAATTATGTATACCATGTTTTTCATTACATATACTGTCATTATGTCAGCTGTCCATTGTGTTGAAACATGCATGCATGCGTGCACGCACACACGCACACACACACACACACACACACACACACACACACACACACACACACACACACACACACACACACACACGCACACACACACACACGCACATACTTGTATATGAACACACACACACACTTAAGGGCGCGCCTCTTCAATTTCTATGTACTGTAGAGTATAGCCTATGTCAATCCACCACCCATGTGTGTGACTCAAAGGAAGGCAAACAAACACACTCTCAATTCAATACTATTTCCATTTCAATTGAGCTTTAATGGCACGAGGAATCGTACGTTTATACTCTCCAAAGCAACAGTGGAACAAAACGATCAAAACAAAACAATGTATGTACAATTCAATCATTGGAATAACTAATCAGATAGCGGTGTTACGTTTACAACTGAGAGGGAAGACTGGTCTAAACTATAAGCATTGTCAGAAATAGTTAGGCCTATACTGTATATTCAATTAAGGTTTTGAAACCGTTCACAGCAGTATTTCAATGATTTACATTGACTTGGTATGAAACCTGTGAGACAAATATAGGAGCAATTTATTCAAGTATCTCTCTCGCACGCACGCTGTTAGATAATTCTGATATGTTGTTTACATGTCATGTCAAGTTGGCTACTCCATCATATTCTGTTGGTCAGCACAGACAGAACTTTAGCCCCGACCGTGTTCCAGATAGGTCATTCATATTGTCACCTTGTTGTTCTCATCATTAATGTCATGTCATCCATGTTTATGGCCAAAATATGTTTTCATCTGTCCCATTTAATATCTTGTTCAGTCTCCATACTGTATCTTCTCAGTCATTAGGTTAGGATACTGTAGGCGCTGTTTTTTAATGCAACATGCAGCTGTCGTGTTATCAGTCTAGTTTGACCGTGGCCTAGTAACTTAGTGCAGGGAAAGAAGTTATCAACAGGTTGCCATACTGTAGCAACGCCAGCCGTGCTTTCACGGTTTATGGCCATCAATGACTGAACCAAGGAAGATGAACTCTACGTCGCTACGCCATCCTCATCATCAATGCGTTTGGACTAATGAGAGACCGCCGACCCTGGTCTTGTCATCTGACATTGCGGACATGAATCATCTCCAGCCAATTAACTTTATATCAACAAATCTGACGTGGTTTAGCCTGGAACAATAGGCTACTGTGAAGAGGGGGTTCAGTTCAGTTCAGTTCGGATCCATTTTGGAACCATTTGAACTCTAAATTATTATGAATGTAAATACTATCATCTGAACCATGTAGCACATTCTCTATGTAAATTGACTTTATACCTATACTAAATAATGGTTAAAACCTAAACATTTCTCAGAACTTTATTTCATCTGCCTCCAAATCATTTTTTAAGGTATCTTTCTATTTTTTGGTACAGTGACTGTCATTTAAAATGTAAAGGGCTACTCACTCATTTTTAAGGTAAATACAGCACGGTATTTGGTCTCCCTGCTGGGTTATTTGAAGGTTCATCACGATTCATGCAAATCTATACAACTCAGCGTGTAAGGGAGATTTGCATGCAGCTGTGTGAATGACCCCACCCACCTTTTGTGTTGATAAGCTAATGTGATCGCATGCTATTTTCATATAGACCATGTCTGGTATAGTTCAAAATGCTTTATTGGCATGATGAAATAATAATGTCTCACATTGCCAAAGCACGTATACATATAACAAAACTAATTCTAATGTTGCATATATATACAGAGACAACAAGTGAATAACAAACATACTGAAACAATAATGAAAAACAAATATAATATTGATAGATAGATATATAATATCTATCTATAAATGCACCAAGTCTCTGTATACGTGCGTGTGACTGTGTGTGTATGCACGTACACATACACGTACGTACGCCTATCCACGCAACTCAGAAACCGTTCACCCCACCCACTTCAAATTCGGCACGCGCGTTCCACACCACCACAGGGAGTGCAGTGCCTTGAGTCGGTCAGACACACCGTTGTCCAGAACCAGCACAAAAAAAGCCTCGGTAGCCCGGTATACAGGGCCCAAATCCAGATTAGATTAGATCTCTATATATGGAGCTGGCCTGTTCTGACATCAGCGGTTTTTACTTAAGTAAAAGTATGAATACTGCACTGTAGAACTACTCCGTTACAAATAGTCCGGAATACAAAATGTACTTGAGTAAAAGTATACAAAAGTATTGGCATCAAATGGAGTTGGAACAACTGATGTTCAGGAGGCGGAGAAACACACCTTCACCATACCCTCACGCCATCCTCCGCCCTCCACGACAATCTACCTGAGCCTTATAGGACCACACTCCGATCCCCTTCCGGTCCCAGTACCTCCATTTTCCGACATCACCTTCCCCTAGAGCATCCTCTCCACCACCTCATCCTCCAGTCCCAGCAATCCGTCCTGCTGAGCATAGCAGACTCCACCCTCTCATCCTACCGGACAGCTTGGATCAACTTCCAGTCCTTCCATCTCCGCCACAACCTACCCTTCCCTTCCCTCCATCTCCTCTCCCTCTCCGCCTACATCAGCCACAGCGCCTCTGCCCTCTTCACCCGTTCCTCCACAATCCGAGTCTACATCTGCGGGATCAGTTTCTTCACCAAACTCCTAACCGGTTCACCCCATCCCTTCACTCAGCACCCCCAAATCCTTCTCCAACTCAAAGGCTTACAGCGCGGTGAACCACGGCTCCCTCCTCGGCGCCTCCCCCTCACCATAGAGATCCTGGCCTCCTGCATCCATACCATCAGATCCGGCTACGCCAACCAAACCCTCAACTCCACCCTCGAATCCATGTTCCTCCTCGCTTTCTACGGCTTCCTCCGCTGCTCGGAGTTCACAGCCGCCAACCGGAACTTCGACCCCGCAATCCACCCCTGCCTCTCCGACATAACTTCCCACGACCACGACACACTGGTCTTCACACTGAAACGAAGCAAGACCTCCCAGCATCGCCCAATCCCCATTTACTTCTTCCGCCTCAACTCTCCCACCAGTCCTTTCGAATCCCTGGCCAACCACGTCCGCCTCAGACAATCCCAGCACGCTCTCCCCCCGGACCCCCTCTTCATCGACGAACACGGAACCGTCGCCACCCGCGGCTGGTTCCTCCTCCACCTCCGCCAAATCCTCACCATCTCAGGCTACCCTGCGGAAAACTTTTCCGGCCACTCCTTCCGCATCGGCGCCGCCTCCTCACCCGCCAGCCGAGGCCTCCAGGACCACACCGTCCGCTTGCTAGGTAGATGGTCTTCCCAAGCATACCTGACCTACATCCGCTCCTCCCTCCACGACATCAAGCAGGCCCACAACTCCCTGGCCTAGTAGTCGCCCCCGTAGTCCTTTTGGGGATCACGCCTCCAAGCGTACCGCGGGCTGACCGCCACGCGATCACGCCCCCACGTGTGCTGCGGGCTGACCGCCACACGACCCCTTCCCCAAAGACTTCAGGGTCGGCGAACCCCCCGGAACCCACGCCCCGCTCTCCTCCTCATCATCACTCTCCTCCTCATCACTTCATTCTTTCATCCAATAAAACCTTTAAACCTTCCACAATGGTGTGTTTCTTCCAACTAGTGAAACTGTACTTAAAGTACCAAAAGTAAAAGTACTCATTGTGCAGAATGTCAACTCGAGACATGATAACAGTGACATGCAGCAGTTTAGTGACTTTGTTCAGCCAGATATACCTGGCTCTACTGTCCACTGGCTGTCTCACCTGGGATACCAGATACAGTATACCTGGCTCTACTGTCCACTGGCTGTCCCACCTGGGATACCAGATATACCTGGCTCTACTGTCCACTGGCTGTCTCACCTGGATACCTATACCTGGCTCTACTGTCCACTGGCTGTCTCACCTGGATACCTATACCTGGGTCTACTGTCCACTGGCTGTCCCACTGGCTGTCTCACCTGGGATACCAGATATACCTGGCTCTACTGTCCACTCATGTCTGTCCCATTCAGCCAGATATACCTGGGATACCTGGGATACGAGATATACAGAGAGAGATCATGGCCGACCCCTCCCACCCTGGCCACGGCCTCATCACCCTGCTCCCCTCTGGGAGAAGGTTGCGGCTGCTGAAGGCTTCAAAAGTCCGCCACAGACTGAGCTTTTTCCCCTCAGCTAAATCAGGGGTTCTCAACGTTTTTGGCCGGTGACCCCCGGAGATGCTTTGGCAGTGTCTCGGGACCCCCTCCCGACCCCAATATAAATTGACTGTTACAATAACCTTAATAATAACCTTAATAATAGAGACAATAGAGCACCGAAGTCTGACGTCACTTTCAGTAGAGGGCGTCAGTCCCCAGGTTCATGTATATGTTTAGTTGCATTGAAATCCCCATTGAAGCGATTTTAGATCGCCTCATATAACAACTGTGTTTGAAAAATAAACATGTCACCCCGGTCGCTTCACTCATATGGATATGAAGAATCAACTGACTGAGAGAAAACGTTAATGTTACTGCTGCTGAATTAGTTAGATTTTCGCTAGATATGAGTGACTGACTGTTGCAAACGATACAAAGACACCTCCCTGACAATAACACCGAGACAGCTTGTTTATTTTTGGACCACAACGCTTATTGTAGACGATATTAAGATCACCCCATGTTATTCTCCATAGAGAAATTACTTCCGTGAACCAGGGGAATCGTCGGGATGAGCGAGTTACGTCAGGACTTCGATGCTCTATACACCATAAATAAATACTGAAACCAGATAATCATCAGGGAAGGTATGTGTACTATATATACTCTTCATTTCCATTTTCCAGCCATTCAGTTGTTTTTTTTAATATAATTTGGGACCCCCCAAAATAATGTGGCGACCCCCAGAGGGGTCGCTACCCACGGGTTGAGAACCCCTGAGCTAAATTACTCTGGTTTCCCTCCCACCCCCGCCCCCTAGGGAGTGTCAGCGGCACTATGACACCGGACAGTGTTTGCACTATGATCCATAACTCTGGACTTTATATTTACTTGCACGTCGCTGCAATTGTGTTGTTCGTATTTATTTGTTATTATGTGAAAAAAGGAATAAGGAATTGCTGCACACACGCAAATGTCAAAACAAATGTGTTTTACACAATGGCAAATACAGGAATCTGAATCTGAATCTCTTCTGTCCACTGTCTGTCCCGTTCAGACAGATATACCTGGCTCTTCTGTCCACCGGCTGTCAACTCAGTCCACGACAACTCCACGTATTGTGCTGCCAAGAAAATGTGCATTTCAGACTGCTCTCCTAGATTTGTATTGAAGTAATGAGTTATTAATGGTATTTACATTCTTCCTTCAATTCTAGGGAATAACTATGCTCTTATAATTCTGTCTTTCAGGCATTTAGCAGACGCTCTTAATCCAGAGCGACATTAAGCAAGAACAAAAAAGTATCATACATCACATAAAGTCACATAAAAAGCATTTATCATGAAACATGCGTAAGCTAAGAACGTAACAGTGGAATATCTATGAAACTATACATATAAACTATACATACTATACTATGCTATACATACTATGACGTGCTATGGCTACATAAAATGCAATTATAGTGCTGTCTACATAACATGCTATAAATCTGTATCAAATGCTATCTAAGTCTACAGAAATGCTATCTAAGGGGGTAGGGTAAGTGAAAAGGTGGGTTTTCAGACTACGGCGGAATATTTTGTCACATTGTGACAGGAAGTGTAGCTCTGTCCCCACCTCCCCTTTAGAGTTATTATCAATGGTGTATATTGTGGACCTCAATGCTACACGCAGCCACGCACGCACACACACACACACACACACACAGGTACAGAGGCTGATATGGAGGGTGCGGCCTCTACGCGGAATGTGCTTAGAGCTTCTGACCACACCCAACCTCCACCCCTCCATTCTCACCTTCCCTCTCTCTCTCCCTCTCCCTCCCTCTCTCTCTCTCTCTCTCTCTCTGAGTCACCTGGCAGACAGATATAAGCAAACACGTCTCAGCCAGTCAGTCCAGGTGGTGGCAGGCAAATCCCGGAGCAGGGAGCGGATCACACCGCACATATATCCTCTGTGTGTTTATAGCAAAACGTAGAGTGGCTGAGTGGACCGGGAGTCGGCTCAGTTAGCAACACTTTCACAATAATACGGAGAGGTTTTATTGTGGCTTAATGGGATGTTTACAGTGTGACTCAAGTGTATAGAGCTTTTACTTTGAAGTGCTTAACACATATATATAGAGTTACATATGGGGTTAACAGGATGGAAAGGAATTTGTGTCATGGTGAGAATTCTCAGAGAGAATTAAAAAAGGCACACTTTTATGGCAGGCCGTTAACAGAAGAGTGTTGGTCGTTGAGGAGGAGCAGACAGGTGAACGGAGCACATGGACCAGGCCTTCCAAGATTAACATTCTAAGTGCCAGTTGGAATTATAACAAACCTTGGGTATCGATGTAGATTCGCCATACTGATATTCGGAAGCCTGGGCCATGTAGACAAACTGACCACGAGTGGCCTAACTATAGTTGGCATGACAAAGAGCAAACAGAAACAGTCTTTGCTCCAACAGTGTTTGTTGTTTTTGTTAAAACACCATTTAAGTCAGGACACGACGTTTGGGCCGTGATCGGCCTTTTCATCAGGTGATGACAAAGAGCAAAGACAAACAACTTGCCAATTACTGGCAGTGTGTCTGTGTGGAGGAGAAGGTGCCATGTGGTGTATCCTTCGGCTTCATACACACATAAAGAACAAATGTTCTGTGCTCTGCCTGTGTTTCATGTGTTTTGATTGCCCCCTCCACCCAATCAAACACAAGTGTTTGGTCAAACCACGTGACTTCCATTGGAAAAGCATTGGGGCGGCCATGAAACACAGGCAGAGCACAGAACAGTTGTTCTTTATGTGTGTAGCCTACGATGCCTTAGGTGTCCATGAACTGTCAACCCCACGTTATATTTGTTTCCCTGTAAAAATGTATTGTAATTCGCAGATTCAAATAAAGAACTAAAGTTCTTTACATACGTATGCATGTGTGTGTGTGTGCCACTACTTCTCCCAATGCACTGTAAAGAGGCATTTCTGTGGCGTTCCCAGCATGCCTCTCTCACAGTGTAATGTCACACCTGAGTATAAGGTGACTGTGTGGAGCCGGAGGCCTCGGGGTCATCTTTACACTGCCGTGTGGGTGTGTGTGTGTGGGTGCCGTGTCATTAGTCAGAAGGTTCATTGTTCTGAAATTACTATCCCTATCTCTAACCCTAACCTAAACCTAACCGCAAGCACGGGAGCAAACCTAAACCTAACCGCAAGCACGGGAGCAGTGCATTTTCGGACTAACGGGACTTCGGATCTATGGGCAGTTCCCGTGTGTGTGTGTGTGCGCGTGCGTGCGTGCGTGCGTGCGTGCGTGCGTGCGTGCGTGCGTGCATGTGTGTGTCTTGCATACCTATACTTGCGAGGGCCAATCAGAGAACATAAGAACAGTATATTAGAATTAGTGAGAAATAGACGATACAAGGATCATTTTTCCCTTGGTCCTCACAAGAACACTGGTTGTTGTAGTTTATAGAGTTCTCACAAGAACACTGGCTGTTGTAGTTTTTAGAGTCCTCACAAGAACACTGGTTGTTGTAGTTTTTAGAGTCCTCACAAGAACACTGGTTGTTGTAGTTTATAGAGTTCGCACAAGAATGATGGTTGTTGTAGTTTTTAGAGTCCTCACAAGAACGATGGTTGTTGTAGTTTTTAGAGTCCTCACAAGAACACTGGCTGTTGTAGTTTTTAGAGTTGGGCTTACAAGAATCTGTTTGGGATAGTGTTTTAGAAAGCATTTCGACATTAGATTTAGGGTTAGAGTTAGACTTTGTGCAACCAAGAACATATATACAAGTTCACAATGGTCTGGCAGCGATGTCCTGCAGTGAGCATAAAACTGTTCTGCTTTTAGGTTTATGGTTCAAATTGAAAGAAACTGTAAAAATGATAAATTCAAATGTTGATGTCCTCACAGTATAGTAATGTGTATGCGTGCGTGTGTGTGTGTGTGTGTGTGTGTGTGTGTGTGTGTGTGTGTATGCTAGCGAAGTGTGTACAACATAAATTGTGTGTAAGTTCTCAGCAGTGTTTAGATCTGTGGAATGAATCACATACACACACACCATATAATTATAATGAATGAATTAATACAATTATAATGAATCACCCACACACACACACACACACACACACACACACACACACACACACACACACACACCATATAATTATACGGTATGTGACTTCTAAACAACTTAAACCAACTAAGGTGAGAGGACACTCTTAAATCCTCTGTGTTCATTTAACTCTCAAACTTATACAACCAACCGGACCCGTTTTTGCTATAGCCTATTTGTACACTGAGGATTCTAGCGGTGTACCGTTTGAAACGGGATTCTGATGACTCAAAATGAGATGGTACAGAATAGAGAAAAAGTTGATACCTGGCCAAGAATAGAAGCAACACAATTTCAACAATAAATTATGAATATTAAAAAGTGTGTGTGAAGTGACCAATGTTGGCTGTGACTAAGTTCATGTGTTGCCTATATTCTGTACATTATTACAAAAAAGGGTCAAAGTCGGCTAACAACAGTGACATGAAACATGTGAGAAACAAATGTGAAAAGAAATGTATTTGTTACAAGGAATTGTACATGTGATTGACTCAATAAAGTACAACAAAATATAGGCCTATTCTGTACATTTAGGGCTTGTTTGGACTCAAGCACTGAGACACGTGATGTTTCGAGTGCGTGGGATATCAAGAAGCAACTGAAAATATTTGTGCCCTTGATAATGTATTTTATAAATGTGGACTCAAATAAAGAAATTGAAATGTGTGTGTGTGTGTGTGTGTGTGTGTGTGTGTGTGTGTGTGTGTGTGTGTGTGTGTGTGTGTGTGTGTGTGTGTGTGTGTGTGTGTGTGTGTACACACTGAAGTATCAGCAGCTAGTGCAGACTGCAGACCATCTCACAGCTAGGCTACAGATGTAAACTTTTAGTTTTTATCTTTGGCAGCCTAGGGCATGTGCATAAGTTGGTTGTGAGGGGCTTACAAATGGCCGGCCTTTCCAAAAGGAGAGCCAAGCAGTTAGCGAGGTTATTATTGCTCAGTTTCAGCCATTATTGGAAGCCGCTCAATTTGGAGGAGGCGTTGTTTCCTTTATCCATAATGTCTGCCCTGTGTCCGACATGTCAGCTGTACTGTATGTAACGATGCTTTGCCGTCCATGCACATTGTAACTGGCTGCTCTCCCACTGTCAAACTGCACTGGCAGTGTTTATGTCCTTTGTACAGTAACAAGGTATTCCTGTACTTCCCATTATGTGGACAATGGACATAAATAAACATTTAAAATGTGTGTGTGTGTGTGTGTGTGTGTGTGTGTGTGTGTGTGTGTGTGTGTGTGTGTGTGTGTGTGTGTGTGCGTGCGGTCCTATACTGTACTTTTCTACAATAGCTTTCCGAAAAGCTTAAAGTAATTTTACATTTGGTGTTTGTTTCTCATTAATTTAGCGAACACAGGTGCATATTGATGCCGTGCTCCCTCTCACTCCCATGTTCTGCTCTAATGGTAGATGCAGAATTATCTTAAAAGAATGAGTTTAACTTCAAACGTAAATACACAGACTATAGTTTACAGTCGCTGTCCACAGCAGTGGTTTACAAACACGTTGTGTCCAAGGCACAACAATTGACATTTTTGCAGACCGCGGCCATCTTGCAAATCAGAGTTTGGAAGCACTCGTTTTCAGTAAAGCAACTTCCTGCTGCCTCCTGCATTATGTGCAGTAGGTACTCAGGGCAGTTGAGTGTTATCTAAGGACAGAAAGTAACTCATAACATGTCTACAGTGGATTTCTTCTGAAGAATGGGCTGTCATGGGCATTAACTTATATGGTAAGATGGCCGTGGTCTGTAGGCTATATAATAATAATAATAATAATAATAATAATAATAATAATAATAATAATAATAATAATAATAATAATAATAATAATAATAATAATAATAATAATAATAAAGCCTGAGTGAACAAAATGTCTCTTCAGTGCAGACTTGAACGAGTCCAATGTATTAGTCTGGCGAATCTCAGTATAGGCTACTAATATATAAGAATATACAGTACTCAAAGTAAATGTAGTAAAGCTTGAGAACCATTAGTTTACTGGGAATTACCGACTGTTTCTAAACCATAAAACTGTCCAGGAGCTGCTAGACTGCCTGGACAGGTATCTCTGTGTGTGTGTGTGTGTGTGTGTGTGTGTGTGTGTGTGTGTGTGTGTGTGTGTGTGTGTGTGTGTGTGTGTGTGTGTGTGTGTGTGTGTGTGTGTGTGTGTGTGTGTGCGAGCATGCATGTGCAGCGTATAGGCCTATACTGTGTGCATATGTCACTGTGCATGCATGTATGAGCACGTTGTAGCTGCTCTACCAAAACAAGCCTCTGGGGCAGCTGGGATTGAAGTGAAGAAAGTCTGTCTGGCTGAAGAGAGTTCTGGTTAATGAACTGTAAGGCCTCATTCACACCTAAAAGACACCGGTCTTGTCTGTGTCTTGTGTCTTGTCGGCCTTGGGGCGACCATTAAACACGGACAAGACACAAGACAAGACAGCTGTCTTAAACATTCGCCTCGGTTCGTCCTGTTTGTGCAGCGCCAGGTCGCGCCGCGCCCGTTCACGGCGCTCGTGCAACTTCTCGTCTTTGCATTGACTTTGTATATGTCCAAGTCTGTATGCACCTTAATAGTGCATTCACAGACTTCACACGGGCAGACGCAAAGACAATGAATAATAGACTGTATCTTTGCATCTTCATGTCACTGGCTTCCATTGACAATGAATGGTAGACTGTATCTTTGTATTTTCATGTCACTGTGCTTCCATTGACAATGAATGGTAGAGTGTATCTTTGCATCGTCATGTCGCTGGCTTCCATTGACAATGCATGGTAGACTGTATCTTTGCATCTTCATGTCACTGGCTTCCATTGACAATGAGTGGTAGACTGCTTCGTTGCGTCTTCCCGTGTGAACGCAACATAAGGCCCCTTTTCCACCTAAATAATGTTTGGTTCTACAAATTGTCCGTTACTTTCTACATTCTTGGAGAAATTCGTATTGGTGCTTTCACGAAACAGGCGGCCATGTTTTTGGTTACAGTTCCGAACCAACTTTTAGGTTTCTGAACTGGTTTAATATTAGGCAGGAAAAGAATAACTGAACCGGGTTCAACCCTGTTGGAAAAGTGGCCTATATGATATGATATGATATAATACTTTATTGTCAGTTCACACTGAAATTTGTCTTGCGACACAGCAGCCATGTATGCAGAACACATATACAAACAACAAAGAACAAGACAATTTACATACATAAAGACATGAGCAATATCCACCGCTTAGATTATCCTGTGGCTACTACATCTCCTGATTAAGCCTCAAGGTCGACTGGTGGACAAAGGACCTCTTTAGTCTGACCTTATTGTATGCTGGTACACCATATCTCCTTCCTGAAGGTAGCAACCTATATTCTCCATACATCACATGCTTAGTATTAGAGGTGATATTCCTTGCTAACCTTAGGATGCTGTTATCATACGTGGATGTATAAAGTTTCTGAAGTTGTTGTCCAACAATCTTTGAACAAATGTTCAGTTGTTGCAGCAGTTGTGACTTTAGGGCTGCAGACAAACATCCGTACCAGGTGGTACTACAGTACTGAAGAACACTCATAATAACAGAAGTGAAAAACAAAAGAAGAATCCGTCTACTAGCACCGAAGGATCTTAGACGGCGAAGGAAGTAGATTCTTTGCTTTGTTTTCTTACACACTGAATCAATCTGATCTTTCCATGACAATAGATGGTCTATTACTACTCCTAGGTATTTGTACGAACATACCTGGTTGATCGGTTCACCATGAATAGTAATGGGGGATCTGTGTATCTCTGGTGGTGCACCAAAAACAATCTCTTCAGTCTTTTTTGTGTTAATGATGAGAGCGTTGTTATCACTCCATTCAACCACCTTATTTACTCTGTGTTGGTGCAGTCCAGGATCACTGGAACTATCTAGGAGAGAAATCAAAACTGTATCATCTGAGTATTTTAGAATGTATTGGTCTGGTGTGTCAGTGCGACATTCAGACAGGCATTCCTCAATACGACAGCTGTCAGTATATAGGGTGAAAAGTACAGCTGAGCTCACACAACCCTGTGGAGCACCAACATTAGTAGTTAATGCTGATGAGAGGGTTGTGTTCACTTTCACCCTCTGTACTCTGTTAGTAAGAAAAGAAGCATACCAGTGAATTAAGTATGGATTCAGTTCCAACTGTACCATTTTTGACACTAGTATATCAGACTGTATTGTGTTGAAAGCTGAAGAAAAGTCTAAGAATAGCACTCTCGCATGATTCTTATTTGACTTATCTAGGTGTTTTGTAATTAAGTGGACCAGTGTGACAACCGCATCCTCTGTACCGCAACCCTTTTTGTAGGCAAACTGACTGGGGTCGAATTTGTCTTTAGTTATACTGACAAGATGTTGTAACAGTATTCTTTCAAGTGATTTCATAATCACTGAAGTGAGAGCTATGGGTCTGTAATCCTTATGTTCTTTTGGACATTGGATTTTGGGTAGTGGTTTTATGTGTGAGGTTTTCCAAGACAGGGGAATTGTGTGTGTGTCTACAGAGGATTGGAATATTGGTTGCCACACTGGAGCCAGCTCAGATGCAAAGTGTTTGAGGAGAAAAGCACTGCATTCATCTGGCCCATTAGCTTTCCTTGTGTTAGTACACTGAAACACTTTTCTTACATCCTCTTCAGAGATGGTAATTCTGTCTGAGGGGGCAGGTGTTACAGCCTTGAGTATTTCAGTACACTTTGCGGAATTGTCCAATGATTCAAATCTGGCGAAAAAGGTGTTTAGGTCATTGGAAAAGACAAGTTCATTTTCGGTCACAATAGGTTTTGTTGGGGTTGACATTCCTGTCATAGATTTCATTGTATCCCATGCCTTTTTGTGATCGTTGGCATTAAACGCATCCTCCAGACGCTGTCTATGTGCCAATTTTGCCTGCCTCATTTTCGTTTTTAACTTTTTATCTGCCACTTTAAGTGCGCCAAAATCTTTGTTTATGAAAGCTGTTTTCCTTTCATTTATTACATTTTTAATATCTTTTGTCACATATGATTTGTTGTTTGGATAGATTTTTATCTCCTTTGTAGGAACAACCAGCTGTACACAAAAATTAATGTAATCATTTGTAACTGTGGTAATTTCATCTAATGAACCATCTCTGAACGTGTCCCAATCAGTCCAGTCCAGGCATGCTGCAAGTTGTTCCTTGTTGTCATCTGTCCATAACTACCTTCTTCTCTGGCTTCCCTCTTTTTAATTTGGACTTATAGACTGGGGTCATGCACAAAACATTGTGGTCAGAGGTCTCTATCGGTGGCCTAATCTTGGCTACATATGCATTCGGAATGTTTACATAGCACTTGTCCAAAATGTTATTTTTCCTTGTCGCATCCTTGACATATTGTTCAAATCCCGGCAGCACAGTGTCCAGATAACACTGGTTTAAGTCTCCAAGCACGACTGCTGGTGCGTCCGGGTACTGCAGTTGGAGCTCATGCACACAGTCAGCAATGGTCTTTGCTGCTTGTGCAGCTCTTCCTGGCCCTTTTGGGGGCACATAAACAACAAACAGCAGAACGCATCCAAATTCGCGGGGTAGGTAGAAAGGTCTTAACGTCATGCCCAGGATCTCTACATTGGGATCGTCGCATATCCTCACTTTGATTGAGTAGGATCGACACCAGAGATCATTAATGTACACGCATACACCGCCGTATCCTCCTCCTCCACCTCTGTCTAGGCGCACCAGCGTGAATCCGGGGACTTCATACAGTGAGTCTGGTTTGGATGGCTTTAACCAGCTTTCAGTGAAACAAAACAGTGATGCCTCACGAAAATCGTTACAGTACCTTGCATATGTCCGTATCGTGCCGATTTTGTGGTGTAAGGAACGCACGTTGGCCAGAACGATAGAGGGGAGCGGGGGGCGCTTGAATCTCCTCCGTAGTCGATTCCGTATACCGCCCTTTCTTCCTCGTTTCCTTTTCCTTCTGTGTCGGATCAGCTCCTCGGGGATGTTGTTCAACACTGACAAACAGACGTGGTTGTTGTTGTTCGTTGTGCGAGGCTCCGGCCGTAGTGACAGCAGCACATCTCGGCTGTACACACAGGCGAGTCGGGGCGACGCCCCACGCCAGTTGTTTGTGTTGTCGAAATGTTGAGTCTGAAGTTCGACTGACAGGCATCTTCCACAGGAGTGTATAATCCACAGAATCAGCAGAGCGATTTCTAAAGCCCTTATCTTCCACATCTTTGCATACATAACGACTGACATTACGTAGGCACACGGACAAACATTAAACATTAAGGCATACACGGCACGCTGGGTCGCAGTGCAGCCGCTGAGCAGCGCACCGGAAACACAAAAAATATGTTTCTGACTGTGGCGACAGTGGCTCAGTAGATCGGCTTTCCGGTTCCACGGTTTGATCCCTGTTGGCTCTCCCAGAGTTAGGTCACATTCATACCAGAGAACTTTGCTGCGATTAAAACGAATCCTGCTGCGCATTTTCAGAAAGTGCACTTCGTTTGGCAGGTGTTAAGGCTCATTCGAATCGTAATGCGTATCAAAGAACCGCATTATACAAAAACGGGGGTTTCGCTTCGCTTCCAAACGCACTTGATTATGATTTGGTGCAGGTGTGAATGCAATCCGCAGTAAATAAAGGAAATGAAGCAAACAATGTGGCGGGTGAGGAGCTGAACACAGTTGGAGACGGAGAAGGCATATTTTACGCAGCGCAAAGATGTCCCGTTACCGTGGATAGACGTGGTCGAATGAGGAGACTGAAGCCCTGATCGAAATGAGGACGAGTACATTAATCAATTGCTTAAGAAAACACATAAACACTTCAGTGCAGTCAGTGTAATAGTATTATAGCCTACAGAATATTCTGTCTGTCTGTCTGTGCGTGCCATAAACATGGAGTGCTGTCACTGTGTGGGGACTAGTGGGGAGTAGGAACTTTCATCTCAATAAACGTGTAAACATTTTGCGCTGCTGTCTGTTATATCAGTGCGCTCAGTGCTGTGCATCCATGCCCAAAAGAACAGTGTGTGGCTGCGTGCGTATAGTGAGAGAGCGAGAGAGAGAGGGGGGGGTCCAGTCCCAGACGGCACGACACATGCACGTTATGAGTATAATTTTATCACCATAGATTTCACTGTGTAGGCTAGTTTATGAATGGAACACATTGATAACGGTCCCCCGACTCCCCCCTGCTGCGTTTCCAATTGCTGCGGATGACAGTGTGAAGGCAAACCGCAGCAAATTAAATATGCAAGAATCCCAAATTCTCTGACCATACGCATTGAGTCTACCGAAGTATTAGGTGAGAATGTGACCTTAGTGTCGAAGTGTTCTTGAGCAAAACTCTGAACCCCTAATTGCTCCCGATCTGCAGCTTGCTTGGTGCCTTGAAGGTTTCCTCCACCATTGGTGTATGAACGCGTGTGTGAATGGGTGAATGTAATGCACAAAAATTGTTAAGCGCCTTGGATAAAAGTATTATAAATGCACCATTTACCATTTGAAGTGACAGTGAATGTTAACCTTTTATACTGTGTCTCAGGTCATGTGTCACACATTGGAACAGCCTGGATACCAGTGTAAAACTGACAAATATGAAGCAAATATAATAATTGAATGAGACTCGTTGTGTTTGTGTGCCTGTTGGTAAACCTTTGGGCTTTGGCTTGAATTTCAAACTGTTAGTTAGTCACACATGGACTACTAGAGGGGGCTGTTTGGTTCAACAGGTGACAGTAGTGACAGTCAGGACTCAGGCAGGCATTGCAGTTAGTAAGTAATCGTGTGACTGTCAACTAAAATGAGTGGATGAAACAGAACTAGTTCCACTGTTCCAAAACTAGAGGATGTCATTTTATACGAATATTTAAGACAGCTGTCTTGTCTTGTGTCTTGTCCGTGTTTAATGGTCGCCCCAAGGCCGACAAGACACAAGACACAGACAAGACCGGTGTCTTTTAGGTGTGAATGAGGCCTTACAGTTCATTAACCAGAACTCTCTTCAGCCAGACAGACTTTCTTCACTTCATACTGTTATATAACTAGATTCAGTAAAAACCAAACGCCTGCGGTCTCCGAGGCTAAGATAAACAGTGACAAACTAATCCTTTGAGTTCTGCCTATATAGATTCTAGTTATAGGCAGAATTCAGAGGATTAGTTTGTCACTCACAGATGGGCCACTAGAGGGGGCTGTGGCTCAACAGGTGGCAGGAGTGCGTGTCACTTCCAATGAGATGATAAAACAGTTCCATTTCAAATCACTGGAATGAGATGTTATGTTACTAGTGGACACTAGTGGGTAGTCTGTCTGGGTAGTGGGTACCCTCAGGGTCCTTGATGGGGTTCCATTATGGACCCGGCTTACAGGTCTGGATTCTGGAAGTATAACAAGTATGAGTGAGGATGTATATGGGGTTCTTTGAAATTAAAAGGTTTTTACAACTAATGCCATAGTAGATACCACTGTATGGTGGTACATGGTAGTTCTTAGAATAGATAGAAATGTCCATGTATGTATAGTATGTATAGTATGTATGTATTTGGTTAAAATGGGTAGGGTTTAAAAAAAGGCAAAAGCTTGCTCTGTTGCACTGGCCTAAAAGTGGGTCCTTAAAAACTGCTTCAACTTCTGAAATGTATGTATGTAGGTATGTATGTATGTGTGTATGTATTTAAAAGGGGGGCTTTTTTGTAAAAATCCCAGCCCACAATACCTTCATATATTATTTTAAAAATAATTCCAAAATAGGGTTACCAGTGAAGGGCAAACTGCCTATTCACTGGGGACTATGCAAGGCAGAGGCGTTCACCCCCCTGAGTCCAAGTTAGACTAGACCGCATACCTAAACCATGGTCCGAAACCATCCTCTAAAACCCAATGGTAAAATGAATATAAAAATGGACATTAATAAAACAACCTAAAACCATAAAAGAGTAAAAGTTGACAGCAAGGCCTGGATACCATTTATTTATTTGACAGATAAATGAACAGAAAAGGGATAAAAATCTACTTCTTTCATTTAGACCAGTGGGTGTTACAGTTTGCAATTTTTAAATCCATCTATGCTCCATGAGTTTCCGCTGTCCACCGGTCCATCGGACTCCACATTCCAGACCTGAAATGATGAGGTTAGCGATAGGATGGGATTGAAAGTGTGTGTACAGAGTTGTGTGTATGTCTGCTCGTTTGATGTGATATAAGTGTTGTTTGAGGCGTGAGTGTGTGTCCGGTTTGTCCTATGTAGTGTTTATGACATTGTGTGCAGGTGATGATGTAGACTATATTGGGGGTGGTCAGAGACAGGGGGTCCGTGATGGGGGAGGAAGTGTGATTATGGGGGTTGTTGATGAATTTGTGGGGTTTGAAATGGAGTGTATTTGGCTGTGGGGGCTTGGGAGGTAAAGTGGAAAATTTGGAATGAGGTCTCCCAGGTTCCTATTCCTTGCGGAAATTACCTGATGTGTTTGTAATGGGGGGTAGGATTGTTGTGGTGTAAACTTGTGGTGTAGTGGTTGGAGTGTATGTGATTATGTGAAAATGTGGTTATGAATGGGAGTAGTGTTGTAATGGTAGAGGAGCCGATGGCCTGGATGGTAGGAGAAGAAGAGTTGGAGGAGGGAAGACATAGAGGAGAGGTGTGTGGGCCCCGTCCAGGTCCGTCCCTGCCTGTCCCTGTGCCAGAGAGAGGCCTCTGATCCGAGTGCATGCTCTGAGGTGGCTGGGGAGGAAAGCTAGGATTGAGGTTAGGGTTGGAATTGGGGGTGAGAGGGTTAGGGGTGGGAGTACATTCTGAACATTTTGAGCACCTCAGAATATCTGTAGCTCCAACGGTTTAGATTAGAACTTTAGAAGATAGAGCCATGTTCTAATTAGCGGTCATTTTTAAAAGGGTGTGGTCATATTTCGACCCGTATAGAGAATTGTTTACAGTTCCCAAGTTCTTTGCGGCGGTCATACAGTATTAGCCAAGAATAGTTGCAATATTCTCTCCTAAATTAAGTGCATACATATCTTAGCTAGGTCCTTTACTATAAGCGGAAATTGCACAAGTATTGCGTTGAACTCGAAGACTGCATAAATATTGTGCTGAAATCGCCCTGCCCTGAAAATGAAGTCTTGCCCAAGACAGTGATGCTGCAGTAGCCTCTAATTACAGCTACTATTTGTGTTCCTTCCCTAAAATAGGAATACATTATTTATCCTCCTTATTTGTATATAACTCAAGCTGATCTGTCCAGAGATGAATACCTAAATCACTGTTGGCCTGCATGGTTTAACCCACTATAGTTGAGTGGATTCTCAAAGCAAAGTATTTTAGGCCCTCTAAAGTAAATTCTGAAAATTCCCCCAAAATATCTGAACGTTGGAATGTTACTAGGGACGACTATACTAATATACTCACTGAGTATACTCAGCATAAGTATGAGTAAGAGAATAAGAGAGTAAAAAAAAAGAACGTAGGTTTTGTTTTTGGCTAGGCCTTCAGCCTTCATCCAATCAGGATAGAGAGGGGCCTTCCGCCAATCATGATCAAGCAGGGGCGGGCCTTGGTGTGTGTGCTGTTGGCCTGCCGCGTGTCCCTCACTGTAGAGCGTGCATATGCACATCTTGTTTCCGGGGCGGTCCATTTTTTCCCCCAAATCGTCCAAATCACTGAATGCTCCTTTAAAAGTGATATTTGTTGGTTAATACAAACGTGTTTTGTTAAAAGGTTAAATCACTACATGTATATTGTGACAGTAATCATTGCTAGAGTGTTTGTTCAGTAACAGAGGTCTCCCTGTCTCTCCAGTTCTTAATAAACAGATAATACATTTTCAGGTACTGTATAGGTGACAACATTTCAGCCAATCAGGAGAGAGTGGCTATTTATGAGCTTATATCATTAGTGTTGATCCAATTTAGTCTGCTCATTTCTTTGTGTCGTCACTTACAATTCCACTTGTTTAATCTGTACCCTGACTGTGTTCTCTATCCTGATTGGATAAAAGTGGAATCCAAGTTCCAGTTGCTTGAGAGACATGGAGACTCCAGAGTCCAGTTACTGAACAAACACTTTCACAATCCAACGTTTCGGCGGTTAAGCCTTCATCAGGGAATGCAGAGCACATAATGGTTCACACTTAAGTTCTTATTTTGATCTTAAGACCCAATTACTGAATGACGTCTCCAGGTTTTCATGTATGACATTATTTACTACGACACTATATGGCATAATAGGAGTCCAACTAGTACGAGTGGTTCTCAAATGTTTTATTTGCTTTAACTCTGAGTGTTCAAATGGAACCAAATGGACTCGTAATAGTGTCCATTTGGTTCCATTTGAACACTCAGTTAGTTACAGACCTGTTTCTATTATCCACTCATTTTGTGTCTGTGGCAAAAATGGAATTTGGACAAAAATGTCCACCACAAGATGCTTATAGGTCTAGCAGAATTGAAACTCTCAAAAGATCAGATAAACCCTGACTCAGATGCAATATGAAATGGTATAGAAATATGTATTTTCAGTGCTGTAAAATGGTAAATGGTGCATTTATATATTTACATACCTTGTGCATTACATTCACAAACCGATGGCAGCGGAAACCATGCAAGGCACCAACCTGCACATCGGGATCAATTAGGGCTTCAGTGTCTTGCTCAAAGACACTTCGACACTAACTCGGGAGGAGCCCACAGGGTTCGAACTGGCAACCTTGCGGTTGCCATCTGGCCACTCTACCCCTCATCCACCGCCACACAGAGATAAAGTGAGATGCTCTTGCCTGACGGTCAGTTCATAGTTTGGCTAAAAGAAAACTATTCATTAGATCTCTCCTCCTAGCGTGTTAGTGCTATAGAACTTATCTTCTCTCCCACAGCTATAAAACACAGAAGACCACTGAAGCTGGCAGCTGTGACGTCTGCCGACCTTAACTCCCTGCAGACAGCCTTATATCTGCAGCTGGCACGCCTGGTCTCAGCTGTGAAACTGCAACTAACAACACACAATCATAATCAACGGATAATCAACACTAAACAATAAAATATACGGTAATAATATAGATTTCGCTGAGTGTCTCTCTGCACATTAGAAAGTCATTACTGGGCCGGTGTTATCCTTTCTTCACAAACTTTCACCAGCATGTCATAATCATACAGTAATACCGTAATAAGGCTAATTGTGGGGGCACAGTGGCACAGTTGGTAGTGCTGTCGCCTCACAGATAGAAGGTCCTGGGCTCGTTTCCCGCTCGGGATGCTGTGGGTGCCGGCGGCGTGCCTCCTCCTCTGCATCCCCGGCTGTTAGGTGTGAAGTGTGGACGGTTTGGGGGACCATTTAAAACAAAGGTGGCTTGCATGCTGTGGTTTACTAACCAGAAAGGCAAGCGAGGCAAGAGGAGAAAGACATTAATTAATGCAGGTGTAAGTTCTTTATATATTTAAGATACAATAACACACCAGTTGGGCTTGCAAGTTGCGTGTGGGTGCGTGCGCCTGTGTGTGTGTGTATATGAGAGGGGGGGTGAGGCGGGCAGCAAGGGGAAACTTTTTTATTAGCTTTTTTTATTGTGTAACTATGGTTACGATGTGTTGTTTGGTCGTATTGCAGTTGTGCATGTCGCAAAAACAAGGACGAGGCTTGATTTCATAGGGCGTGCCAGATAGATTTCAGCCGTCACATTTATTAACGTTGGAACGAAATTAAGGAAGGATCAGCTGTTTGCGATCACTTTATAAATGCTGTGGCGACGTGGGTGTACTACGAAACCTACACTCGAATTTGGGGCAGATTTTACACTCAATTGATAAATGAGGGCTAAAGTCTTCTGTCTTGTCTGAGTTTGAATCGCCGGTCGGTCAGTCTCACACACTGAACAATACCTGGATACAAACTGAGATCTATAGTCAACAATACCAGGATACAAACTGACACCCGATCAACCCTTGATGATGGAATGAATGGGTTGAAGAGGTGGCCTCACTAAAAATATGAATGTAATGACAGCTTATTCAAGTTTAGTTGAATGATTCAATTCAATTCAATGGAGTTTTATTGGCATGAGGAAACATGCATTTACATTGCCAAAGCACTTTCCCCATTCCCCCAACAGCTGAAAATGGGGAAAGTGTTGAGTAAACAGAGCTATGTCACATTGCATTGTTATATACTGCAGGGTATGTATAAAGCATAGCACCAATCTTTTGCAGTCATTTAAATAGTATACAAAAGAAAAAAGCCTCAAATCTAAAATGTGTCTAAAAGTAGCAGTTTTTCTGTTCACATGTACAGTAGATCTAGAGGTCGCGCATCTACGTCCGAGCATAGACATGGTAACCCGTCTGCCTCTGATTGGCCTACCGATACTGTCAGACTTTACCAGACTTTCCTCCGAGGTGGATAGCACTGCGACACGTCTTTAGCTTGTAGATCAGCTATGTTTGACTATATGCATTGTGGCCCTCTGGAGTGAGTGTGAAACCCCTGCCCTATCCAATGTTTTGTTTTGTACTGGCAATAATAGCACAGTAAAGTGTAGCCTCGTCATTTTAATCTCAAAGTGCACCAGATTGAAGCATTTTCATCGCAAAAAAATAAAATAGAAATCTGGATCCCGCCTCACGGGGCAGCGCTATCATTCTAATCTTGCATAGGACCACCTGAGTCCTACAACTCAAGGCACTGCCTGTTTGATTTAACAACACAATAGAACTTTTTTGTCCCTTCAAAAATCTCAATTGACCCCTCATTTCATCCTGCAGCCGGCCCTGATAGCATAGCTATATGCTGGATAGCCATGAGGTTACCCCGTTTTGGGAAATAAATAAATAATACAAGTACGATATAATACAAGAGAATGACAGCTTGGCACGCACGACAGTAACTTTCATGTTTTGTAGAAGAGGCAAACTAATATATTGATTATGCCGTTTATTTTACATGTGTACAGTGTAAACTTGAAACATTATTGTACTGTAAAAAAGTATTTTTTATCTTGATCTTTATCTTTTTTTAGTATAATAGTATTAGTTTACTATAATTAGATTAATACACGATATTCAACAATAACACTTTAATTTCAATCATAAAATATGTGTTCAATCAATCATTCAATCAAAGCAAACGGCATAAACGATATTAGTTTGCCTCTTCTACAAAAATAAAATGTTACTGTCGTGCTCTTGTACTATTTCCCACCTAGGAGTAACCTTGCGTCTCGGAGGACAGTCTGGTGACACTGTGGGGGGCAAGACGGGCAGTGTCGGTAGGCCAATCAGAGGCAGGAGGGGCGTTACCATGTCTATGCTCGGACGTAGAATAAATATGCGCCTAGAGGTCTACTCGATACAGATAGTAGTCGTTAGGGTGGTTGTATTCCATTGGCTAACCTTCTTTCATCACACCTTATTTTATTGATTCACTCAGAGAGTCATGCAGCCTGTGGGTGCGAGGCACGAGGCGAGTAGTAGTGACGCACAATTAATTAGGCTTAAAATAAAACAGCGATAGCGAAAGGAGCGCATATTGGATTGGTATGTTATTTAACTATATTATTAAACAGCGCCTGAAACAGGAATTACCTCTCAATCAAATAAATAAAGATATAATCCAAACTTCTCTGTCAATTGTAAACGAATGGTAACATGAATGAACTCTTCAAGCCAGCTGACACATGTCAGAAATAATATCAACCACGGTTGATTTGATAGATCATAAAGTTAGTATCTCTGTGGACAAAGAAAAGAGCTACAACAATAAACTAAAGTTCTTTTTCAACCCTGTCTCCTCTCACATTGTGTTGTTTACCTTCACCCTAGACGAAGGTGCCTAACAATGACTGAGTGTGCGTATACAGGCACTTTCATGGGAAAAAGCGATGCAAAACCTCAATCCCTAACCTAACCATATACCGCAAGCACGGGAGCAGCGCATGTCTGACCATCGCATTTTCGCATCGCTTTGCATGTCCCCGCGCTTTGGACCTTTGGTGTGTCGGAAAAGCTTGCGCAGTGCGTACCCCGAGATGCCGATGGAGAAATCCCACATAGTGTATTTTTCCAGTTTTTCATGTGTCTATGAGGTGACACTACTTCATTAGACACCCTGGAGTTGTTTTTATGTGCAGGTGTATTAACTTTGTATTTAGGGTTTCTTCCTGGAGGCTGAACCCTTGACAGTCAAACGGGCCAATGAAGTAAACAGTAATATAGTGACACCACACTATCAGCCCCTCCCCTACCCCCTCCCCCTTTATCATACAACTACAGCTGTGGGTGCGGCTTCAGTTCAGGTGGATCACCACCCATCACCACCCACCAGGCAGACCAGGCATACTTAATGAACTGGTGGGCGTGTCCACATAAAAGCATGATTTTAACAAATACTGTACACTTTTTGGAAAAAGTTCTTTCCCCTTATATTGTAATAATACCTGATGATCATGTTTTAGGGTGGAAAAAAATGGTGGCACTCCATCTTTAAGTTACCTCATGGTCATGCTGCATGCGCTGTTGGTCGATGAAGAATTTCAATTCAAGGTTTGTCAATCATAATGGTTTATGGTTGAAAGTAAAACATAATAAGTAAACTTTAAGAAGAGATCTGATCATCATTGTGCTGCAGACAGTGCAGAGTGAGAGCAGCTCCGCTCTGCTAATTGATCTGACATTTGCGCAACTTGACTGGCATTACAGTAATTAGTTATTTGCCAGCACCTGCTCCAATAGTGGGCCTATCAAATCAAATCAAACTTTATTTATATGGCACATTTAAAACAACAGAAGCTGACCAAAATGCTGTAGGCCTACATGCTGAAACAAGCGGAGCATCACCAGCGCCCATCGGCGCACAGACAAAACGATCATTAAAGGTATATTCAGTGATTTCACAAAAAAAAAACGTAGGTTTCGTTTTTGGCTGTGGGACCCAGCCTTTCGTCCAATCAGGATAGAGAGTCAAAAACGAAACCTAAGGTTTTTTGACCCCCAGGGGTTAACTGGGGACAGGGAGGAACTCCTTATATGGCCAGCACACTCTATAGTAGGGAGGATTATCACAACAAAACAAAAAAATAAGTGATATTTTAATTAATGGCAAAATCATTTTTTATTAGAAATAAACGTCACGGATTTATGCAATTTTAATCGGATAGTCTGACAGGGTACGTCGTGAACGATAATAAAAGTCTTGCACGGGCCTTAGTCAGCCTCATTTATATTATTATATATACACAGCGTGTTGAGTTTAGAGATCTCCTAATTTCTGCGCGCCACTCACCGTGGCCTCACCACCTCACAACAGGCAACACCAGTTATCCGCATCGCCGAAATAAATCTAGTTTCATTTGTGCCATTATACTCGGCCTATGCACAGCGATTGTTTCATTTCAAAGTGGTATAGCTATTCTGTGAAATGTTTATTGTCATTCCGTGTATAAGCTCCAAGTGTTGCGTCCACAGCGCATGAGATTGCAGATCTTGGAATTGTCAGTGTCAGTGCGCACCATGTGAATCCAAGCAGGTCCTCACAAGTATAGGTAAAACACCGCCTGCCCACCGACCACATGGTCGTTGAGATTTCACTAAAACTATACTCAGGCAATCCTCAACCGATTGTTATAATTCCAAGTGATCTATAATCTGTGAAGTTTATATTTTCATTTGGGTGTAAGTAATGTTTTTAACATGGTAGCCTATATTTAATGTCCATTGAGCTGTGCCTACACTCTCTTAATTAGGAATGTTCTCAGCGGTTAATTTCACTCTCGTGTACAACTCTTTATTCAAATACGGTATTTTAAAATGCAACCACACTTTAGATTTATTTTTCCTGGGACTGCAGCTTCACTTTTTCAGTTGACTTCCTTGTTGTTAACACAATTTTAATAGAATAGTCGAGTTGTTATTTCAAGATCGATCCCTGTGCTTATCGAACGAACGTCGATTTTGCGTCAGCCCTAGTGCATACCATTTAATTTGACATCACCAAGAGGTCCAGAGTTCGTGTCTGGAATTGTGCAAAGCCTACTGTGGAAATAAATCTGACATGGTCAAAAGGACCATGGTTCGCGCCTGGGATTGTGCAAAGCGTACTGTGAAAGAATAATCTGTTAAAAAAATGTGTGCATTCAGGTATTATTATGAATTATGATAACATTCCATGTAAACACACAAGCAGGACACATGTACAACATTAAGCCGTCACTGCAGGGACTTGAACCCCGTTTCAGAAACCTGAAAGTACCTGCTACCAGTGATTTTTTTTGCCGTGCTCTATACCTTGTCCTTACTTGCATGTAGAGCCATATGGAATCCGTGTTAACGGAATCGCGGACGGAATCGCGGAAATGACCAATAAAAACGGAATTGGAAGAAAACGCGGAATATTGCGGAATTGGCCCTAATCTGGGCTAAAATTCAGTTTTCGGGAGAAAATAGAACATGATTCAGTGGTCAGGTTTGTTCAGAAATCAAGTGAAGACGGCCGTTTATTATATTTTGTCATAAATGCGCAAAAAAGTACAACAACCACTCTACTCTCATTGAAAATCCGGTAGAGTACGGTTGTAAGGAGATGTATAGCTTAGCTGCGTGTCTCTGTAACACCGAGGAGGAGTAGAGTAGAGCACAGCGCTCTCTCTCTGCCTGCTCCTCGGCTCCCTCCCAGTTCCACACACACGGAGTAAAGACTGCATGTAAAGAGAGAGAGGAGGAGAGGACCAGGTCTAGGAGTAATACTAACCTTGTAACCATGAAGCATTGCTGTTTTCATCTTGCATTAACAAAAATTAAATCCACACTGAGAGGGACAGAAGGTGTAAGTGGTAGACCTACAAGGCTACGTTAGCCAACGCTAGCTCCTATGCTAACGCTGCAAACTTACAGCAGTGTGTGTGTGTGTGTGTGTGTGTGTGTGTGTGTGTGTGTGTGTGTGTGTGTGCGCGGCTGCGCGCGTGGGTGCGTGCATGCATGCGAGTCAACTCTGAATGTTTTCTAAAGGACAACTTTTTTCCCCCCATCCTGACCAGCCTATTGTTATTATTGCATTTTGGCTGTAATAACTAACTGCAAGCCAATGAAGAATGAACCAATCAGTAGCATTGTCAGTATTTGTCTTAATTTCTAATTCATATTTATTTAGTTGACAATAATTGAACTGTAGGCCAGTGTTTTGAGACATACAAGGCTATTGTTTGTATTGCTATAAAATGATGTGGCAAATTTCAGTGGTGGAGTAAAAACAACAAGGTCACATGGCTTTGTGGAGTTTGGGCAGCAGATCTACAAGCTCTCAACATGTCATGCTGCAATGTGCTGTGGGCTTGTAGATCACCAATTTGGATAAATAAACTGATTATTTTTCCCTGATTAAAAAAAATAATGTTTTAAGCCTGTGCCTGCACCTCATACAGCACTATGTTCCATATTCTGCTACAGTACATGTTTGCACTTCAATTAAATTAAAGCTGCATTTGATAGGGGGGGGGGGGGGTTGTTACTGAAAACGATGTTGGTTCTTCTTGCACTAACTTTTTATAAGCAATAAATGTTCTCCAATGCATTTAAAGGAATTATTGTGTTAGAATTTATGTTACTGTAAAAAAAAAAGTTTTACTTAAATGAATATTGGTTATATCGGGCTTTTTGATTCTCCACTAATCGGTAATCGGAAATATCGGCCAAAAACCATATCGGTCGATCACAATTTTTTTTTTTCCCGGTAAAGAAATTGCATAAAAAGCAAAAAAAACGAATTCAGAAATATTAAAACGGAAAAAACGGAATTTGGGAAAAAATAAAACGGAATTGGGAAAATAATAAAACGGATTTCATATGGCTCTACTTGCATGATACAATAAAACATCTACTGATGCACAAACCTGGACTGTCAATGTTGTAAAATCTGGGATCATTGGATGTTTCTGCGTCTCGCAACAGACACCGTCCTCCAGGGCAGGCGACCCGACCAAGGCTGATTAGATCCCGGCTTGTGACCAAGTGGCACTGGGGCATTCAGACAGAAGATGAGACGTTGGCGACACTAGGATGCTCCAGGCGCTGTGGGTGAAAAGGTATAAAATATGATAAGAATAGCCTGCCTTGATTAAGCGCCAAACACAGCTTTCCTTCATTGTTTACTGATTGACCCTTTAATCACACTATACAACTAGAACTGCACTCTGTCGAGTGCCTACTTGCTTGTTGCAAGCAGAGCGCGCAAGTACTGTCGACCGCTACAAACTGTCAAATCTCAGCTTCTCTGTGAAGGAACGTTTGAAATGTTGAATTATTAGGTTTAGCCATTTGCTACCTACCTACTTTATGCATGTAAAAAAGTAGTATTATGAAGTATGGTACACGTTTCTATCTATACAAGAAATACAGTTTTATCGATTTAGAATTATTCTGGATCCCTTTTTTGTTTCTCAAAGAAAAATAAATCATCGATATCCGATTAAAAAAAAGGTATATAAACAAATAAAATATGTTATCACGTATACAGTATAATTATTTAATTATGTATTTTAAATTGTCAATTGCTTTAAATTGACTTAATGTTGGACTATAGTAATATTAATACTAAATGCCTCTGTGTATATGTACAGTATATGTAATTTGTAAGTTGATTAGCGGTATACTGTGGTTACTTTGCGCCACTTTTGATGCGTATGCACCGTCCCAGCATATTCGATGCGTATGCACCGTCCCAGCAAATGACGTAATGACTACTTGTGCCTGATACGGCAGTGGTGCCAGATTACATACATGTATACATAGAATCATTACCTTTAATCCTCCCGACACTAAAACATATCGTCATTACGTCACTATCGAAAACCAATTACACTCTGGCATTGGGTCCTTTAATCCACATCGTTAGTACGTCATCATTGAGAGCTAGTTATACCAGTTATACCCTGACGTCCTGGATCCAATAGCAACAGTTTTTTTTAATATAGCATAAAATATTGCTAGTCACTTTAAACCCTATATACTGTACATCAGCTATTTGAAAATAGCAGATCACAATAGTGGGAGCTTGTAGATCTGCTATTTCCAAATAGCTAAATTGGGTTACAGTTATAGGGTTAATTATTAGGATGTGAGAGTTGTGCCATATTGAGCATATTGTAAATCGTCTATCTTATATTTCTGAATTCACATGCAAGTAAAAAAAAGCACTGGTAGTAGCTATCCAAGTAGGTATCCAAGCTTCTGCAGGTGTGCCGCGGTCCACGACCGGACCGCGGCACACCTCTCTGCGGACCCTGGAGAAATGATAGAATAAAGAGAAAAGGCCTGGGCCGTGGCTCAGCGGGAGTGACCCCCCATCTCTCTCCCCATTTCCTGTCAGCCTACTGTCTGTCCCTCCATAAAACATATCAAATAAAGGCGAAAGCCACAAAAAACATTAAGAAAAAATAATAAAGAGAAGAAAGAATGTCACCGCAACCGCGAGTTGAATTCTCAGTTGTATTTGATCAATGCCGAGAAACGCAATTAACACTCTGAATGTGTGTATTATGGGCCGGCATGTCATGATGACAATGTTGCGCTGACTGGCTCACTAGCAGTGACACATTCACACATTCAGTTGAATGAACAAAATTTGATTTTTGGAGGTGTGAATAATGAATATTTGTCAAAGTGAAAAAATATATTTTCATACTCTGCCACCCCACTGTTGGTTGGGATGGGACCTGGTTTGTATAGCTTGGTTTGACTGTACTAAACAGGCATAGTTGTTTCTAGGGGAGGGGGGCGAGGGGGGCAGCCCCACCCCATGGGGCCCACGTGGCCCGCGACCCGCAATTTTATTTGCGTGCGCATGAGACTGGACCATGGTTTTATTCAAAAATGATTTGTGGACCATCAGCATTTCTAGTTGAGGACCCCTGCCCTACAGCACTGTGACCTGCTGACTGCCTCACCTTAGTCCTGTGGTATGTTTACATTAAAGCTGCTAAGTATAAGCAATAATAATTATGTCAACATTTTAATGATTTTTTTTTCCAGACAGCCAGCAATGAGTTAAACACTCCCAAAAACATTTAGTCTCTGTGACACATCTAAGGGCCACAATCTGCATTCAAAGATTTCCCTAGAAGCTTTGTCCATTGGTCGAAAACCCCCCGGTTGAAATGACCTTTGAATGCAGATTGCGACCCCTAGATGTGTCACAGAGACTATTATATTTTGGGAGCGTTTTACCCATTGCTTGCAAAAAACAAAAGAAAAGTAATTACATTTTTGACATATTATTGCTTATAGCTGCTTTAAATGTGAAATTCACTATTTCACTAGTGTTAAGATGCTGTGTTTACTGTTTAGATTACCCCACATGAAACCCACTTTTAATGTTTTCTATCATATACATGTCCATCTCATTTAAAAACTATCTCCGCTGTTTCTTTCAACATAGTTGGTTGGATTTAACTTTTTCTGAATGGCCTGTATATTAATTGCAGCTTTAATTCAATACTTAACTGAGGGTAATGTTATATTAATGTCAAATTGAGTTGTAAATGCTCATATAAAAATTATATCAGCTGTGTTTGTGCAGAAATGTTGACCCCCAGAAATCAAATGAGTGATTGAGTGTTTCAGAAAACAAAAAACAGCTATTACTTTATCTGAGATGTTAATTATTACCTAGTCCTCTGGGTTCCTCAGGTTGTTGACACTAAAGGCCTATTCATAGTCTGGATTTTCGGTGGTAAGGTGACCCCCGCTCCGGTGGTGAGCTGACCACCGGAGCTGAAATAACGTTGAGCGGTGGTGAGTAAAAACAGAGAGAAGGGCTGGAGCGGTGGCAGTGGTTTGCTCTTCACCGCGGCTCGTGACGTCATGTTGTAGTTCGGTGGTCACCCCACCACCGAAAATCCAGACTATGTATGAGCCTTAAGGGGTGCCCACCTGCCCCTGGCAGATACATAAAACTTTGGGGCAGGTGGAGTCTGCTGTCAGGTAGCCCCCCTCGGAACCCTACGTAACGTTTGTTTACACTACACTTTACATAGGGTCCATTCCCATCTGTCCCAGGCTAAATGTTATACAGACGTACATACCTTCGGAAACGGCCGTGCTGCGCTTTTTTGATGGGGGTGAAATGTTTCAAAAGAAGCATATATCTGCTATAGGAGACAACGGAAACCTCAGCAAATTTTGTTTGACCGTTTTGGCAGCTCTGAAATTCTCTCTTCCTTATTGACATCCCATTATACCGCCTCCAGCACCGGACCTGGCTAGCTGCGACAGAACAGATCAGAGGCAGGAACGTAGGGACACGCAGCTAGCCACTCTTTAGAGAGGCGACGCAACCATCTATGAACACAACACAAAATATAAAACACCTGAACGTGGCCAGAGCGCTCTGCCTTCTGGTCTGTGAAATAAAAATAAGAGCATGGTTTACCTATGACGTGCTGTTTTCACTGTTGCCAAAAAATCAAGTGTGAACCCATAGTCATTCATAGCTAGCTACTGTGTGAAGGCATTCGGCAATAGAAATTGAGATAGCCTATAGGGCCTACATTTGTTTTTATTGTACAGCCTAGTGCAGTGGTTCTCAACCTTTTCAGGCTGGGACCCCCCAAAATAATCATTTGTATAGAGAAAACAGCAGATCTACAAGCTCACAACGCCTCGCAAATGTGAGGGGTTGTTAGCTTGTAGATCTGCTGTTTTCAATAGCCCAATTTAGCCCAAAATGTAACAATTTGACCAATGTCAGTAGTTTTTACAGTAGTTTGTTGATTTCTTTTGATGCAGTAATGGTTTTGGTCTCTTCCTTCTTTTTTTTTTTTATGTACTCAAAAGTCCTTAAATGGTCACTTCACTCACTGTCACCTTCCCCCTCCCCCCCACCCCCAAAAATGTGAAACTTTTCAGGCAAGTAGGACATGACCTGTACTTGGCACGCCGGGCAAGTGCCTCTGAGACCTTAGTAGGACAGTGGTTCCCAGAAGTTTTAGCTTGTGACCCAAAATATAAATTAGACATTCTCCTGGGACCAGGGGTCATCAACATGTTGGCTTGTGGTGGACATTTTTGTCACGGACATACAAACAATGAGTGGACAATAATAATAATACTAATACTAATAACAAACACATAAAGAGCAAGCCTGAATGAGGTCTGTAATGCTAAGATTTGACTTTTATTTCTTCATGAAGTTATTGCACAAAATCATTGCATTTTGGTTTAATTCATGAAAGGTTTAGCAATTTTTGGGAATGTTTTTTTTAGAAAATGTTTTGAAATAATAAAAACTAATTTAGTAAACAATAATCAATAACATAACAAACGCAGTGTTTGGGAACCAGTGCTTTAGGGGATATGAGAATTATGTCATAATACAGTGCAGATTGTAGATTAAGGTTGGGCGATATGCCAATTTTTTTCAATCGCCAATCGTCTGACCAAAAATCGGCGATTGACGATGTATTCGTGTCATACAAGTAAAGTGAGAACAGCTCACTGCAGGTCGCAAAAAAGCCAGATCTACAAGCTCTCAAGGCGCCGCGTCCTGCCTGTTTTTGCCGCTCCGTTCGCTAGGCATTGAGAACTTGTAGATCAGTCTGTTTCTGCTGCGCAGCCAGGGTAACTTGCTCCCTTGCCTCCCCGCACCGGTCCATCGGAGGCTCGGAGCGGAGCAGCGGAGCCGGGCTGCGGCCGGGCTGTTCCACAGGCTCTCAAGGCATCGCGTCCTGCCTGTTTGCAGTGCCGTTCGCTACGCGTTGAGAGCTTGTAGATCTGTCTATTTTTGCAGCGCTGGTGTCGGGGTTTGTTCACGTTGTCAATAAAAATAACTTAGATTACAGGCGGAGATGAAGTTCAATCAGTGGGTTGCACCAGTAGGGGCTACACGCTAAGCTAAGCGCTAAGCTAACGAATGATCCCCGAGCCTATACAGTGGAGAAGTCTTGCCTCCCCGCACCGGTGTCTGAGGCTCAGAGGGGCGCCCACATGCTGCTGCTGATCCACAGGCTCTCAAGGCGCAGCGTCCTGCCTGTTTCTGCAGCACCGTTCGCTACACGTTGAGAGCTTGTAGATCTGTCTATTTTTGCAGCGCTGGTGTCGGGGTTTGTTCACGTTGTCAATAAAAATAACTTAGATTACAGGCGGAGATGAAGTTCAATCAGTGGGTTGCACCAGTAGGGGCTACACGCTAAGCTAACGAATGATCCCCGAGCCTATACAGTGGAGAAGTCTTGCCTCCCCGCACCGGTGTCTGAGGCTCAGAGGGGCGCCCACATGCTGCTGCTGATCCACAGGCTCTCAAGGCGCAGCGTCCTGCCTGTTTCTGCAGCACCGTTCGCTACACGTTGAGAGCTTGTAGATCTGTCTATTTTTGCAGCGCTGGTGTCGGGGTTTGTTCACGTTGTCAATAAAAATAACTTAGATTACAGGCGGAGATGAAGTTCAATCAGTGGGTTGCACCAGTAGGGGCTACACGCTAAGCTAAGCGCTAAGCTAACGAATGATCCCCGAGCCTATACAGTGGAGAAGTCTTGCCTCCCCGCACCGGCGTCTGAGGCTCAGAGGGGCGCCCACATGCTGCTGCTGATCCACAGGCTCTCAAGGCGCAGCGTCCTGCCTGTTTCTGCAGCACCGTTCGCTACACGTTGAGAGCTTGTAGATCTGTCTATTTTTGCAGCGCTGGTGTCGGGGTTTGTTCACGTTGTCAATAAAAAAATAACTTGGATTACAGGCGGAGATGAAGTTCAGTGTGTTGAATCAGTAGCTACACGCTAAGCTATAAGCCTATACTAACACTAGCAGCCTGTTTTTTATTTTTTCCGCCCGACTTCACGGGTGGAGCATTGGGATTGTGATGAGACACGAGACAGCAGTGTGCATTCTGTTGTGACTGTATATTATTAAACTGCATGGGTCTGGACTCCGGAGCTAAAACAACATGTAGGCTACAGCCTCCCTCGGCTCCCAGCCTTTACTCTGGCAGGCGGCTGCCGTAAGTGCCGTTCCCCGATGCTTCTGACTGCTGAGTGCGGGGACTGTGGGAGCATACCGTTATAACGGGAGGCGAGGATTTCCACCCGGCCGCTTGCTGGCCCAAATTGATTCACATTCACTTTACAGGTTAATTGGGCTAAATCGTCCTGAAAAATCGCCTAATAAAAATATTCGGCGATTGGATTTGTATATTCGCGATTGACGATGTATTCGTATCGTCACCCAACCCTATTGTAGATCATCTAGTTTTGGAAATGTCTTAATGTACCACCCGGGATTCGAACCCCAGTCTCCCGCATGGTAAGGCGGCAGGTATGTTTTGATATTTTTGATTGATTTAAATATTTATTAACAGTTTGCAGTATTACAGTACATTTTAAACACAAACACAAAGACTGTTAACTGTGAGTGGACGACCCTAGGAAGCATACTAGGGCCTTTACTGGGCCTTTACTGTTCCTAATTTATGTTAACGGCATGACTTCAGCTTGTGACTGCAACTTGTTCCTGTTCGCAGATGACTCAGCACTGCTGGTCTCGGACAGGAACAAACTGCAGGTTGAAAAGACCCTCAGCTCTGAACTCGGTAGAATCTGCACCTGGCTCGCTGATAACAAACTATCCTTACACCTGGGAAAAACTGAATCCATCCTCTTCGGATCAAATAGTAAACTCAGCAAGGCAGATGGCTTCTTGGTTAGAGTGGGTGACAATATTATCACACGAAAAGATGAAATTACCTACCTAGGTTCCATCCTGGAGGCCAATCTTTCCGGTGATAAAATGGCCACCAACGTAATCAAAAAAGTCAATCAAAGAACAAGATTCCTTTACAGGATCTCCTCACTGGTCAGCAAAAACACCTTGAAGACCTTAACAGGAGCCCTCGTACAAGGTTTCTTTGACTATGCATCCACCTCTTGGTACCACAGCACCTCAAAGGCCCTTAAAACAAGGCTCCAGACCTCCCAAAACAAACTGGTCAGGCTCCTACTTGGCCTCACCCCCCGAACCCACCTCACCCCTGCCCACTTTGACAGGCTGGGATGGCTTAGGGTCGACGACAGAGTACAGCATCTTGCAATGGGTCTGGTCCACAAGATTCGATACACCACCAAGATACCCATGTACCTGTCTAAATACTTCCTTAATGTAAACGAAGTCCACACCCACAACACCAGAGGGAGTGCAACAAACCATGTACAACCCAGATTCGGCACAAACAAGGGACTAAATTATTTTCGCTCCTATGCCACCAAAATGTGGAACGCCCTACCAACAGTCATTAAGACATGTGAATCCCTTGACTCCTTCAAAACCGCTCTCAAAGGGCACCTACGGATGGCTGCAATTCGAAACTGGCCTCTGTAAAACCTGAATCCCCCCCACCCCCCCCATTTTCCCTCACTGTATATTGTATCTTTTCCCTTTTTTGCTTCCCATATGATGAATTCCTGTTCTGTACTTTAGCTACATAGAAATGTCTATTTGTATGTCTCTAAATGTCTGTATGTCTTTAAATGTTTTGATGAATTGAACAATGTGGACCCTGTTGTAAACAAGTGTAATGCTTAATTGGGTCGTCCACTCACAGTTGACAGTCTTTGTATTGAGTTTGTGCTTAAAATGTACTGTAAATTCTACAAACTGTTAATAAATATTTCAATCAATCAATCAAAACCCAATTAAGCATTACACTAACAACTGTAGTGATGATGCTGATAATAACGTTTACAGAAACGGAGCTAAACAGCCCTCAATCTGCTACATAATAAACCAAGCTAAATATATTTAAAATAATATCGAGTCATTTTGGGGTTCTAAATGAGTATAAGTGATCAGTGATTATGATCCATGGGACATTATATTCGACTTGAATTGACTGTTGTGAGGTCTACTCTGTGTTGTTGTGGCCAAACTGGCCATGCTAAAGCGCTAATCCCATTGGCATCAGTCCCTGGTCAAAGATAATTACAAATACAAATACAAAAATCAGGCAATTTAAACACGCAATGTTACATGTTTTTAGAGGCGTTTTGTTGCTTTTCTTGGTCAATAAAGGGCTGCATAAAGCCATAAACCCTACCTGCTGCTGTCCATGCACTGGCGTCGCGTTCACACTGGTGTGTTGTGACAACAAGGCAGTGAGGCAAATGTATAAATCCAGTCCCCACAATGTCGTAAATACATAAAAATCGGGATGTCGTCGGGGACTCGGGGCCGGGCATATTGACACCGTGATTATTTTATCAAAGTGCATGTAAATTAATTCCGGTATAGATAGTAGTGTTCTTCTCAGCACGGCTCCTCCGGCTAGCAGCCAGCCATTAGCCAACAATGGCGACCGTGACAGTTCTGGGCTGAAGGGAAGGGGGGCGGGGCTATCCTCGCATAATGAGGAGGGAGAGTGGGGGCGAGCGGAGACAGAGTTACGACAACTCCGTTCACTCCATGGGGCTTCAGTCCAATGGCGGCTCTTCTACATAGACTTCTATTGAGATTGGGGACAACAAATAGGGACAAGTCCTGAACCGGAAGTAGGCAGAAATTCATTGGACTCAGGCAACAGCCCAGCTTTAATTATCTTACATTCCCTTTATTTCAGATTGTTTTGTAGTAATCGTACAACATAAACATTAAAGAGATTGTAGTTGTTACTGTGCAATACTTTAAAACAGTTGGCATACACTCCTAAAATTGCTCTTATTTGCGCCGCCCTCGTTGAAAACAATGTATTTCAAACTTGTTCAAACAGTTTGTCCCAGTTCAGGCTGCATGAACAGCGCGGCTTCTGCCCCTTCAATATCGTAACTCTTCTATTAGATGGCTCTGGATGAGGGGAGAGAACGAAGACTCCGAGGGGGCCGGCCCTTTCATCCCACTAACATTCTGAATGAAGGAATACATCGTTTGTTACAGACGACCACGTGGCCTAATGGATAAGGCGTCTGACTTCGAATCAGAAGATTGAGGGTTCGAGTCCCTTCGTGGTTGATTTGCTGCATTGTTGTGGTGGTACTTTTAGAAGTGGGGGGACGCCATGCCCCATAAGACACGCATGCAGACACACTATTAAACATGCTGACGTGTAGGCCTAAAGCCTATTTAGAAACAGGGTTTACCATATCTATAAAAGTAAATGACAGTCAAAAACATATTTTTGGCAAAAATATATATTTTAGACATGACCAGCATAAGCTGGACCAGCAACTTTCTTGCTGGTCTTAGCTGGTGACCACCTTTTGCTGGTCTTAGCTGGTGACCAGCTTTAGAGTGTGTTTTGGACGCCATCTTGCTGGTCTTAGCTGGTGACTGACCAGCTAGGTTTTGCTGGTCCATGCTGGTTTAAACTGGTAGCTGGTCACCAGTTTATGCTGGTTTTAGCTGGTATTTTGATGGTTTTGCTGGTCACCAGCTTATGCTGGTCACCAGTTTATGCTGGTCTTAGCTGGTATTTTGATTGTTTTGCTGGTCACCAGTTTATGCTGGTTTTAGCTGGTGACCAGCTTATATTTTGTTTTGGGTTTAGGCTTAGGTCTTGCTGGTGAATTTCAGCCAGGGTCCCATCATATGGTATTAAAAAAATCACACCTGTGTGAAGTGAGGGGCACTAATATATTAAGTCTAAAGTGTGGGTCATGACCGAAAGAATAAGGTCGTGAATACAAGCAGCCGAAATGAGTTTTCTTCGACGGGTGGCTGGCATCTCCCTTAGATTGAGATAGGGTGAGAAGTTCAGTCACACGAGAGAGACTCGGAGTAGAATCGCGTGTGTAAAGAGAAATAATCAAAGGCAGTGGGAAACAGACTAATCTTTAATTGTGAAATGTGGTGCATACAACTGCTGGTTAATAATATACTATAATTGCTACGCTACCTCTCCATTGGGATTCCTACTGGAGACTGCTGCATGTTATATGGGGGTAAAAAGCAATTAGGCCTAAAGTTCAAAACACAACTCAAACTGCAACCCACCCCTAAAATGATTACACACAAAAAAACACATTACCAATATAAAAACCCCAGTAAAGTATTTCTTGTCTCCCAAACATCATTAAATAAGATCTGGTTGCAAAAGGGGTCAAGTGTCCATTTAAGGCAGGGGTGTCGAACTCAACTTGGGGCGAGGGCCGCATTGGTCAAAAGGTCACTTGATGGGGGCCAAAACCAGTTGCGCACGCACGCTCGATGTCTCAGTCAGTCACTGCTATAATCTATCTATCTATCTGTCTATGTATGCTCAGACCCAGCCAGCCAGCCAGCCACACACACACACATAGTGCTCAGACCCAGCCAGCCACACACATAGCTCCGTAAGGGAGTGGTTGCACCACTCAAAAAATCTTCTTTGGACATGATCTGATGCAGGACAATGTCACTATGACAGAAAGAGAAGATGGGTCTGGCCACATTCATTCACCCCATAATCTCAGTGGAAATTGGGGAATATGTTGACAATAGTCGACAGCTCTGCCGATTAATAATCAATTCATTGAACCCACCCCCCATATTAATCAATATCAGATACAACTTATAAGATTTTATATTATGCACATGCCATGGTCACATAACCATTATATGTTGAGTGCATGCTTTGATGGTTACAGTTTTATAATCAGTTTTGATGAGTAAACCTTTGTGGAGATCTTCTCAGTTCTCATTGTATTACTGCCATTCAGGATGGAAAATGAAATCCATTTGGAACATGTTCAGTTCACTAGTCTACACTCTACTCTACACCTGCCTTCATTTCATCTGATTGTCTGTCTGGCAGACACTTAACAAGCAATCGTTAACTGTGTCTGTTAGAGAGAGGGGCAGAGAAGAGTGGCTTTTCTCAACTTGATTTATACTTATATTCTCCACTCTGATGAAGGTACATGTTCGATATATCATGCAGCCTTACTTATTAGCCTATATTTAGCTATTATTGCTTGAGGCAGGCGGGCCGCATAAGACGACGTCACGCGCCGCATGCGGCCCGCGGATCACCAGTTTGACACCCCTGCTTTAAGGGTTCAGGCGTGTGCTGCGTGCAGATTCAAAGAGAACGTATAGGATGATAATAAAATCCACACTCTCAGTAGTAGTAAGAGTCTTGTTCAATGATATTGAAGATCTTTAGCAGCAGTCAAACCAGACAAACGTGTTTCGGCGTGCAGGCCTTCGTCAGTGTCAGGATTTGCATACCAACGGAAATGACATGGTGTAAAGCCTTCTCTACTCCCCCCATCTTTGCAAACAAAAGTTCTAAGAACCTAACGGACAAACTAGTTAAAATTATACTTATATACAACCTCAACATTTCATGTTCACACTACCCTCGTGTAACTTCCCCATTAATAGCAATGACATGATTAAAGGAGATTTATTTACATCCTCAGTGTTAATGAAAACTGCACAATTTAACTCATATCATGGCTTAAATGTTGTGTGACGGGAGCTGACATGGACATTGAGGGGTGGCACATAGGGACATACATAAGTAAGTATGTTACCTTGAGATTGGTGGAGAGATGGTTGTATTGTTCACCTCTTTGGCATTGAAAGCATTGGCATTGAAAGCATTGAAAGCAGGCTCTCTAGTATAAGAAGGGCATGCAGTTGTCATGTTTCCACAACTCCTTCAGGATAACAATTATTTCTGATCATATCTGACTGTGGACTCCAGACTCCAACATGGTGAAGGTGAAGAAGAACTCTCTAAAGCTCACCAGGGACAATTCTACTGCAACGTATCAACCCACGGTCACATACCATCGGGACGTCAGTAAGTTACTTTTTTTCCTCTGATTCTGTCATTTCCGGGTCTATCCATAACCTATTATATATTCATTGTGGTGTTTTACTGCAGTAGTTTTCGTAGTGAAATAAACAAGTTTCATTCCTTCTATTCTACATTTAAAACCACCTTATGTGTGTTGTCTTCTGTGTTTGAATGATTAATTTCCATGTAGAAACCATCCAAGTATTTAACTATTACCTAACCTATTACTAATGTTATTATATACAAAATACATTGCTATATTGTATGTCCAATGGGTTGTTTTCATGTTTACCCAGCTAGCCCCAAAAGCCCAATGAAGAACATAAATTGCCTATTGGACTAACTCAAACTGTTTAGTCATAATATGACTAAACAGTTTGAGTACATACATATACATATTATGTATGTAAATTAAGGATGTATAACATGCTTGTAAATGTCTAAAGTAAAGTCATACCTCTGTCTTCCCTTTGTATTTGTCTTCAATCCAGTGTTGAATCATGTACTACGAAGCTTGGCTAAACCAAACTACCATTGCAACGGTACAACAAAATGTAAAGATAACACACAAGGGGTTCATACTATTACAGCCATTCCTAAAGACTACCTACATTTACCAATGGTGAGTTTATATCTGTCAGGAAAAATGGTTACCTTTGTGGCAGACACTGGAACAACCACTTCTAGTATAAGGTTGCAAGATTTACCATGTTCTTGCAAAGAATGCAGAGAAAATGTAGAGTCTGTTGGCCTTCTAGTTGATTTTAATGGGATGGTCATACAGCATCCATTCACTGTGAGTTCTCAATTGACTCTGTCCATAATGGGTCATGATTTGTTGAGTAAACTCAATTTGGAAATCTATGTTAGGTAATGCCAATGTTGATGTTTTCCTAATGGCATTTCAGTTTATATCCCATAACAAAAACACTCACTATGGATGGTTTGGACCTTTTAGTAGTGTATTCCACATTGAAAAATGCAGCAGATATTCAGATCATTCCTATTCTCATTGATGCCCTTTCAGATTTTCTAACACATTTATTCACAATTGGCTGAAACAAGTTAAGGAACAAGACATGTGTAAATTAATATGAAACGTTCATACTTGCGTAACTTGCCCTTTGTTGATGTGTTTTAACATGGTATCTCTCAACATCGAAAATGTGGATGTGAATAAACGTGCAGCCTTAAAACACACATGCTAGTCTGTATTTATGGATAAATACATTTTAATTGTTGATAGGTTGATACATGAGTATAGTTGTTGATAGACCTTCACTGTGTTTTCATTTAAGTAGCTGTCTTTACATGCTTTAGAGTTCCTGTATTCACTTTTCATTTGTATTATTTTGTATACTTTTGAAATAAACATTCAAAGTCAAGAGGTACATTTTTAGGAGTGCCGTGTGGTTTTTCAGTAATAACGTGGTATCAGAACGCAATGCAAGTCCACACACTTTGTGGATAAATGGAGATGCTGTGGTGTATATTTTTAACACTGTATAGTCAGCAGTTGTTTCTTCACAATGCATGGTTCTACCTGGGTCTATTGTTATGAAGGAATGTGCAGCAATCATTTGCAAATTAGGATTCTATACATTCTTGATTGGCCCATCAATTACTCAGTGATTGCGGTTGGCCATATACAGAATGGTTTCAGTATGATTCAGTTGTGCAGCCTTTTACTTCAAATAAAGTCCTATTGTTGTTGCTGGAAAGTTGCAGCAGTATTGATTGGCACATCAGTCTAAATTACTCTGATTGAAAAACAAGCTGTATAGGTCTATAGGTAAAACCGGTACGATTTGCCTTTTTTCTGAAAATTTGACCGAAATGTTTTACTTTTCTGAATATCCCAACATACTAAGGACATCGTTAACTCTCACCAACAAATTTTCCCATCTCAGGCATTCAATTGATATTATAGAATAATATAATAACAGGTTTGAAAATGACACAACCATTATTAACAGGGATCTTTTTACTCCAGATGGCCACTACTCTCATTAAGAGGAGACCACATGGCATGCAAGTAAAGAATTACAAAAAATGGTGCAGAAGAGAAATAATCAAAGCCAGTGGGAAACAGACTAATCTTTAATTGTGAAATGTGGTGCATACAACTGCTGGATAATAATAAACTATAATTGCTACGTCTCCATTGGGATTCCTACTGGAGACTGCTGCATGTTATATGGTGGTAAAAAACAATTAGGCCTAAAGTTCAAAACACAACTCAAACTGCCACCCACCCCTAAAATGATTACACACAAAAAAAAAACACATTAACAATATAAAAACCCCAGTAAAGTGTTTCTTGTCTCCCAAACATCATTAAATAAGATCTGGTTGCAAAAGGGGTCAAGTGTCCCTTTAAGGGTTCAGGCGTGTGCTGCGTGCAGATTCAAAGAGAACGTATAGGATGATAATAAAATCCACACTCTCAGTAGTAGTAAGAGTCTTGTTCAATGATATTGAAGATCTGCAGCAGCAGTCAAACCAGACAAACGTGTTTCGGCATGCAGGCCTTCGTCAGTGTCAGAATTTGCATACCAACGGAAATGACATGGTGTAAAGCCTTCTCTACTCCCCCCATCTTTGCAAACAAAAGGTCTAAGAACCTAACGGACAAACTAGTTAAAATTATACTTATATACAACCTCAACATTTCATGTTCACACTACCCTCGTGTAACTTCCCCATTAATAGCAATGACATGATTAAAGGAGATTTTTTTTACATCCTCTGTGTTAATGAAAACTGCACAATTTAACTCATATCATGGCTTAAATGTTTTAAGTGACGGGAGCTGACATGGACATTGAGGGGTGGCACATAGGGACATACATAAGTAAGTATGTTACCTTGAGATTGGTGGAGAGATGGTTGTATTGTTCACCTCTTTGGCCAATCATTGAAAGCATTGAAAGCAGGCTCTCTAGTATAAGAAGGGCATGCAGTTGTCATGTTTCCACAACTCCTTCAGGATAACAATTATTTCTGATCATATCTGACTGTGGACTCCAGACTCCAACATGGTGAAGGTGAAGAAGAACTCTCTAAAGCTCACCAGGGACAATTCTACTGCAACGTATCAACCCACGGTCACATACCATCGGGACGTCAGTAAGTTACTTTTTTTTCCTCTGATTCTGTCATTTCCGGGTCTATCCATAACCTATTATATATTCATTGTGGTGTTTTACTGCAGTAGTTTTCGTAGTGAAATAAACAAGTTTCATTCCTTCTATTCTACATTTAAAACCACCTTATGTGTGTTGTCTTCTGTGTTTGAATGATTAATTTCCATGTAGAAACCATCCAAGTATTTAACTATTACCTAACCTATTACTAATGTTATTATATACAAAATACATTGCTATATTGTATGTCCAATGGGTTGTTTTCATGTTTACCCAGCTAGCCCCAAAAGCCCAATGAAGAACATAAATTGCCTATTGGACTAACTCAAACTGTTTAGTCATAATATGACTAAACAGTTTGAGTACATACATATACATATTATGTATGTAAATTAAGGATGTATAACATGCTTGTAAATGTCTAAAGTAAAGTCATACCTCTCATCTGTCTTCCCTTTGTATTTGTCTTCAATCCAGTGTTGAATCATGTACTACGAAGCTTGGCTAAACCAAACTACCATTGCAACGGTACAACAAAATGTAAAGATTACACACAAGGGGTTCATACTATTACAGCCATTCCTAAAGACTACCTACATTTACCAATGGTGAGTTTATATCTGTCAGGAAAAATGGTTACCTTTGTGGCAGACACTGGAACAACCACTTCTAGTATAAGGTTGCAAGATTTGCCATGTTCTTGCAAAGAATGCAGAGAAAATGTAGAGTCTGTTGGCCTTCTAGTTGATTTTAATGGGATGGTCATACAGCATCCATTCACTGTGAGTTCTCAATTGACTCTGTCCATAATGGGTCATGATTTGTTGAGTAAACTCAATTTGGAAATCTATGTTAGGTAATGCCAATGTTGATGTTTTCCTAATGGCATTTCAGTTTATATCCCATCACAAAAACACTCACTATGGATGGTTTGGACCTTTTAGTAGTGTATTCCACATTGAAAAATGCAGCAGATATTCAGATCATTCCTATTCTCATTGATGCCCTTTCAGATTTTCTAACACATTTATTCACAATTGGCTGAAACAAGTTAAGGAACAAGACATGTGTAAATTAATATGAAACGTTCATACTTGCGTAACTTGCCCTTTGTTGATGTGTTTTAACATGGTATCTCTCAACATCGAAAATGTGGATGTGAATAAACGTGCAGCCTTAAAACACACATGCTAGTCTGTATTTATGGATAAATACATTTTAATTGTTGATAGGTTGATACATGAGTATAGTTGTTGATAGACCTTCACTGTGTTTTCATTTAAGTAGCTGTCTTTACATGCTTTAGAGTTCCTGTATTCACTTTTCATTTGTATTATTTTGTATACTTTTGAAATAAACATTCAAAGTCAATAGGTACATTTTTAGGAGTGCCGTGTGGTTTTTCAGTAATAACGTGGTATCAGAACGCAATGCAAGTCCACACACTTTGTGGATAAATGGAGATGCTGTGGTGTATATTTTTAACACTGTATAGTCAGCAGTTGTTTCTTCACAATGCATGGTTCTACCTGGGTCTATTGTTATGAAGGAATGTGCAGCAATCATTTGCAAATTAGGATTCTATACATTCTTGATTGGCCCATCAATTACTCAGTGATTGCGGTTGGCCATATACAGAATGGTTTCAGTATGATTCAGTTGTGCAGCCTTTTACTTCAAATAAAGTCCTATTGTTGTTGCTGGAAAGTTGCAGCAGTATTGATTGGCACATCAGTCTAAATTACTCTGATTGAAAAACAAGCTGTATAGGTCTATAGGTAAAACCGGTACGATTTGCCTTTTTTCTGAAAATTTGACCGAAATGTTTTACTTTTCTGAATATCCCAACATACTAAGGACATCGTTAACTCTCACCAACAAATTTTCCCATCTCAGGCATTCAATTGATATTATAGAATAATATAATAACAGGTTTGAAAATGACACAACCATTATTAACAGGGATCTTTTTACTCCAGATGGCCACTACTCTCATTAAGAGGAGACCACATGGCATGCAAGTAAAGAATTACAAAAAATGGTGCAGAAGAGAAATAATCAAAGCCAGTGGGAAACAGACTAATCTTTAATTGTGAAATGTGGTGCATACAACTGCTGGATAATAATAAACTATAATTGCTACGTCTCCATTGGGATTCCTACTGGAGACTGCTGCATGTTATATGGTGGTAAAAAACAATTAGGCCTAAAGTTCAAAACACAACTCAAACTGCCACCCACCCCTAAAATGATTACACACAAAAAAAAACACATTAACAATATAAAAACCCCAGTAAAGTGTTTCTTGTCTCCCAAACATCATTAAATAAGATCTGGTTGCAAAAGGGGTCAAGTGTCCCTTTAAGGGTTCAGGCGTGTGCTGCGTGCAGATTCAAAGAGAACGTATAGGATGATAATAAAATCCACACTCTCAGTAGTAGTAAGAGTCTTGTTCAATGATATTGAAGATCTGCAGCAGCAGTCAAACCAGACAAACGTGTTTCGGCATGCAGGCCTTCGTCAGTGTCAGAATTTGCATACCAACGGAAATGACATGGTGTAAAGCCTTCTCTACTCCCCCCATCTTTGCAAACAAAAGGTCTAAGAACCTAACGGACAAACTAGTTAAAATTATACTTATATACAACCTCAACATTTCATGTTCACACTACCCTCGTGTAACTTCCCTATTAATAGCAATGACATGATTAAAGGAGATTTTTTTTACATCCTCTGTGTTAATGAAAACTGCACAATTTAACTCATATCATGGCTTAAATGTTTTAAGTGACGGGAGCTGACATGGACATTGAGGGGTGGCACATAGGGACATACATAAGTAAGTATGTTACCTTGAGATTGGTGGAGAGATGGTTGTATTGTTCACCTCTTTGGCCAATCATTGAAAGCATTGAAAGCAGGCTCTCTAGTATAAGAAGGGCATGCAGTTGTCATGTTTCCACAACTCCTTCAGGATAACAATTATTTCTGATCATATCTGACTGTGGACTCCAGACTCCAACATGGTGAAGGTGAAGAAGAACTCTCTAAAGCTCACCAGGGACAATACTACTGCAACGTATCAACCCACGGTCACATACCATCGGGACGTCAGTAAGTTACTTTTTTTCCTCTGATTCTGTCATTTCCGGGTCTATCCATAACCTATTATATATTCATTGTGGTGTTTTACTGCAGTAGTTTTCGTAGTGAAATAAACAAGTTTCATTCCTTCTATTCTACATTTAAAACCACCTTATGTGTGTTGTCTTCTGTGTTTGAATGATTAATTTCCATGTAGAAACCATCCAAGTATTTAACTATTACCTAACCTATTACTAATGTTATTATATACAAAATACATTGCTATATTGTATGTCCAATGGGTTGTTTTCATGTTTACCCAGCTAGCCCCAAAAGCCCAATGAAGAACATAAATTGCCTATTGGACTAACTCAAACTGTTTAGTCATAATGGGCCTGATTCTTCAACGTGTTTCCGCTGATATATTGCCGTGACGCTGGCGGAAAGGCATTTACGTGGATTTCCCACATTAATTTGGAATTCATGGAAATGGCCGTGAACTTGACGCTGACTTTGGTTCGTCGGTAACTCCGCTAAATCCTCCGCCACCTCTTTAGGTGGCGGAGAAATTTGCGGAAGCATACACTTGCAAATAGATTTATTCAGAAGTCTTTAGTCTTCATGCTGAATCAATAAATAGTCCCCAAATCTCAGATAAAATATGTAGGCATGTGCCCCCAACATATTGGTCGATCAGCACAAAAAATCAGCACAAAAAACGATATATATAAAAGCCGAGTGCACATTATAGGCAAGTTAGCCTATAGAGTCCCATATACAGAAACTGCCCCGCAAGCCGACACCTTTTTATTTATTTATTAGGATATTTATATCATGCGCGATTGGGGATGCTCACTCGGCAGCCTTCTACTCGAAGTGCAACGGTTGTGAGCTTGTAGATCGGATCTCGCGGACTCGCGCTGCATGTTAAAAAACAAATTCACAGTTATAATAAGAACATAGGCTTATCTGCATTCTGCACTGTACGAATCCAACATAGTTTAGTGTAGACAGTAATGCCTGCAGTAGGCGGCGGCAGGCCTAATGAAATTGTTTTGTTACGGAGACTGTCGGTGTGTGTGTGTGTGTGTGTGTGTGTGGGGGGGGGGGTGCGTGTGTGTGTGTGTGTGTGTGTGTGTGTGTGTGTGTGTGGCGGAGGGCAGACAGCAGCGTACTGCCGATCCGATTCACATTGGAAAATGAATAGGGCTAATTAGCCCTATATAAAAAAAATAGAAGACCAATATTAGCCTAATGAATGCAGCGTGTTTGAAAGTCGGCCAGTCATATCAGTTTTAAACCAGCTCACCTCCACTCGTGAACATGACGGACACACAGACAGAATTTATAATAATGTATATTTATATTGATCACATATGGATGCCACACACAGAATAGTTTAACTCACTGGATAAACTCACTGGATTATAATTTCTTCAGACAAGAGGATCCCAGGCCTACGAGGTAGGCCTATAATATATTTACTTATGAATGTATGGGCTACTGTTCTTTATCGCGCAACAGTGTCGAGGGCCCATGCAGCCCCCCTCCCTCTCTCGTCTCTCGCTCTCTCTGAAAATACGACTTTTGCATTGACATATCCGATATTTTCAATATCGGATATGTTTTACCTCTGCAAAGGTGTGAGTGAACACCCGCCTTGGTCCCGAACTTAATTAAATAAATTATAATTATATTGCTTCAGCGGAGCACGCACCATTGTAAGCTTGGATATAGCAGTGACCGCGGCTGTGATCTCAGACAAACTGCTGTCTGCTGAGTCATGCTTGAAGCCTTTTATGGTACGATATGGGGCGTGGATCAATGCAGATGAGGTTGTCGGTTGCTTTTCCGATCACTTTGCACCCGCTGCTTTCAGTATGACATACACCTGCGATACGCCAGCGCACCTGTGGTACACACCACTCTCTGAATAACACGTCATCTCAACGTAGCTTGATCGGACGGATAAATACGATATCTGTTTCCGTCACCGTTACACTCTGGCGCATTTCGTTTTTGAAGAATCAGGACCATGACTAAACAGTTTGAGTACATACATATACATATTATGTATGTAAATTAAGGATGTATAACATGCTTGTAAATGTCTAAAGTAAAGTCATACCTCTCATCTGTCTTCCCTTTGTATTTGTCTTCAATCCAGTGTTGAATCATGTACTACGAAGCTTGGCTAAACCAAACTACCATTGCAACGGTACAACAAAATGTAAAGATTACACACAAGGGGTTCATACTATTACAGCCATTCCTAAAGACTACCTACATTTACCAATGGTGAAGACACATGCAGACACACTATTAAACATGCTGACGTGTAGGCCTAAAGCCTATTTAGAAACAGGGTTTACCATATCTATAAAAGTAAATGACAGTCAAAAACATATTTTTGGCAAAAATATATATTTTAGACATGACCAGCATAAGCTGGACCAGCAACTTTCTTGCTGGTCTTAGCTGGTGACCACCTTTTGCTGGTCTTAGCTGGTGACCAGCTTTAGAGTGTGTTTTGGACGCCATCTTGCTGGTCTTAGCTGGTGACTGACCAGCTAGGTTTTGTTAAGTATTCGTTCACGAAATACTTCACTCTATGGGATGTTTCCCTTTGCGGAGCAAAAGGGCAGAAACTTCATTCATGAACTCCCACAGCCATATGCTCCTAAAATATGGCCTGTGGGTTTAAGAGCGATGACGTAGGTGCCCTGCTTCTCGAAGCATCTAGGCTGCCTCTACGTCACAGCGCGCTCATTCGCTTTTCTTCTGCCGAGCTGAAAGGACAGACTTCTGTTACTAAGTCAAGTGTTTAGGGCAATTAATACCTTATAAATCGGACAAGAGTGCAACTCGAGTACCGTGAGGTTCCCTGATACTTGGACTTTTCTTCCGACAGAATCTTTCGCAAAAACTCTGCAGAAACAAAGCTCCTAAACGGTTCGTAAGTTCTATTATCAGAACATTTCGAAAAGACCGCCAAAAGTAGAAGGGTAACAACTAGCTTACAGCTAGCGCCGCTTAGCGGTTAGCTTAGCAAGGCGCTACCTTCTATTGTGCTATCTTTCTCGTCTCGGGGCTAACAAGCCCGCTACGGTTAGCATAGCCTCAGTCTCAACGAAGGTTCAAGGTGCTATCTTTTCTAGCGAGCTAGCTCGCTCTCGTAGCCTGTTACTCACTAGCTTAGCGCTAGCATAGCACCTTCAACGTTAAACTAGCCGGTGTTTTACGGGGCCTGTAAGCCAGTTTTCGCTAGTCTAGTTTTTCACCTAGAGACTATACGATAAGCTACCTGGTGTTTTACGAGGCCGGTAAGCCCGTTTCTCGCTAGTCTAGCTTTCACCTAAGCTACACGGCCTGGAAGCCCGTAGCAAATTAGCTTTCTTCACGTTCGTGGCCACGAAGCCCTTTCACAAAGTTAGCTAATTCCTGGTCCCCCTCTCGACGGAAAACTACGAGCTACAAGAGCATGTATTCCCCGGTGAGAGAGACCGCCGCCGCAGCTAGACGCCGCCGAAGAGGCATCACTCCCGAGCCACAGAAGAGGTGCACTGTGGCGGGATGCGGCAACAAGATGTCCGGCACCGACAGACACGAAGTATGTCTGTACTGCCTCGGCGTGGATCATGCACGCAACGCCCTTCTCGATTTCGACGACCTATTTGGTTGCGAAAAATGCAGAAGGATGGACTTCACCCACCTACGAGGTAGGCTGAGGCGCGTCGATGAGTTCTACAAAAAGTACACACTCGACGAGCACGAGCACTATGGACCGAGGCAGAAGTTGGACTATACCCCAGCTTCGCCTCGCACAGCCAGAGGCTCCACTCAAGAGCGAGAGCGGCCTATACCGGCCCCTCGTAGCCGTGCTACAGCTACGGTCTCCTCCCAGGCAGCGGCAGACAGGGCCACCGCAGCCCGCTACGAAGCTGACGGAGCTAGACCTAAGAGCGGCTCTCGCCCTCTGATACCTCGTCAAGTGAGTACACCAGCAACCGGGCCTCGCGGCCGCGAGATCCCGGCTACCATGGAGGAGCGCTCCGCCAGACCGATAGCAAAGCCTCGTCTTCGCACTGCGGTCTCTACTACCATGGCAGCCCGCCTAGAAGCCTCTCCACCACGCAGCAAGGCCCCCACTAAGGACTGGGCTGACGCTGAAGAGGGGGAAATCGACTACGACGAACTCCCCTCCTTCCAGGAGAGAGACTGCGAGCGCTATGAAGTCGTAGACGAGGGCAACTACCAGAACGACTCGTCAGAGGCAGACGAGTACACTCGCCGCCCTTTCCAGGACAGTGAAGACGACGAGGTAGAGGAATTTCCTCCCCCCGTCGACAGACAGGTAACACCCCCACCTCAGCCTCGCGCTGCTCTCCCCAAGGATAATTCAACCTTGATGGAGATCTACAAAAGGGCTGCTATCCGCTGTGACCACGCCTGGGAGGAGATCCCCAGCGAGAAGGTGAAGTGGGATGGACGCAGCGATGAGTACGTCCCCCCTCCTGTACCAAAGAAGCAGGCCATTCCTCAGGCCTGGACCAACCCTATAGTCAAGGTAGAGGCCATCCACCGCCGTGGCAAAAGGGCGGCCACTGAAATGAAGGACATGGAGAAGCTGAACCTTCTCAAGATGCCCTCCATGGACAGAGCCATGGCCTCGTACCTGGCTAACCCCCAAGCCCCAACTGTGATCCCACAGGACAAAGAACCAGTCTTCTCCAGTGTGGCCGACAAAGAAGGGTCTAAGATCAACAGGTGGCTGTATGACCACATGACCTTCGTCGCCAGGGGACTCAACGCAGGAAGCCTCCTGCATGGATCCATGAAGGCTCTCCTGCTGAAAATGGGCAACATATCCACCCCAGAAAACCTGGCTGAGATGCGCCGCCTGGTACACGAGCTGGCCCAGCTCCAATATGATGTCACCAAGCACACTGGAGCAGCTCTGGTGTCCTCCATCCTCCAGGAGCGGATGAGGTGGGTGAACCTCGCCCCTCTCCCCGATTCTGTGAAGAGGGACATGGTGGGGAGGGACATATCACACGAGAGCCTCTTCCATGGGGTTCTCGAAGACATGTCGGTCTCCATCCAGCAGGCAGAGACCTCCACCAAGACGATGAAGGCTCTTCAGCCACTGGCTGCCAAGGCTCCACCGGGCCGCGGCAGGGGCAAGCGTGCCCCATGGAAGCCCAGGACGTCCAGCAAGGACCCACCCGGGCCCCCGAGGGACTACTCCGGAGACAGACAGCGTCAACCGCAGGGTCCACGCACCGACCGTCGCCGCTCCCCCCCGCCCTACAAGCCCAGAGGAGGAGCGTCCAGGGGCCGAGGCGCTGGGAAGCGGAAGTGACCCGCATGGCAGGTCCCAGAGGGGGGTCCTAGCCTCACCCCCCCGATTTCTCCCACAGAGTTCGAGGCCGGAGGCAGTGGTCACGGACCTCGCCTCCGAGCCGGCGTCAAAGCGCTTGAGGACGAGTGTGCAGACTGCCACGGGCAGCAGTGTACACACGTACCAAAATGTTGTTATGTGCAATTCACAAAGTGTCAATGTTTTTGCTTTAATAAAGTGTCAAAAAAACAAAAAAACACAAAAAACAACACAACGAACTCTGAAGGGCACAAGCCCAGCCATGGGAGAGATAACCCATACTGTAACAGCACAAGCTGTTACAGGCCGGGACCACCACGCCAAAATATTTCTTCACTACCCGAAGAATCCACTAGAGGGAGACATTCCACACAAGGTGAGTTTTCCCCTAGGCAAACCGTCTCAAGGTACCCACAGGCCACAGAGAGACACCACTATACAGGCGGATTTCCCCCCACACACGGGGAACCCCCTGTCACGTCATCTGTCAAAGTGGCGAGAGTGCGGAGCATCATCATGGATCATGCGCACAATAGCGACCGGATACAGGCTCCAGTTCGTGTCGAAACCGCCCACCTTCGAGAGGATCTTATTCTCTCAAGCGAGGGGACAGGAAGCAGGCATTTTACAAGAGGAAATCAGATCCATCCTGCAAAAAGGTGCCATCACGGAGGTTTCTCACAACCAGGCAATGAACGGGTTTTACTCCCGTTACTTCCTGGTGAAAAAGAAGGGGGGGGGGGCTCCGACCCATATTGGATCTCAGAGCTCTCAACCGCTATCTGAAAACCTTCCGCTTCAAAATGTTGACGCCACCAGTCCTACTGCGATCAATCCGCAGAGGGGACTGGTTCACGTCAATAGACTTACAGGACGCATACTTTCACGTTCCAATATACCCACCGCACAGAAAATTTCTGCGCTTCGGGTTCGAGGGGAAAGTATACGAATACACGGTACTTCCCTTCGGAATGTCCCTGAGTCCGAGAGTCTTTGTGAAATGTACAGCAGCGGCGATAGCCCCACTGCGACAACAGGGTCTTCGTCTAGCAACCTACATAGACGATTGGATCCTATCCGCAGACTCTCAACAAGAGGCGCTGTCACACACACACACACAGTGCTCAGCCACCTCCGCTCTCTCGGATTTCAAATCAATTACGAGAAGAGCATGTTAACGCCGACACAGTCAATAGACTTCATCGGTATAACGCTAGACTCAGTCTCTTACAGAGCTCGCCTGAGTCGAGAGAGATTAGACGCGATGATACAATCGGCAACGTTTTTCAAGAAAGGACGCTCGATTCCTTTCCACATATGTCTCAGGATGGCGGGGCTAATGGCTTCCTCAATCCATTTAATCCGCCTGGCCAGGCTACACATGAGACCATTCCAGCTATGGATGAACTCTCTGCGTGTACCTATGTACCGTCGCCACCAACGGGTAGAAGTGACGTCACACTGCATACTAGCCCTACAATGGTGGATAAACAGACGGATCCTTTCAGAAGGAGTCCCCATGGGGAGACCTCTGATCAGGAAAGTGGTCACCACAGACGCAAGCATGACAGGCTGGGGAGCCACGCTGGAGGGTGCCACAACCAGGGGGGTGTGGTCAGAGCACCTACGCTCCTCCCACATCAACTATTTGGAACTGATGGCGGTTTTCCTCGCTCTGAGGCAATTCGAACCGCTCATACAGGGTTGTCACGTGCTGGTGAGAACAGACAACACAACGACGATGTGTTACATAAACAAACAAGGCGGTCTCAGGTCCCCCCGTCTTCATCAGTTAGCTCGAGAGCTCATTCTATGGAGCGACTCTCGGCTTCTGTCCATCACAGCATGTCACGTCCCCGGTATTCTGAACACAGGAGCAGACCTGTTGTCCAGAGGACCTCTCCGCTACTCAGACTGGTCTCTACACCCACAGGTGGTCACACAGATCTGGAGCAAGTACGGGACACCCGAAGCGGACCTATTCGCCACAGAAGGGAACACGACGTGCCCCCTCTTCTTCTCGATAGAGGGGCCATCGACGCTGGGACTAGACGCCCTGTCACACCGATGGCCCAAAGGCCTACTCTACGCATTTCCCCCACTGACCCTCATTCCCCCCACTCTGGACAGAGTGAGGACTCAGGGTCTGACAATGCTACTAGTAGCCCCAGCCTGGGGGGTCTGGAGGTCGGAGATAACTCACCTCCTCTACGACCAACCGTGGCAACTCCCTCTACGAGTGGATCTCCTCACTCAAGCAGGTCGGGAGATTTTTCACCCTCGCCCCCAGGACCTAGACCTATGGGTTTGGCCCGTGAGAGGGTGATGTTGTCCGACGTAGGCCTCCCTCCGAATGTCATAGCCACAATTCAGAGGGCAAGGGCTCCATCAACAAGGGCCCGCTATGACACGGCATGGCACGTCTTTGAGCAGTGGTGCTCAACACGGCCTACCCAAGTGGTCCCCTACCAAGCGTCAGTAGTGGACATTTTGACCTTCCTACAAGAGTTCCTAGACAGGGGACTAGGTCTCTCCTCGGTCAAAAACAACTTGGCAGCAATCTCAGTCTGCCATGTGGGGTTCGAAAACGAGACGGTATGGAAACACCCTCTAGTTAGGCAGTTCGTTAAGGGCGTACGAAGGGAACACAGGGTCAACAGATCCCTGGTCCCCTCCTGGGATCTAACCCTAGTCCTGGAGGCCTTAACCAAGGATCCCTTCGAACCACTGACGACAGTTAGTTTGAAGAACCTGACACTGAAGGTAGCCCTCCTAGTTGCCTTGACAACTGCTAAAAGGGTCAGCGACCTACACGCCCTCTCGACCTCGCCAGAGTGCATGAGGTTCGATGACAGGTCAACCAAGGTCACTATCAAACCCAACCCAGCCTTCATCCCCAAGAACGCTCTCTCCGTGTGCGTTCCAGTGGACCTACAGGCTTTCCACCCCCCTCCTTTTGCTTCTAACGAAGACAGGAGGTTAAACTGTCTCTGTCCAGTGAGAGCTTTACGAGCATACGTGGACAGGACGGCCCCCTTCAGGATAGGGAATCAACTATTCGTATCCTGGGGTACCAGGACCAAAGGAAAGCCTGTCACAACGGTCAGCATCTCCAATTGGATAGTGCAGACCATCCGCCTGGCTTATACTAGTCAGGGAGTGGAGCCCCCACAAGCGCTGAGGGCTCACTCCACAAGAGGCATGGCAGCATCCTGGGCACTCTGTAAGGGTGTCCCAATCCAAGAGGTCTGTACCGCAGCGAGCTGGTCCTCTCCCTCAACATTTGCCACATACTATAACCTAGACGTGGCAGCGCCCTCTGTGGCGCACGCAGTGTTGGGGGCTGCCGCACCATAATGGACCTATTAGGCCATTAAACCATGTGGAATCACATAAGTCTAGATGCCCTGGATATACCAGGCCTACATGAAGCATCTACACTGAGAATGTATATCAGCCCGAGGCTACTACCATTCTCCACCGGGACCGGGCTATCAACCAGAGGTTGCCCAGCCCTCATTAGGTTACCTTATATAGCCCTGAACATTAAGTATTTCGTGAACGAATACTTAACAAAACGAAGAGGTTTCTTTAGAAACCAAGGTTTTGTAAGTAGAGTGAGCGAAATACTTCACTCGAAACACCCTTCTGTCTTGGCCCGGCAGAAGGAAAAGTGTTCGAATGAGCGCGCTGTGACGTAGAGGCAGCCTAGATGCTTCGAGAAGCAGGGCACCTACGTCATCGCTCTTAAACCCACAGGCCATATTTTAGGAGCATATGGCTGTGGGAGTTCATGAATGAAGTTTCTGCCCTTTTGCTCCGCAAAGGGAAACATCCCATAGAGTGAAGTATTTCGCTCACTCTACTTACAAAACCTTGGTTTCTAAAGAAACCTCTTCGTTTTGCTGGTCCATGCTGGTTTAAACTGGTAGCTGGTCACCAGTTTATGCTGGTTTTAGCTGGTATTTTGATGGTTTTGCTGGTCACCAGCTTATGCTGGTCACCAGTTTATGCTGGTCTTAGCTGGTATTTTGATTGTTTTGCTGGTCACCAGTTTATGCTGGTTTTAGCTGGTGACCAGCTTATATTTTGTTTTGGGTTTAGGCTTAGGTCTTGCTGGTGAATTTCAGCCAGGGTCCCATCATATGGTATTAAAAAAATCACACCTGTGTGAAGTGAGGGGCACTAATATATTAAGTCTAAAGTGTGGGTCATGACCGAAAGAATAAGGTCGTGAATACAAGCAGCCGAAATGAGTTTTCTTCGACGGGTGGCTGGCATCTCCCTTAGATTGAGATAGGGTGAGAAGTTCAGTCACACGAGAGAGACTCGGAGTAGAATCGCGTGTGTAAAGAGAAATAATCAAAGGCAGTGGGAAACAGACTAATCTTTAATTGTGAAATGTGGTGCATACAACTGCTGGTTAATAATATACTATAATTGCTACGCTACCTCTCCATTGGGATTCCTACTGGAGACTGCTGCATGTTATATGGGGGTAAAAAGCAATTAGGCCTAAAGTTCAAAACACAACTCAAACTGCAACCCACCCCTAAAATGATTACACACAAAAAAACACATTACCAATATAAAAACCCCAGTAAAGTATTTCTTGTCTCCCAAACATCATTAAATAAGATCTGGTTGCAAAAGGGGTCAAGTGTCCATTTAAGGCAGGGGTGTCGAACTCAACTTGGGGCGAGGGCCGCATTGGTCAAAAGGTCACTTGATGGGGGCCAAAACCAGTTGCGCACGCACGCTCGATGTCTCAGTCAGTCACTGCTATAATCTATCTATCTATCTATCTGTCTATGTATGCTCAGACCCAGCCAGCCAGCCAGCCACACACACACACATAGTGCTCAGACCCAGCCAGCCACACACATAGCTCCGTAAGGGAGTGGTTGCACCACTCAAAAAATCTTCTTTGGACATGATCTGATGCAGGACAATGTCACTATGACAGAAAGAGAAGATGGGTCTGGCCACATTCATTCACCCCATAATCTCAGTGGAAATTGGGGAATATGTTGACAATAGTCGACAGCTCTGCCGATTAATAATCAATTCATTGAACCCACCCCCCATATTAATCAATATCAGATACAACTTATAAGATTTTATATTATGCACATGCCATGGTCACATAACCATTATATGTTGAGTGCATGCTTTGATGGTTACAGTTTTATAATCAGTTTTGATGAGTAAACCTTTGTGGAGATCTTCTCAGTTCTCATTGTATTACTGCCATTCAGGATGGAAAATGAAATCCATTTGGAACATGTTCAGTTCACTAGTCTACACTCTACTCTACACCTGCCTTCATTTCATCTGATTGTCTGTCTGGCAGACACTTAACAAGCAATCGTTAACTGTGTCTGTTAGAGAGAGGGGCAGAGAAGAGTGGCTTTGCTCAACTTGATTTATACTTATATTCTCCACTCTGATGAAGGTACATGTTCGATATATCATGCAGCCTTACTTATTAGCCTATATTTAGCTATTATTGCTTGAGGCAGGCGGGCCGCATAAGACGACGTCACGCGCCGCATGCGGCCCGCGGATCACCAGTTTGACACCCCTGCTTTAAGGGTTCAGGCGTGTGCTGCGTGCAGATTCAAAGAGAACGTATAGGATGATAATAAAATCCACACTCTCAGTAGTAGTAAGAGTCTTGTTCAATGATATTGAAGATCTTTAGCAGCAGTCAAACCAGACAAACGTGTTTCGGCGTGCAGGCCTTCGTCAGTGTCAGGATTTGCATACCAACGGAAATGACATGGTGTAAAGCCTTCTCTACTCCCCCCATCTTTGCAAACAAAAGTTCTAAGAACCTAACGGACAAACTAGTTAAAATTATACTTATATACAACCTCAACATTTCATGTTCACACTACCCTCGTGTAACTTCCCCATTAATAGCAATGACATGATTAAAGGAGATTTATTTACATCCTCAGTGTTAATGAAAACTGCACAATTTAACTCATATCATGGCTTAAATGTTGTGTGACGGGAGCTGACATGGACATTGAGGGGTGGCACATAGGGACATACATAAGTAAGTATGTTACCTTGAGATTGGTGGAGAGATGGTTGTATTGTTCACCTCTTTGGCATTGAAAGCATTGGCATTGAAAGCATTGAAAGCAGGCTCTCTAGTATAAGAAGGGCATGCAGTTGTCATGTTTCCACAACTCCTTCAGGATAACAATTATTTCTCTCTAAAGCTCACCAGGGACAATTCTACTGCAACGTATCAACCCACGGTCACATACCATCGGGACGTCAGTAAGTTACTTTTTTTCCTCTGATTCTGTCATTTCCGGGTCTATCCATAACCTATTATATATTCATTGTGGTGTTTTACTGCAGTAGTTTTCGTAGTGAAATAAACAAGTTTCATTCCTTCTATTCTACATTTAAAACCACCTTATGTGTGTTGTCTTCTGTGTTTGAATGATTAATTTCCATGTAGAAACCATCCAAGTATTTAACTATTACCTAACCTATTACTAATGTTATTATATACAAAATACATTGCTATATTGTATGTCCAATGGGTTGTTTTCATGTTTACCCAGCTAGCCCCAAAAGCCCAATGAAGAACATAAATTGCCTATTGGACTAACTCAAACTGTTTAGTCATAATATGACTAAACAGTTTGAGTACATACATATACATATTATGTATGTAAATTAAGGATGTATAACATGCTTGTAAATGTCTAAAGTAAAGTCATACCTCTCATCTGTCTTCCCTTTGTATTTGTCTTCAATCCAGTGTTGAATCATGTACTACGAAGCTTGGCTAAACCAAACTACCATTGCAACGGTACAACAAAATGTAAAGATAACACACAAGGGGTTCATACTATTACAGCCATTCCTAAAGACTACCTACATTTACCAATGGTGAGTTTATATCTGTCAGGAAAAATGGTTACCTTTGTGGCAGACACTGGAACAACCACTTCTAGTATAAGGTTGCAAGATTTGCCATGTTCTTGCAAAGAATGCAGAGAAAATGTAGAGTCTGTTGGCCTTCTAGTTGATTTTAATGGGATGGTCATACAGCATCCATTCACTGTGAGTTCTCAATTGACTCTGTCCATAATGGGTCATGATTTGTTGAGTAAACTCAATTTGGAAATCTATGTTAGGTAATGCCAATGTTGATGTTTTCCTAATGGCATTTCAGTTTATATCCCATAACAAAAACACTCACTATGGATGGTTTGGACCTTTTAGTAGTGTATTCCACATTGAAAAATGCAGCAGATATTCAGATCATTCCTATTCTCATTGATGCCCTTTCAGATTTTCTAACACATTTATTCACAATTGGCTGAAACAAGTTAAGGAACAAGACATGTGTAAATTAATATGAAACGTTCATACTTGCGTAACTTGCCCTTTGTTGATGTGTTTTAACATGGTATCTCTCAACATCGAAAATGTGGATGTGAATAAACGTGCAGCCTTAAAACACACATGCTAGTCTGTATTTATGGATAAATACATTTTAATTGTTGATAGGTTGATACATGAGTATAGTTGTTGATAGACCTTCACTGTGTTTTCATTTAAGTAGCTGTCTTTACATGCTTTAGAGTTCCTGTATTCACTTTTCATTTGTATTATTTTGTATACTTTTGAAATAAACATTCAAAGTCAAGAGGTACATTTTTAGGAGTGCCGTGTGGTTTTTCAGTAATAACGTGGTATCAGAACGCAATGCAAGTCCACACACTTTGTGGATAAATGGAGATGCTGTGGTGTATATTTTTAACACTGTATAGTCAGCAGTTGTTTCTTCACAATGCATGGTTCTACCTGGGTCTATTGTTATGAAGGAATGTGCAGCAATCATTTGCAAATTAGGATTCTATACATTCTTGATTGGCCCATCAATTACTCAGTGATTGCGGTTGGCCATATACAGAATGGTTTCAGTATGATTCAGTTGTGCAGCCTTTTACTTCAAATAAAGTCCTATTGTTGTTGCTGGAAAGTTGCAGCAGTATTGATTGGCACATCAGTCTAAATTACTCTGATTGAAAAACAAGCTGTATAGGTCTATAGGTAAAACCGGTACGATTTGCCTTTTTTCTGAAAATTTGACCGAAATGTTTTACTTTTCTGAATATCCCAACATACTAAGGACATCGTTAACTCTCACCAACAAATTTTCCCATCTCAGGCATTCAATTGATATTATAGAATAATATAATAACAGGTTTGAAAATGACACAACCATTATTAACAGGGATCTTTTTACTCCAGATGGCCACTACTCTCATTAAGAGGAGACCACATGGCATGCAAGTAAAGAATTACAAAAAATGGTGCAGAAGAGAAATAATCAAAGCCAGTGGGAAACAGACTAATCTTTAATTGTGAAATGTGGTGCATACAACTGCTGGATAATAATAAACTATAATTGCTACGTCTCCATTGGGATTCCTACTGGAGACTGCTGCATGTTATATGGTGGTAAAAAACAATTAGGCCTAAAGTTCAAAACACAACTCAAACTGCCACCCACCCCTAAAATGATTACACACAAAAAAAAACACATTAACAATATAAAAACCCAAGTAAAGTGTTTCTTGTCTCCCAAACATCATTAAATAAGATCTGGTTGCAAAAGGGGTCAAGTGTCCCTTTAAGGGTTCAGGCGTGTGCTGCGTGCAGATTCAAAGAGAACGTATAGGATGATAATAAAATCCACACTCTCAGTAGTAGTAAGAGTCTTGTTCAATGATATTGAAGATCTGCAGCAGCAGTCAAACCAGACAAACGTGTTTCGGCGTGCAGGCCTTCGTCAGTGTCAGAATTTGCATACCAACGGAAATGACATGGTGTAAAGCCTTCTCTACTCCCCCCATCTTTGCAAACAAAAGGTCTAAGAACCTAACGGACAAACTAGTTAAAATTATACTTATATACAACCTCAACATTTCATGTTCACACTACCCTCGTGTAACTTCCCCATTAATAGCAATGACATGATTAAAGGAGATTTTTTTTACATCCTCTGTGTTAATGGAAACTGCACAATTTAACTCATATCATGGCTTAAATGTTTTAAGTGACGGGAGCTGACATGGACATTGAGGGGTGGCACATAGGGACATACATTAAGTAAGTATGTTACCTTGAGATTGGTGGAGAGATGGTTGTATTGTTCACCTCTTTGGCCAATCATTGAAAGCATTGAAAGCAGGCTCTCTAGTATAAGAAGGGCATGCAGTTGTCATGTTTCCACAACTCCTTCAGGATAACAATTATTTCTGATCATATCTGACTGTGGACTCCAGACTCCAACATGGTGAAGGTGAAGAAGAACTCTCTAAAGCTCACCAGGGACAATTCTACTGCAACGTATCAACCCACGGTCACATACCATCGGGACATCAGTAAGTTACTTTTTTTCCTCTGATTCTGTCATTTCCGGGTCTATCCATAACCTATTATATATTCATTGTGGTGTTTTACTGCAGTAGTTTTCGTAGTGAAATAAACAAGTTTCATTCCTTCTATTCTACATTTAAAACCACCTTATGTGTGTTGTCTTCTGTGTTTGAATGATTAATTTCCATGTAGAAACCATCCAAGTATTTAACTATTACCTAACCTATTACTAATGTTATTATATACAAAATACATTGCTATATTGTATGTCCAATGGGTTGTTTTCATGTTTACCCAGCTAGCCCCAAAAGCCCAATGAAGAACATAAATTGCCTATTGGACTAACTCAAACTGTTTAGTCATAATATGACTAAACAGTTTGAGTACATACATATACATATTATGTATGTAAATTAAGGATGTATAACATGCTTGTAAATGTCTAAAGTAAAGTCATACCTCTCATCTGTCTTCCCTTTGTATTTGTCTTCAATCCAGTGTTGAATCATGTACTACGAAGCTTGGCTAAACCAAACTACCATTGCAACGGTACAACAAAATGTAAAGATTACACACAAGGGGTTCATACTATTACAGCCATTCCTAAAGACTACCTACATTTACCAATGGTGAGTTTATATCTGTCAGGAAAAATGGTTACCTTTGTGGCAGACACTGGAACAACCACTTCTAGTATAAGGTTGCAAGATTTGCCATGTTCTTGCAAAGAATGCAGAGAAAATGTAGAGTCTGTTGGCCTTCTAGTTGATTTTAATGGGATGGTCATACAGCATCCATTCACTGTGAGTTCTCAATTGACTCTGTCCATAATGGGTCATGATTTGTTGAGTAAACTCAATTTGGAAATCTATGTTAGGTAATGCCAATGTTGATGTTTTCCTAATGGCATTTCAGTTTATATCCCATCACAAAAACACTCACTATGGATGGTTTGGACCTTTTAATAGTGTATTCCACATTGAAAAATGCAGCAGATATTCAGATCATTCCTATTCTCATTGATGCCCTTTCAGATTTTCTAACACATTTATTCACAATTGGCTGAAACAAGTTAAGGAACAAGACATGTGTAAATTAATATGAAACGTTCATACTTGCGTAACTTGCCCTTTGTTGATGTGTTTTAACATGGTATCTCTCAACATCGAAAATGTGGATGTGAATAAACGTGCAGCCTTAAAACACACATGCTAGTCTGTATTTATGGATAAATACATTTTAATTGTTGATAGGTTGATACATGAGTATAGTTGTTGATAGACCTTCACTGTGTTTTCATTTAAGTAGCTGTCTTTACATGCTTTAGAGTTCCTGTATTCACTTTTCATTTGTATTATTTTGTATACTTTTGAAATAAACATTCAAAGTCAAGAGGTACATTTTTAGGAGTGCCGTGTGGTTTTTCAGTAATAACGTGGTATCAGAACGCAATGCAAGTCCACACACTTTGTGGATAAATGGAGATGCTGTGGTGTATATTTTTAACACTGTATAGTCAGCAGTTGTTTCTTCACAATGCATGGTTCTACCTGGGTCTATTGTTATGAAGGAATGTGCAGCAATCATTTGCAAATTAGGATTCTATACATTCTTGATTGGCCCATCAATTACTCAGTGATTGCGGTTGGCCATATACAGAATGGTTTCAGTATGATTCAGTTGTGCAGCCTTTTACTTCAAATAACGTCCTATTGTTGTTGCTGGAAAGTTGCAGCAGTATTGATTGGCACATCAGTCTAAATTACTCTGATTGAAAAACAAGCTGTATAGGTCTATAGGTAAAACCGGTACGATTTGCCTTTTTTCTGAAAATTTGACCGAAATGTTTTACTTTTCTGAATATCCCAACATACTAAGGACATCGTTAACTCTCACCAACAAATTTTCCCATCTCAGGCATTCAATTGATATTATAGAATAATATAATAACAGGTTTGAAAATGACACAACCATTATTAACAGGGATCTTTTTACTCCAGATGGCCACTACTCTCATTAAGAGGAGACCACATGGCATGCAAGTAAAGAATTACAAAAAATGGTGCAGAAGAGAAATAATCAAAGCCAGTGGGAAACAGACTAATCTTTAATTGTGAAATGTGGTGCATACAACTGCTGGATAATAATAAACTATAATTGCTACGTCTCCATTGGGATTCCTACTGGAGACTGCTGCATGTTATATGGTGGTAAAAAACAATTAGGCCTAAAGTTCAAAACACAACTCAAACTGCCACCCACCCCTAAAATGATTACACACAAAAAAAACACATTAACAATATAAAAACCCCAGTAAAGTGTTTCTTGTCTCCCAAACATCATTAAATAAGATCTGGTTGCAAAAGGGGTCAAGTGTCCCTTTAAGGGTTCAGGCGTGTGCTGCGTGCAGATTCAAAGAGAACGTATAGGATGATAATAAAATCCACACTCTCAGTAGTAGTAAGAGTCTTGTTCAATGACATTGAAGATCTGCAGCAGCAGTCAAACCAGACAAACGTGTTTCGGCGTGCAGGCCTTCGTCAGTGTCAGAATTTGCATACCAACGGAAATGACATGGTGTAAAGCCTTCTCTACTCCCCCCATCTTTGCAAACAAAAGGTCTAAGAACCTAACGGACAAACTAGTTAAAATTATACTTATATACAACCTCAACATTTCATGTTCACACTACCCTCGTGTAACTTCCCCATTAATAGCAATGACATGATTAAAGGAGATTTTTTTTACATCCTCTGTGTTAATGAAAACTGCACAATTTAACTCATATCATGGCTTAAATGTTTTAAGTGACGGGAGCTGACATGGACATTGAGGGGTGGCACATAGGGACATACATAAGTAAGTATGTTACCTTGAGATTGGTGGAGAGATGGTTGTATTGTTCACCTCTTTGGCCAATCATTGAAAGCATTGAAAGCAGGCTCTCTAGTATAAGAAGGGCATGCAGTTGTCATGTTTCCACAACTCCTTCAGGATAACAATTATTTCTGATCATATCTGACTGTGGACTCCAGACTCCAACATGGTGAAGGTGAAGAAGAACTCTCTAAAGCTCACCAGGGACAATTCTACTGCAACGTATCAACCCACGGTCACATACCATCGGGACGTCAGTAAGTTACTTTTTTTCCTCTGATTCTGTCATTTCCGGGTCTATCCATAACCTATTATATATTCATTGTGGTGTTTTACTGCAGTAGTTTTCGTAGTGAAATAAACAAGTTTCATTCCTTCTATTCTACATTTAAAACCACCTTATGTGTGTTGTCTTCTGTGTTTGAATGATTAATTTCCATGTAGAAACCATCCAAGTATTTAACTATTACCTAACCTATTACTAATGTTATTATATACAAAATACATTGCTATATTGTATGTCCAATGGGTTGTTTTCATGTTTACCCAGCTAGCCCCAAAAGCCCAATGAAGAACATAAATTGCCTATTGGACTAACTCAAACTGTTTAGTCATAATATGACTAAACAGTTTGAGTACATACATATACATATTATGTATGTAAATTAAGGATGTATAACATGCTTGTAAATGTCTAAAGTAAAGTCATACCTCTCATCTGTCTTCCCTATGTATTTGTCTTCAATCCAGTGTTGAATCATGTACTACGAAGCTTGGCTAAACCAAACTACCATTGCAACGGTACAACAAAATGTAAAGATTACACACAAGGGGTTCATACTATTACAGCCATTCCTAAAGACTACCTACATTTACCAATGGTGAGTTTATATCTGTCAGGAAAAATGGTTACCTTTGTGGCAGACACTGGAACAACCACTTCTAGTATAAGGTTGCAAGATTTGCCATGTTCTTGCAAAGAATGCAGAGAAAATGTAGAGTCTGTTGGCCTTCTAGTTGATTTTAATGGGATGGTCATACAGCATCCATTCACTGTGAGTTCTCAATTGACTCTGTCCATAATGGGTCATGATTTGTTGAGTAAACTCAATTTGGAAATCTATGTTAGGTAATGCCAATGTTGATGTTTTCCTAATGGCATTTCAGTTTATATCCCATCACAAAAACACTCACTATGGATGGTTTGGACCTTTTAGTAGTGTATTCCACATTGAAAAATGCAGCAGATATTCAGATCATTCCTATTCTCATTGATGCCCTTTCAGATTTTCTAACACATTTATTCACAATTGGCTGAAACAAGTTAAGGAACAAGACATGTGTAAATTAATATGAAACGTTCATACTTGCGTAACTTGCCCTTTGTTGATGTGTTTTAACATGGTATCTCTCAACATCGAAAATGTGGATGTGAATAAACGTGCAGCCTTAAAACACACATGCTAGTCTGTATTTATGGATAAATACATTTTAATTGTTGATAGGTTGATACATGAGTATAGTTGTTGATAGACCTTCACTGTGTTTTCATTTAAGTAGCTGTCTTTACATGCTTTAGAGTTCCTGTATTCACTTTTCATTTGTATTATTTTGTATACTTTTGAAATAAACATTCAAAGTCAAGAGGTACATTTTTAGGAGTGCCGTGTGGTTTTTCAGTAATAACGTGGTATCAGAACGCAATGCAAGTCCACACACTTTGTGGATAAATGGAGATGCTGTGGTGTATATTTTTAACACTGTATAGTCAGCAGTTGTTTCTTCACAATGCATGGTTCTACCTGGGTCTATTGTTATGAAGGAATGTGCAGCAATCATTTGCAAATTAGGATTCTATACATTCTTGATTGGCCCATCAATTACTCAGTGATTGCGGTTGGCCATATACAGAATGGTTTCAGTATGATTCAGTTGTGCAGCCTTTTACTTCAAATAACGTCCTATTGTTGTTGCTGGAAAGTTGCAGCAGTATTGATTGGCACATCAGTCTAAATTACTCTGATTGAAAAACAAGCTGTATAGGTCTATAGGTAAAACCGGTACGATTTGCCTTTTTTCTGAAAATTTGACCGAAATGTTTTACTTTTCTGAATATCCCAACATACTAAGGACATCGTTAACTCTCACCAACAAATTTTCCCATCTCAGGCATTCAATTGATATTATAGAATAATATAATAACAGGTTTGAAAATGACACAACCATTATTAACAGGGATCTTTTTACTCCAGATGGCCACTACTCTCATTAAGAGGAGACCACATGGCATGCAAGTAAAGAATTACAAAAAATGGTGCAGAAGAGAAATAATCAAAGCCAGTGGGAAACAGACTAATCTTTAATTGTGAAATGTGGTGCATACAACTGCTGGATAATAATAAACTATAATTGCTACGTCTCCATTGGGATTCCTACTGGAGACTGCTGCATGTTATATGGTGGTAAAAAACAATTAGGCCTAAAGTTCAAAACACAACTCAAACTGCCACCCACCCCTAAAATGATTACACACAAAAAAAACACATTAACAATATAAAAACCCCAGTAAAGTGTTTCTTGTCTCCCAAACATCATTAAATAAGATCTGGTTGCAAAAGGGGTCAAGTGTCCCTTTAAGGGTTCAGGCGTGTGCTGCGTGCAGATTCAAAGAGAACGTATAGGATGATAATAAAATCCACACTCTCAGTAGTAGTAAGAGTCTTGTTCAATGACATTGAAGATCTGCAGCAGCAGTCAAACCAGACAAACGTGTTTCGGCGTGCAGGCCTTCGTCAGTGTCAGAATTTGCATACCAACGGAAATGACATGGTGTAAAGCCTTCTCTACTCCCCCCATCTTTGCAAACAAAAGGTCTAAGAACCTAACGGACAAACTAGTTAAAATTATACTTATATACAACCTCAACATTTCATGTTCACACTACCCTCGTGTAACTTCCCCATTAATAGCAATGACATGATTAAAGGAGATTTTTTTTACATCCTCTGTGTTAATGAAAACTGCACAATTTAACTCATATCATGGCTTAAATGTTTTAAGTGACGGGAGCTGACATGGACATTGAGGGGTGGCACATAGGGACATACATAAGTAAGTATGTTACCTTGAGATTGGTGGAGAGATGGTTGTATTGTTCACCTCTTTGGCCAATCATTGAAAGCATTGAAAGCAGGCTCTCTAGTATAAGAAGGGCATGCAGTTGTCATGTTTCCACAACTCCTTCAGGATAACAATTATTTCTGATCATATCTGACTGTGGACTCCAGACTCCAACATGGTGAAGGTGAAGAAGAACTCTCTAAAGCTCACCAGGGACAATTCTACTGCAACGTATCAACCCACGGTCACATACCATCGGGACGTCAGTAAGTTACTTTTTTTCCTCTGATTCTGTCATTTCCGGGTCTATCCATAACCTATTATATATTCATTGTGGTGTTTTACTGCAGTAGTTTTCGTAGTGAAATAAACAAGTTTCATTCCTTCTATTCTACATTTAAAACCACCTTATGTGTGTTGTCTTCTGTGTTTGAATGATTAATTTCCATGTAGAAACCATCCAAGTATTTAACTATTACCTAACCTATTACTAATGTTATTATATACAAAATACATTGCTATATTGTATGTCCAATGGGTTGTTTTCATGTTTACCCAGCTAGCCCCAAAAGCCCAATGAAGAACATAAATTGCCTATTGGACTAACTCAAACTGTTTAGTCATAATATGACTAAACAGTTTGAGTACATACATATACATATTATGTATGTAAATTAAGGATGTATAACATGCTTGTAAATGTCTAAAGTAAAGTCATACCTCTCATCTGTCTTCCCTATGTATTTGTCTTCAATCCAGTGTTGAATCATGTACTACGAAGCTTGGCTAAACCAAACTACCATTGCAACGGTACAACAAAATGTAAAGATTACACACAAGGGGTTCATACTATTACAGCCATTCCTAAAGACTACCTACATTTACCAATGGTGAGTTTATATCTGTCAGGAAAAATGGTTACCTTTGTGGCAGACACTGGAACAACCACTTCTAGTATAAGGTTGCAAGATTTGCCATGTTCTTGCAAAGAATGCAGAGAAAATGTAGAGTCTGTTGGCCTTCTAGTTGATTTTAATGGGATGGTCATACAGCATCCATTCACTGTGAGTTCTCAATTGACTCTGTCCATAATGGGTCATGATTTGTTGAGTAAACTCAATTTGGAAATCTATGTTAGGTAATGCCAATGTTGATGTTTTCCTAATGGCATTTCAGTTTATATCCCATCACAAAAACACTCACTATGGATGGTTTGGACCTTTTAGTAGTGTATTCCACATTGAAAAATGCAGCAGATATTCAGATCATTCCTATTCTCATTGATGCCCTTTCAGATTTTCTAACACATTTATTCACAATTGGCTGAAACAAGTTAAGGAACAAGACATGTGTAAATTAATATGAAACGTTCATACTTGCGTAACTTGCCCTTTGTTGATGTGTTTTAACATGGTATCTCTCAACATCGAAAATGTGGATGTGAATAAACGTGCAGCCTTAAAACACACATGCTAGTCTGTATTTATGGATAAATACATTTTAATTGTTGATAGGTTGATACATGAGTATAGTTGTTGATAGACCTTCACTGTGTTTTCATTTAAGTAGCTGTCTTTACATGCTTTAGAGTTCCTGTATTCACTTTTCATTTGTATTATTTTGTATACTTTTGAAATAAACATTCAAAGTCAAGAGGTACATTTTTAGGAGTGCCGTGTGGTTTTTCAGTAATAACGTGGTATCAGAACGCAATGCAAGTCCACACACTTTGTGGATAAATGGAGATGCTGTGGTGTATATTTTTAACACTGTATAGTCAGCAGTTGTTTCTTCACAATGCATGGTTCTACCTGGGTCTATTGTTATGAAGGAATGTGCAGCAATCATTTGCAAATTAGGATTCTATACATTCTTGATTGGCCCATCAATTACTCAGTGATTGCGGTTGGCCATATACAGAATGGTTTCAGTATGATTCAGTTGTGCAGCCTTTTACTTCAAATAAAGTCCTATTGTTGTTGCTGGAAAGTTGCAGCAGTATTGATTGGCACATCAGTCTAAATTACTCTGATTGAAAAACAAGCTGTATAGGTCTATAGGTAAAACCGGTACGATTTGCCTTTTTTCTGAAAATTTGACAGAAATGTTTTACTTTTCTGAATATCCCAACATACTAAGGACATCGTTAACTCTCACCAACACATTTTCCCATCTCAGGCATTCAATTGATATTATAGAATAATATAATAACAGGTTTGAAAATGACACAACCATTATTAACAGGGAGCTTTTTACTCCAGATGGCCACTACTCTCATTAAGAGGAGACCACATGGCATGCAAGTAAAGAATTACAAAAAAATGGTGCAGAAGAGAAATAATCAAAGCCAGTGGGAAACAGACTAATCTTTAATTGTGAAATGTGGTGCATACAACTGCTGGATAATAATAAACTATAATTGCTACGTCTCCATTGGGATTCCTACTGGAGACTGCTGCATGTTATATGGTGGTAAAAAACAATTAGGCCTAAAGTTCAAAACACAACTCAAACTGCCACCCACCCCTAAAATGATTACACACAAAAAAAAACACATTAACAATATAAAAACCCCAGTAAAGTGTTTCTTGTCTCCCAAACATCATTAAATAAGATCTGGTTGCAAAAGGGGTCAAGTGTCCCTTTAAGGGTTCAGGCGTGTGCTGCGTGCAGATTCAAAGAGAACGTATAGGATGATAATAAAATCCACACTCTCAGTAGTAGTAAGAGTCTTGTTCAATGATATTGAAGATCTGCAGCAGCAGTCAAACCAGACAAACGTGTTTCGGCGTGCAGGCCTTCGTCAGTGTCAGAATTTGCATACCAACGGAAATGACATGGTGTAAAGCCTTCTCTACTCCCCCCATCTTTGCAAACAAAAGGTCTAAGAACCTAACGGACAAACTAGTTAAAATTATACTTATATACAACCTCAACATTTCATGTTCACACTACCCTCGTGTAACTTCCCCATTAATAGCAATGACATGATTAAAGGAGATTTTTTTTACATCCTCTGTGTTAATGGAAACTGCACAATTTAACTCATATCATGGCTTAAATGTTTTAAGTGACGGGAGCTGACATGGACATTGAGGGGTGGCACATAGGGACATACATTAAGTAAGTATGTTACCTTGAGATTGGTGGAGAGATGGTTGTATTGTTCACCTCTTTGGCCAATCATTGAAAGCATTGAAAGCAGGCTCTCTAGTATAAGAAGGGCATGCAGTTGTCATGTTTCCACAACTCCTTCAGGATAACAATTATTTCTGATCATATCTGACTGTGGACTCCAGACTCCAACATGGTGAAGGTGAAGAAGAACTCTCTAAAGCTCACCAGGGACAATTCTACTGCAACGTATCAACCCACGGTCACATACCATCGGGACATCAGTAAGTTACTTTTTTTCCTCTGATTCTGTCATTTCCGGGTCTATCCATAACCTATTATATATTCATTGTGGTGTTTTACTGCAGTAGTTTTCGTAGTGAAATAAACAAGTTTCATTCCTTCTATTCTACATTTAAAACCACCTTATGTGTGTTGTCTTCTGTGTTTGAATGATTAATTTCCATGTAGAAACCATCCAAGTATTTAACTATTACCTAACCTATTACTAATGTTATTATATACAAAATACATTGCTATATTGTATGTCCAATGGGTTGTTTTCATGTTTACCCAGCTAGCCCCAAAAGCCCAATGAAGAACATAAATTGCCTATTGGACTAACTCAAACTGTTTAGTCATAATATGACTAAACAGTTTGAGTACATACATATACATATTATGTATGTAAATTAAGGATGTATAACATGCTTGTAAATGTCTAAAGTAAAGTCATACCTCTCATCTGTCTTCCCTTTGTATTTGTCTTCAATCCAGTGTTGAATCATGTACTACGAAGCTTGGCTAAACCAAACTACCATTGCAACGGTACAACAAAATGTAAAGATTACACACAAGGGGTTCATACTATTACAGCCATTCCTAAAGACTACCTACATTTACCAATGGTGAGTTTATATCTGTCAGGAAAAATGGTTACCTTTGTGGCAGACACTGGAACAACCACTTCTAGTATAAGGTTGCAAGATTTGCCATGTTCTTGCAAAGAATGCAGAGAAAATGTAGAGTCTGTTGGCCTTCTAGTTGATTTTAATGGGATGGTCATACAGCATCCATTCACTGTGAGTTCTCAATTGACTCTGTCCATAATGGGTCATGATTTGTTGAGTAAACTCAATTTGGAAATCTATGTTAGGTAATGCCAATGTTGATGTTTTCCTAATGGCATTTCAGTTTATATCCCATCACAAAAACACTCACTATGGATGGTTTGGACCTTTTAATAGTGTATTCCACATTGAAAAATGCAGCAGATATTCAGATCATTCCTATTCTCATTGATGCCCTTTCAGATTTTCTAACACATTTATTCACAATTGGCTGAAACAAGTTAAGGAACAAGACATGTGTAAATTAATATGAAACGTTCATACTTGCGTAACTTGCCCTTTGTTGATGTGTTTTAACATGGTATCTCTCAACATCGAAAATGTGGATGTGAATAAACGTGCAGCCTTAAAACACACATGCTAGTCTGTATTTATGGATAAATACATTTTAATTGTTGATAGGTTGATACATGAGTATAGTTGTTGATAGACCTTCACTGTGTTTTCATTTAAGTAGCTGTCTTTACATGCTTTAGAGTTCCTGTATTCACTTTTCATTTGTATTATTTTGTATACTTTTGAAATAAACATTCAAAGTCAAGAGGTACATTTTTAGGAGTGCCGTGTGGTTTTTCAGTAATAACGTGGTATCAGAACGCAATGCAAGTCCACACACTTTGTGGATAAATGGAGATGCTGTGGTGTATATTTTTAACACTGTATAGTCAGCAGTTGTTTCTTCACAATGCATGGTTCTACCTGGGTCTATTGTTATGAAGGAATGTGCAGCAATCATTTGCAAATTAGGATTCTATACATTCTTGATTGGCCCATCAATTACTCAGTGATTGCGGTTGGCCATATACAGAATGGTTTCAGTATGATTCAGTTGTGCAGCCTTTTACTTCAAATAACGTCCTATTGTTGTTGCTGGAAAGTTGCAGCAGTATTGATTGGCACATCAGTCTAAATTACTCTGATTGAAAAACAAGCTGTATAGGTCTATAGGTAAAACCGGTACGATTTGCCTTTTTTCTGAAAATTTGACCGAAATGTTTTACTTTTCTGAATATCCCAACATACTAAGGACATCGTTAACTCTCACCAACAAATTTTCCCATCTCAGGCATTCAATTGATATTATAGAATAATATAATAACAGGTTTGAAAATGACACAACCATTATTAACAGGGATCTTTTTACTCCAGATGGCCACTACTCTCATTAAGAGGAGACCACATGGCATGCAAGTAAAGAATTACAAAAAATGGTGCAGAAGAGAAATAATCAAAGCCAGTGGGAAACAGACTAATCTTTAATTGTGAAATGTGGTGCATACAACTGCTGGATAATAATAAACTATAATTGCTACGTCTCCATTGGGATTCCTACTGGAGACTGCTGCATGTTATATGGTGGTAAAAAACAATTAGGCCTAAAGTTCAAAACACAACTCAAACTGCCACCCACCCCTAAAATGATTACACACAAAAAAAACACATTAACAATATAAAAACCCCAGTAAAGTGTTTCTTGTCTCCCAAACATCATTAAATAAGATCTGGTTGCAAAAGGGGTCAAGTGTCCCTTTAAGGGTTCAGGCGTGTGCTGCGTGCAGATTCAAAGAGAACGTATAGGATGATAATAAAATCCACACTCTCAGTAGTAGTAAGAGTCTTGTTCAATGACATTGAAGATCTGCAGCAGCAGTCAAACCAGACAAACGTGTTTCGGCGTGCAGGCCTTCGTCAGTGTCAGAATTTGCATACCAACGGAAATGACATGGTGTAAAGCCTTCTCTACTCCCCCCATCTTTGCAAACAAAAGGTCTAAGAACCTAACGGACAAACTAGTTAAAATTATACTTATATACAACCTCAACATTTCATGTTCACACTACCCTCGTGTAACTTCCCCATTAATAGCAATGACATGATTAAAGGAGATTTTTTTTACATCCTCTGTGTTAATGAAAACTGCACAATTTAACTCATATCATGGCTTAAATGTTTTAAGTGACGGGAGCTGACATGGACATTGAGGGGTGGCACATAGGGACATACATAAGTAAGTATGTTACCTTGAGATTGGTGGAGAGATGGTTGTATTGTTCACCTCTTTGGCCAATCATTGAAAGCATTGAAAGCAGGCTCTCTAGTATAAGAAGGGCATGCAGTTGTCATGTTTCCACAACTCCTTCAGGATAACAATTATTTCTGATCATATCTGACTGTGGACTCCAGACTCCAACATGGTGAAGGTGAAGAAGAACTCTCTAAAGCTCACCAGGGACAATTCTACTGCAACGTATCAACCCACGGTCACATACCATCGGGACGTCAGTAAGTTACTTTTTTTCCTCTGATTCTGTCATTTCCGGGTCTATCCATAACCTATTATATATTCATTGTGGTGTTTTACTGCAGTAGTTTTCGTAGTGAAATAAACAAGTTTCATTCCTTCTATTCTACATTTAAAACCACCTTATGTGTGTTGTCTTCTGTGTTTGAATGATTAATTTCCATGTAGAAACCATCCAAGTATTTAACTATTACCTAACCTATTACTAATGTTATTATATACAAAATACATTGCTATATTGTATGTCCAATGGGTTGTTTTCATGTTTACCCAGCTAGCCCCAAAAGCCCAATGAAGAACATAAATTGCCTATTGGACTAACTCAAACTGTTTAGTCATAATATGACTAAACAGTTTGAGTACATACATATACATATTATGTATGTAAATTAAGGATGTATAACATGCTTGTAAATGTCTAAAGTAAAGTCATACCTCTCATCTGTCTTCCCTATGTATTTGTCTTCAATCCAGTGTTGAATCATGTACTACGAAGCTTGGCTAAACCAAACTACCATTGCAACGGTACAACAAAATGTAAAGATTACACACAAGGGGTTCATACTATTACAGCCATTCCTAAAGACTACCTACATTTACCAATGGTGAGTTTATATCTGTCAGGAAAAATGGTTACCTTTGTGGCAGACACTGGAACAACCACTTCTAGTATAAGGTTGCAAGATTTGCCATGTTCTTGCAAAGAATGCAGAGAAAATGTAGAGTCTGTTGGCCTTCTAGTTGATTTTAATGGGATGGTCATACAGCATCCATTCACTGTGAGTTCTCAATTGACTCTGTCCATAATGGGTCATGATTTGTTGAGTAAACTCAATTTGGAAATCTATGTTAGGTAATGCCAATGTTGATGTTTTCCTAATGGCATTTCAGTTTATATCCCATCACAAAAACACTCACTATGGATGGTTTGGACCTTTTAGTAGTGTATTCCACATTGAAAAATGCAGCAGATATTCAGATCATTCCTATTCTCATTGATGCCCTTTCAGATTTTCTAACACATTTATTCACAATTGGCTGAAACAAGTTAAGGAACAAGACATGTGTAAATTAATATGAAACGTTCATACTTGCGTAACTTGCCCTTTGTTGATGTGTTTTAACATGGTATCTCTCAACATCGAAAATGTGGATGTGAATAAACGTGCAGCCTTAAAACACACATGCTAGTCTGTATTTATGGATAAATACATTTTAATTGTTGATAGGTTGATACATGAGTATAGTTGTTGATAGACCTTCACTGTGTTTTCATTTAAGTAGCTGTCTTTACATGCTTTAGAGTTCCTGTATTCACTTTTCATTTGTATTATTTTGTATACTTTTGAAATAAACATTCAAAGTCAAGAGGTACATTTTTAGGAGTGCCGTGTGGTTTTTCAGTAATAACGTGGTATCAGAACGCAATGCAAGTCCACACACTTTGTGGATAAATGGAGATGCTGTGGTGTATATTTTTAACACTGTATAGTCAGCAGTTGTTTCTTCACAATGCATGGTTCTACCTGGGTCTATTGTTATGAAGGAATGTGCAGCAATCATTTGCAAATTAGGATTCTATACATTCTTGATTGGCCCATCAATTACTCAGTGATTGCGGTTGGCCATATACAGAATGGTTTCAGTATGATTCAGTTGTGCAGCCTTTTACTTCAAATAACGTCCTATTGTTGTTGCTGGAAAGTTGCAGCAGTATTGATTGGCACATCAGTCTAAATTACTCTGATTGAAAAACAAGCTGTATAGGTCTATAGGTAAAACCGGTACGATTTGCCTTTTTTCTGAAAATTTGACCGAAATGTTTTACTTTTCTGAATATCCCAACATACTAAGGACATCGTTAACTCTCACCAACAAATTTTCCCATCTCAGGCATTCAATTGATATTATAGAATAATATAATAACAGGTTTGAAAATGACACAACCATTATTAACAGGGATCTTTTTACTCCAGATGGCCACTACTCTCATTAAGAGGAGACCACATGGCATGCAAGTAAAGAATTACAAAAAATGGTGCAGAAGAGAAATAATCAAAGCCAGTGGGAAACAGACTAATCTTTAATTGTGAAATGTGGTGCATACAACTGCTGGATAATAATAAACTATAATTGCTACGTCTCCATTGGGATTCCTACTGGAGACTGCTGCATGTTATATGGTGGTAAAAAACAATTAGGCCTAAAGTTCAAAACACAACTCAAACTGCCACCCACCCCTAAAATGATTACACACAAAAAAAACACATTAACAATATAAAAACCCCAGTAAAGTGTTTCTTGTCTCCCAAACATCATTAAATAAGATCTGGTTGCAAAAGGGGTCAAGTGTCCCTTTAAGGGTTCAGGCGTGTGCTGCGTGCAGATTCAAAGAGAACGTATAGGATGATAATAAAATCCACACTCTCAGTAGTAGTAAGAGTCTTGTTCAATGACATTGAAGATCTGCAGCAGCAGTCAAACCAGACAAACGTGTTTCGGCGTGCAGGCCTTCGTCAGTGTCAGAATTTGCATACCAACGGAAATGACATGGTGTAAAGCCTTCTCTACTCCCCCCATCTTTGCAAACAAAAGGTCTAAGAACCTAACGGACAAACTAGTTAAAATTATACTTATATACAACCTCAACATTTCATGTTCACACTACCCTCGTGTAACTTCCCCATTAATAGCAATGACATGATTAAAGGAGATTTTTTTTACATCCTCTGTGTTAATGAAAACTGCACAATTTAACTCATATCATGGCTTAAATGTTTTAAGTGACGGGAGCTGACATGGACATTGAGGGGTGGCACATAGGGACATACATAAGTAAGTATGTTACCTTGAGATTGGTGGAGAGATGGTTGTATTGTTCACCTCTTTGGCCAATCATTGAAAGCATTGAAAGCAGGCTCTCTAGTATAAGAAGGGCATGCAGTTGTCATGTTTCCACAACTCCTTCAGGATAACAATTATTTCTGATCATATCTGACTGTGGACTCCAGACTCCAACATGGTGAAGGTGAAGAAGAACTCTCTAAAGCTCACCAGGGACAATTCTACTGCAACGTATCAACCCACGGTCACATACCATCGGGACGTCAGTAAGTTACTTTTTTTCCTCTGATTCTGTCATTTCCGGGTCTATCCATAACCTATTATATATTCATTGTGGTGTTTTACTGCAGTAGTTTTCGTAGTGAAATAAACAAGTTTCATTCCTTCTATTCTACATTTAAAACCACCTTATGTGTGTTGTCTTCTGTGTTTGAATGATTAATTTCCATGTAGAAACCATCCAAGTATTTAACTATTACCTAACCTATTACTAATGTTATTATATACAAAATACATTGCTATATTGTATGTCCAATGGGTTGTTTTCATGTTTACCCAGCTAGCCCCAAAAGCCCAATGAAGAACATAAATTGCCTATTGGACTAACTCAAACTGTTTAGTCATAATATGACTAAACAGTTTGAGTACATACATATACATATTATGTATGTAAATTAAGGATGTATAACATGCTTGTAAATGTCTAAAGTAAAGTCATACCTCTCATCTGTCTTCCCTATGTATTTGTCTTCAATCCAGTGTTGAATCATGTACTACGAAGCTTGGCTAAACCAAACTACCATTGCAACGGTACAACAAAATGTAAAGATTACACACAAGGGGTTCATACTATTACAGCCATTCCTAAAGACTACCTACATTTACCAATGGTGAGTTTATATCTGTCAGGAAAAATGGTTACCTTTGTGGCAGACACTGGAACAACCACTTCTAGTATAAGGTTGCAAGATTTGCCATGTTCTTGCAAAGAATGCAGAGAAAATGTAGAGTCTGTTGGCCTTCTAGTTGATTTTAATGGGATGGTCATACAGCATCCATTCACTGTGAGTTCTCAATTGACTCTGTCCATAATGGGTCATGATTTGTTGAGTAAACTCAATTTGGAAATCTATGTTAGGTAATGCCAATGTTGATGTTTTCCTAATGGCATTTCAGTTTATATCCCATCACAAAAACACTCACTATGGATGGTTTGGACCTTTTAGTAGTGTATTCCACATTGAAAAATGCAGCAGATATTCAGATCATTCCTATTCTCATTGATGCCCTTTCAGATTTTCTAACACATTTATTCACAATTGGCTGAAACAAGTTAAGGAACAAGACATGTGTAAATTAATATGAAACGTTCATACTTGCGTAACTTGCCCTTTGTTGATGTGTTTTAACATGGTATCTCTCAACATCGAAAATGTGGATGTGAATAAACGTGCAGCCTTAAAACACACATGCTAGTCTGTATTTATGGATAAATACATTTTAATTGTTGATAGGTTGATACATGAGTATAGTTGTTGATAGACCTTCACTGTGTTTTCATTTAAGTAGCTGTCTTTACATGCTTTAGAGTTCCTGTATTCACTTTTCATTTGTATTATTTTGTATACTTTTGAAATAAACATTCAAAGTCAAGAGGTACATTTTTAGGAGTGCCGTGTGGTTTTTCAGTAATAACGTGGTATCAGAACGCAATGCAAGTCCACACACTTTGTGGATAAATGGAGATGCTGTGGTGTATATTTTTAACACTGTATAGTCAGCAGTTGTTTCTTCACAATGCATGGTTCTACCTGGGTCTATTGTTATGAAGGAATGTGCAGCAATCATTTGCAAATTAGGATTCTATACATTCTTGATTGGCCCATCAATTACTCAGTGATTGCGGTTGGCCATATACAGAATGGTTTCAGTATGATTCAGTTGTGCAGCCTTTTACTTCAAATAAAGTCCTATTGTTGTTGCTGGAAAGTTGCAGCAGTATTGATTGGCACATCAGTCTAAATTACTCTGATTGAAAAACAAGCTGTATAGGTCTATAGGTAAAACCGGTACGATTTGCCTTTTTTCTGAAAATTTGACAGAAATGTTTTACTTTTCTGAATATCCCAACATACTAAGGACATCGTTAACTCTCACCAACACATTTTCCCATCTCAGGCATTCAATTGATATTATAGAATAATATAATAACAGGTTTGAAAATGACACAACCATTATTAACAGGGAGCTTTTTACTCCAGATGGCCACTACTCTCATTAAGAGGAGACCACATGGCATGCAAGTAAAGAATTACAAAAAAATGGTGCAGAAGAGAAATAATCAAAGCCAGTGGGAAACAGACTAATCTTTAATTGTGAAATGTGGTGCATACAACTGCTGGATAATAATAAACTATAATTGCTACGTCTCCATTGGGATTCCTACTGGAGACTGCTGCATGTTATATGGTGGTAAAAAACAATTAGGCCTAAAGTTCAAAACACAACTCAAACTGCCACCCACCCCTAAAATGATTACACACAAAAAAAAACACATTAACAATATAAAAACCCCAGTAAAGTGTTTCTTGTCTCCCAAACATCATTAAATAAGATCTGGTTGCAAAAGGGGTCAAGTGTCCCTTTAAGGGTTCAGGCGTGTGCTGCGTGCAGATTCAAAGAGAACGTATAGGATGATAATAAAATCCACACTCTCAGTAGTAGTAAGAGTCTTGTTCAATGATATTGAAGATCTGCAGCAGCAGTCAAACCAGACAAACGTGTTTCGGCGTGCAGGCCTTCGTCAGTGTCAGAATTTGCATACCAACGGAAATGACATGGTGTAAAGCCTTCTCTACTCCCCCCATCTTTGCAAACAAAAGGTCTAAGAACCTAACGGACAAACTAGTTAAAATTATACTTATATACAACCTCAACATTTCATGTTCACACTACCCTCGTGTAACTTCCCCATTAATAGCAATGACATGATTAAAGGAGATTTTTTTACATCCTCTGTGTTAATGAAAACTGCACAATTTAACTCATATCATGGCTTAAATGTTTTAAGTGACGGGAGCTGACATGGACATTGAGGGGTGGCACATAGGGACATACATAAGTAAGTATGTTACCTTGAGATTGGTGGAGAGATGGTTGTATTGTTCACCTCTTTGGCCAATCATTGAAAGCATTGAAAGCAGGCTCTCTAGTATAAGAAGGGCATGCAGTTGTCATGTTTCCACAACTCCTTCAGGATAACAATTATTTCTGATCATATCTGACTGTGGACTCCAGACTCCAACATGGTGAAGGTGAAGAAGAACTCTCTAAAGCTCACCAGGGACAATTCTACTGCAACGTATCAACCCACGGTCACATACCATCGGGACGTCAGTAAGTTACTTTTTTCCCTCTGATTCTGTCATTTCCGGGTCTATCCATAACCTATTATATATTCATTGTGGTGTTTTACTGCAGTAGTTTTCGTAGTGAAATAAACAAGTTTCATTCCTTCTATTCTACATTTAAAACCACCTTATGTGTGTTGTCTTCTGTGTTTGAATGATTAATTTCCATGTAGAAACCATCCAAGTATTTAACTATTACCTAACCTATTACTAATGTTATTATATACAAAATACATTGCTATATTGTATGTCCAATGGGTTGTTTTCATGTTTACCCAGCTAGCCCCAAAAGCCCAATGAAGAACATAAATTGCCTATTGGACTAACTCAAACTGTTTATTCATAATATGACTAAACAGTTTGAGTACATACATATACATATTATGTATGTAAATTAAGGATGTATAACATGCTTGTAAATGTCTAAAGTAAAGTCATACCTCTCATCTGTCTTCCCTTTGTATTTGTCTTCAATCCAGTGTTGAATCATGTACTACGAAGCTTGGCTAAACCAAACTACCATTGCAACGGTACAACAAAATGTAAAGATTACACACAAGGGGTTCATACTATTACAGCCATTCCTAAAGACTACCTACATTTACCAATGGTGAGTTTATATCTGTCAGGAAAAATGGTTACCTTTGTGGCAGACACTGGAACAATCACTTCTAGTATAAGGTTGCAAGATTTGCCATGTTCTTGCAAAGAATGCAGAGAAAATGTAGAGTCTGTTGGCCTTCTAGTTGATTTTAATGGGATGGTCATACAGCATCCATTCACTGTGAGTTCTCAATTGACTCTGTCCATAATGGGTCATGATTTGTTGAGTAAACTCAATTTGGAAATCTATGTTAGGTAATGCCAATGTTGATGTTTTCCTAATGGCATTTCAGTTTATATCCCATCACAAAAACACTCACTATGGATGGTTTGGACCTTTTAGTAGTGTATTCCACATTGAAAAATGCAGCAGATATTCAGATCATTCCTATTCTCATTGATGCCCTTTCAGATTTTCTAACACATTTATTCACAATTGGCTGAAACAAGTTAAGGAACAAGACATGTGTAAATTAATATGAAACGTTCATACTTGCGTAACTTGCCCTTTGTTGATGTGTTTTAACATGGTATCTCTCAACATCGAAAATGTGGATGTGAATAAACGTGCAGCCTTAAAACACACATGCTAGTCTGTATTTATGGATAAATACATTTTAATTGTTGATAGGTTGATACATGAGTATAGTTGTTGATAGACCTTCACTGTGTTTTCATTTAAGTAGCTGTCTTTACATGCTTTAGAGTTCCTGTATTCACTTTTCATTTGTATTATTTTGTATACTTTTGAAATAAACATTAAAAGTCAAGAGGTACATTTTTAGGAGTGCTGTGTGGTTTTTCAGTAATAACGTGGTATCAGAACGCAATGCAAGTCCACACACTTTGTTGATAAATGGAGATGCCGTGGTGTATATTTTTAACACTGTATAGTCAGCAGTTGTTTCTTCACATGCCTGGTTCTACCTGGGTCTATTGTTATGAAGGAATGTGCAGCAATCATTTGCAAATTAGGATTCTATACATTCTTGATTGGCCCATCAATTACTCAGTGATTGCGGTTGGCCATACAGAATGGGTTCAGTATGATTGAGTTGTGCAGCCTTTTACTTCAAATAAAGTCCTATTGTTGTTAGCTGCATGTTAGCTGTTGATTGCCCAGTGGAGGTGGAGGAAGTGCCCTTATCAAAGCATGTCTATCGTTCACATGATATCCTAATATTGAAGGGGAATATTGATGGGAAACTCTCATAACAATGAGGGCAGGGATACCTTCGCGCTGGGTCGCCGGGCCCCTCCTGTGCGACAGGACATCCATTTCAGTCCCCCTAAATGCGCAGCCGGCTTTGGGGCAATACGGCATTGTGGAATGGATGAGCTCTTGGCTGTGTAGAATGGAGATATGAGTGGACGGGTCTTGTCTTCACTTGTCAGGACTCATGCAAGTTAGGTCACATTCATACCAGAGAGCTTTGCTGCGATTAAAACGAATCCTGCTGCGCATTGTCAGAAAGTGCGCTTCGTTTGGCAGGTGTGAAGGCTCATTCGAATCCTAATGCGCAGCAAATAACTGCATTTTACTCCGCCCAAAAACGTGGGTTTCGCTTCGCTTCGAATCGCACTTGACTACAATTCGGTGTAGGTGTGAATGCAATCCGCAGTAAATAAAGGAAATGAAGCAAACATAATGTGGCGGGTGAGGAGCTGAACACAGTTGGAGACGGAGAAGGCATATTTTACGCAGCGCAAAGATGTCCCGTTACTGTGGATAGACGTGGTCGAATAAGGAGACTGAAGCCCTGATCGAAATGTGTACATTAATCAATTGCTTAAGAAAACACATAAAAACACTGCAGTGTATTATAGCCTACATAATATTCTGTCTGTCTATATAGTTTATGAATGGAACACATTGATAAAGGTCCCCCCTGCTGCGTTTCCAATTGCTGCGAATGACAGTGTGAAGGCAAACCGCAGCCAATTAAATATGCAAGAATCCCAATTTCCCCGCCCATACGGATCTGAGTCTACCGAAGTATTAGGTGAGAATCTGACCTTAGGTTAGGCAACACTGCTTGCATCAAGAAGGAGGCGGGACTTCCTGTTGGAATAAGCGGGCTCCAGAGCCCCCAGCCAGGCAGGCTCGACATTGAAAGAGTGGCAGCACTCGGAAAGAGTTCGTATAGGTGGAATGGACAGAATGGTGAGTAGGCAAGGCCACCGGCCAGGCTGACCAAGACGAGGCAGAGGCAGAGGATTCGGTTTACAGTTTTTTTAATTGGTGTGTGTGCTGTACAAAAGGAATATGAAAGGTTTGGCATCAGTACCATATCCAAACATATCCAAATCATAAATAGCAGTTAAATCTTCAATAGTAAATAATATTCATATCATGTCATGATCATCAATGATGTAGGCCTAATGGGTAGGATGAATGCATCAAGAGCAGCATATATATATATATATATATATATATATATATATATACACAGTATATATATATATATATATATATATATATATATATATATATATATATATATATATATAATAGCAAACACCTACACAATACACACATATCTATATGAATACGAGATGTCGAATACACAGTATAGGCTATATGCATACACACATATACATGAACACACATGTGTGAACACACATATGTGCAGTTTAGGCAGGCCAAACAAACACTAGGTCTCTTTGTCCACAGTGCAATTCAATGAACCATTAAACAAACCATTAAATAAACAACTTAAAGAACTGCTGGTATAAACCGCATAGTATAAACAATATAGCCTACACAGTGAGTCCATGATCGGTGATTATGGCAATGAATAATAGTTGGGTTTCCAGAGGCTTTCTAACTCACGTTTGGTTCGTGGACGCACACAGTTGGAGGGGAAGAGAGAGATGGTGCTGGAGGTTGGTAGACAACAAGCCAGTTTGGTGAAGCATGCAGCAATGAGTGAGTGCATTGAGTCTTATTTGTAGCCTCCCACACCTGTGTGCAGTGAGCAAGCTGCCAGCCACTCAGCCTTGATTGCAGGATTGGCAGGGAGGCTCCATGGGCCTTTTCACAAGACTTGTGCATAGAACATTCTGGTTCTGCAGGCATCGGTCCCACCACATCTCGCATGCAAAGCGAGCGCTCTCGAATCTGAGCTAATAAGCCTACATGTTCCACTAGAAAATGTTAAGTGGAATCTTACCTTTGAACAAAAAAATCCATTGTATTGCAACAAACCACAGCTATACATACATACTTGTGACCTTAAAATGACACAATATTAGTACAAATTGGAAATAATCTAGCATCATTTGTAGGACTCAATGCTTGTGAAGGCTTAATTTAATTAAATTGAGACAAGGCATTGCAATGGTAAATGACAACTTGGAGAATGTGGGTATCGATCCCACCACCTCTCGCATGCTAAGCGAGCACTCTACCATCTGAGCTAATTCCCCTTAAGTGCAAGTGTATCAGAAGCTCAATCAACAGTAGACCAAACGTCAGAATAATGGTGTGACCCATCAGTTGCACCGTTTGTGGTCAAAAGGATGTGGACTAGAAATCATAAAAAAGGGACACATGAGGAGTCATACATAGAAAAAACCCTTCAATTGTCCTGTGCATGTTTGTAATCCAAATGTGGCTCCTAATAAGATTGCTTGGGTTTCCAAGCAGAGCCTGGATAGCTCAGTCGGTAGAGCCTCAGACTTTTAATCTGAGGGTCCAGGGTTCAAGTCCCTGTTCAGGCTCTTCCATGCATGCTTGCAGTGAAAATGTTGGAGCCACAAGTTGACCTGATGTACTGCAAAAATGGGTCAACTGGCAGAAATAACATTAGTCCCTGCTTGAATACAATGCTTATCATTTAAGATTTGCTGCCTTTGAGTAAAGCTTCTTAATGCCTATATCTTTGCATCGTGACCCAGTGTTTGACTGACTCCACTGAAAAGAGAAACCAGACTTTTGCATAGAACATTCTGGTTTGGAGAATGCAGGCATCGGTGCCACCACCTCTCGCATGCAAAGCGAGCGCTCTAGAATCTGAGCTAATAAGCCTACATGTTCCACTAGAAAATGTTAAGTGGAATCTTACCTTTGAACAAAAAATCCATTGTATTGCAACAAACCACAGCTATACATACTTGTGACCTTAAAATTACACAATATTAGTACAAATTGGAAATAATCTAGCATCATTTGTAGGACTCAATGCTTGTGAAGGCTATTTACTTGCGCAAGCAGAGCGCGCAAGTAATGTTTTCGCCCGGTCTCCTTCGTCGTGACAGCTGTTCCGCCATTCGATGCTTACGCAGAAAAACATCAAATCTGTGCCTGTGTTGCTGGACCAAATGACCACAAATGACCATATCTCTTACGTCATCATTTAGAGCTAGTCATACGTATACTATATACATAATCAGTAAAAAATAAAATAGCAAATTGTGCCTGATCTGCTGGGACCAGAGTACGTGGTGTGTATGTGTATGACTAGCTCTTAATGATGACGTAAGAAATATGGTAATTTGGTCCAGCAACACAGGCACAGTTTTTCTGCGTAAGCATCAAATGGCGGAACAGCTGTCATGGTTTTTGGCGCAAAGTAACCACAGTATACCGCTAATCAATTTACAACTACACACTTTATACAGTATAGAGTATATATGTATACGTATATATTATATGCCTATATACTATATATAGTACTTACGTCATCATTTAGAGCTAGTCATACATACAGTATACACACCACGTACTCTGGTCCCAGCAGATCAGGCACAATTTGCTATTTTATTTTTTACTGATTATGTATATAGTATACGTATGACGTAAGAAATATGGTCATTTGTGGTCATTTGTTCCAGCAACACAGGCACAGATTAGATGTTTTTCTGCGTAAGCATCAAATGGCGGAACAGCTGTCACGGTTTTTGGCGCAAAGTAACCACAGTATACCGCTAATCAACTTACAACTACACACTTTATACAGCATAGAGTATATATGTATACGTGTCACGTCTGCCACACCTACCCGGTCTTCCTCCCCTTCTTTCTAAATCTATCCTCTATTATAGGAGTGGAGACAGAGGTGCAGGAGAGGAGGCGGAGGCAACCACAACCAATCAGCACTACTATAAAGCCTGGTTCAACCCTTCATGCCCTGCCAGATCATCCGTCTCTGTTGGACCTAGTCAGTCTTGTTCCACCACCCGGGCTAGCAGCATCTTTCCACCTCAGTGTGCTATTCTGTTACTTACATCTACCCTCCTGTTTTCACAGTGACCTTGTACCACTCCTGGATCCGGACGCCTGCCAAGTTGCCTGCCTCACCTGCCTCTGCTCTGCTCCTCTTGTCAGAAGGATAATTATAAATAAATCTATATTCTAAAACTGCAACTCCGTCTTGTCTGTCTCCTGTCTGTACCTGGGTTCAAGCAATCATATTTATGACAATACGTATGATGTATATTTCACGGTCAGGAACGGAGTTAGTAGTGCGGGCAGTGTGGCTCCTCTCACAAGAATGGCAGACGGAGAAAAATCCTCGAAGTTTAGGTATCAAGTTTTAATGATCAAAGTATCGGTTCAACAGGAAAGTTTCAGGAAACAAAGGCCCAAACTGGAGCTGGCATTAGGAAACAGTCTCTGCGAATCAACGTTACTTAATGTCAACCCAACACATTATGAATGAAACACCAAGTTATATCTTAGAGTCACGTCCCGCCCTCCCCGGATCAGCCGACAGCCGCTGCTCGAATTCAGCCAATCAAAACGTCGCCTTTACAGGAACCGCCTGTGGGGGGTAGGCGGGACATTAGCCTGCAACTACGTCATACTAACATGTAGTTTATATCGATAAGACTAACTAAACATTTTATACTATATTATGAAGTAATACAGAACTTTATTCAACACATTAACAATACGAAATGAGATTGTCAGAGGGATACATTTTAACTGTTCCTGAGTTACGGTAAACTTTACCAATTGAAAAGACAAACTATATGTTAACCAAATCCTACTCTTGGGACCCAACTCGAAAAGCTATTCTGAGTGTCACAAGGATATCATGATGAGGACTGCTAACAGGTTTAAAGACTTTATACATGTGGATATAATAGTGAAATGTAGGTACCATATCAGACATTTATAGGACATTGATCACCCTATGTAATGGAATAATTAGACTATATTCTTAGTTCAGAGTAAGGCACACAAGTCATAGGCCATGCAATTTGGTATGATTCTGTGGAGATATTTACAGCCAGCCAGGCTTGTAAAAACAGAGGTCCTCGTTTAGGAGCTGTCCAGACCCCAGGGGGGGGACAGTTCTAATCTAAGATTTCCAATCTAACAGCTGCGTGTGTTCAGAGGGTTCTCTTTTAACTCAGTCCAAACACGATTATACCTTGGGCTAAAAGCAGAGTGACCTGTTGGTTCCTGCCCTCCCCAAGACCTGAGATAGGGCCGACCTCGGCCCTCCTGGAGTGCAAACAGCCTCCTTTTGTGTGACAGAAACAGATGGTATTTCTATTGTATGTAATTTACTATTTCTACAACGGCAGGATGTCAATAAAATCAGTGGGGGTTGTTTTTAGACAGTACTTCAAAGGGGGTAATAGTGAGATAGTCTTTGGGCCGCTCCCGGGCTCCTGGAATGAGACTAAGATTAGACATCTTGACCTGTGTTTTTAAAGACATAAGCCGATTAATTTGAACTGTACTTATTGAATTTACACATCACGTATATAGTATATGCCTATATACTATATATACTATATATATTACTTACGTCATCATTTAGAGCTAGTCATACATATACACACCACGTACTCTGGTCCCAGCAGATCAGGCACAATTTGCTATTTTATTTTTACTGATTATGTATATAGTATAGTCGTATGACGTAAGAAATATGGTCATTTGTGGTCATTTGCCCCAGCAAACCAGGCACAGATTTGCTGTTTTCTTGCATAAACATCAAATGGCGGAACAGCTGTCACGGTTTTTGGCGCAAAGTAACCACAGTATACCGCTAATCAACTTACAACTACACACTTTATACAGTATAGAGTATAGAGTATAATGTATACGTATATAGTATATGCCTATATACTATATATATACTATATATATTTCTTATGTCATCATTTAGAGCTAGTCATACGTATACTATATACATAATCAGTAAAAATAAAATAGCAAATTGTGCCTGATCTGCTGGGACCAGAGTACGTGGTGTGTATGTGTATGACTAGCTCTTAATGATGACGTAAGAAATATGGTCATTTGTGGTCATTTGCCCCAGCAAACCAGGCACAGATTTGCTGTTTTTTTGCATAAACATCAAATGGTGGAACAGCTGTCACGGTTTTTGGCGCAAAGTAACCACAGTATGCCGCTAATCAATTTACAACTACACACTTTATACAGTATAGAGTATAAAGTATATATGTATACGTACTGTATATAGTATATGCCTATATAATATATATATACTGTATATATTACTTACGTCATCATTTAGAGCTAGTCATACATATACACACCACGTACTCTGGTCCCAGCAGATCAGGCACAATTTGCTATTTTATTTTTACTGATTATATATAGTATACGTATGACTTAAGAAATATGGTCATTTGTGGTCATTTGGTCCCAGCAAACCAGGCACAGATTTGCTGTTTTCTTGCATAAACATCAAATGGCAGAAGTATAAAGACCTACATGTCAAAATTAGGCTTTAAACAATTAAATACAAATCCAACTACAGATTACGGAAGTATTTTAGATCATGTATATTTTAACAAATGTGAAAGTATTATTAAAGAAATTGAAGTTAGAGACACATATTACTCTGATCATGATTTAGTATTAATATCACTATAGTCTAACATGAAATAGATTTAAAAGAATTGACAATTTACAATAAATAATACTTTGTTAATACAATCATTATACTGTATAATATATTTTAATTCAGTTTATATACTTTTTTTTTCTAGGTGTTTACATGCATAAAGTAGATAGGTAGTAAATAGTTACACCTAATAATTAGACATTTCAAATGTTCCTTCACAGAGATATTGAGATTCCACCGTTTACAGAAAAATTATACTGTATAACATATTTTAATTCAGTTTATATACCTTTTTTTTCAACACATATAAATGATTTATTTGTCTCTGAAAAACTAAAAAGGGATCCAGAATATATCTACAACGATAAAACAGTATTTCTTATATAGATAGAAACTAGATAGAATACTTAATAATACTAGATGTTTATATGTATAAAGTAGGTAGCAAATAGTTACATCTAAACATTAATCATTTCAAACGTTCCTTCACAGAGATACTGAGATTTGACAGTTTACAGCGGTCGAAAGGACTTGCACGCTCTGCTTGCGCACTAGTTGGCCATTTATGGCCTACTAGTGTGCAACAAGCAAGTATGCACTCGACAGAGTGCAGTTCTAGTTTATTTTATGTTCTTATATTCAATTTTGTTCTCTGCCATTGTTCTATCATTTTAACTACTTGTGTTTTATTGTATTTTATTTTTGTGTCCTGCCCTGTGAAGCACTTTGAGCTGCATTTATGTATGAAAGGTGCTATACAAATAAAGTTTATTATTATTATTATTATTATTATTATTATTAAATGATCATTTATTTGTCAGAGCTCTGTTATCTGAATGGTCCCTCGGTTATAGACCCTTGTACTGGAGAAGTATAGCAGGCTACTCTTCGACGCGCAGCAGCATAGAGAGGAGCACAGCTGACAGCAATCAGATTAGTTAGGGAGGGAAGCTCATAACTGGGATTGAGCATTTGGTTTATATTTCTTTAAAAAGAATCATAACTTTAGACAGGAATGTGCTGGAGAATAACTTTTTTTGGACAGACTCGTACATTGATGCTCTAAGTGGGGGGCCGGATTAAATCATCTTGCGGGCCGTATGTTTGACATGGCTGAAGTAGACGCTCCAGTGAATTGGTAGACACTCCCTAACCAGGCTTCAAGCGCGCTCTTTAAAATCCTCCGGTAGCCACGCCTCCTCCCCCTCCACACACACACACACACACACACACACACACACACACGGGCTGCAAACTTATGTTTGTTATTATAGTAAACAGAGTGAAAAATACTTATAATGTAACTTTGCACTCCATGAAGTGGAGTAGTCTGGCGTGTTAGGAAGTGGAAACTGCTCAGTCACAAGTGTGTGACAGCTTGAAAGAGAAGTTGTCTTCCTTCATAACAACAAACTGGTGGATTTGTTTTCATTCTGCAGGTGAGTTAGCTACATATGCTAAGTGAGCATTAACGTGCATGGATGCGTGCGTGTGTGTGTGTGTGTGTGTGTGTGTGTGTGTGTGTGTGTGTGTGTGTGTGTGTGTGTGTGTGTGTGTGTGTGTGAGAGAGAAAGAGAAAGAGACAGAGAGATAGATAGATAAGGGGGGGGGGGGGTGAAATAAACAAACAAAGGTGCTTGAAGTGATGTGTGCACAAAGTGGTACCTGAATTGCACACAAACCTGAGTTAGCTACCTATGCTAAGCATTAAGTGTGTGTGCGCTGTGCGAGAGAGGGGGACTGGAGGTTGAAATGAAGAAAACAAAACAAAACGGGTGCATTAAGTGCTGTATGTGTGCATATACATAAATAGAATAAATATATACAGACACAATGTTTTGTTTGGGGTGTCACAGCACCAAATCATTCTTCTTAACTGTTTACCAATGATGGTTTAAAGTAGCCGCAATTTGCAACTCTAGATTTTTTTTATAATGGGATGAATCTAGCCCCTTTCAGGGACCCTCCATAAAGCTTTTCTGAAATTTGGATGAGTTTTATGTAGGGTCCCTGCTCATAACTATATTTTCGTATGGGAATTCTGGAACGCGGACATAAATATTCTCTCTAAGATCGTATCTGCGGCGTTTGACGGCCTTTTTTAGTTTAAGTTATTCTGAATTTGTGAACTATAAGTACCTATACAAACCACTGCGAATATCTCCTGTGGCGCGGAAGCCGTTAAGTGTTTTTAATCTTTGTTTGACCGATTTGGTCGCTTTATTTCTTCTTGTTTGTTTACCGTTTATTGTACCGCCTCCCGGTGTGCGGTTGGCTTGTGCGGCTACGTCCCTGCCTCTGATCTGCTCTGTCATAGCTATAGCACCACTAGCTAGCCAGATAGGCGGTACAATGAGGTGTCAATAAACAAGGAAGGAAGAGAAGAATCAAAGCGACCAAATCGGTCAAACAAAGATTAAAAATACTTAACGGCTTCCGCGCCACAGGAGATATTCGCAGCGGCATGTATGGGTACTTATACTTCACATATTCAGAAGCCCTCACACGAGAAAATGTCGTCAAAGAGCGCAGACAGGCGTTATCCACGTTGTTTATGTTTTATGTATGTCCGCGTACCAGGTGGCAGGATACTGCGGGAACAGGACCCAATGGTCTGTGTCGTCAAAAAGTCAGAAACTTCAGTACCATTGGGTTCTGCTTGGAGGGCTAGGATGAATCTAGAGTTGCAACAAGCTCCATCCACTTCCTATTCATCATTTTTGGTTTGTGATCTGCTTGTCTTAAACGACGTTAAACTCACCAACATTGCAGCTGTAGTCCAAGCTTGAATTATCCTCTTTCAATCTGCCGAGCTTGTTTTTCATAAAAATCCACCATATAGATGTTATGAGATACTTTCTGTCAAGACATCCTCTGCAAGTGATTCTTTTTCTAAGTGTTGCAGTTTGGAAGCACTCGTTTTTGTTAACGGGTCGCGCTGCTGCCTCCTGCATTATGTGCAATTTCGAAACAGGTGGAATGCAGGGCCGTTCAGTGACGTACGACGAGTGCTTCCAAACTCCAGCACTTAGAAAAATAATCACTTGCAGAGGATGTCTTGATAGAAAGTATCTCATAACATCTCTACGGTGGATTTTTATGAAAAACAAGCTCGGCAGATTGAAAGAGGATAATTCAAGCTTGGACTACAGCTGCAATGTTGGTGAGTTTAATGTCGTTTAAGACAAGCAGATCACAAACCAGAAATGATGAATAGGAAGTGGATGGAGCTTGTTGCAACTCTAGATTCAACCCATTGTAAAAAAATCTAGAGTTGCAAATTGCGGCTAGGTTTAAAGGAGAATTCCATGCTAGAAGGCTTTCTTACTTTTCTTTGTAGTTGTTACGTCCCCACCAAAGAGGTCCAGGTGTTATTTTCTGCAAAAGCGCATTATTGGCTATTTCCCCTACCATAAACCCCCAATGAATTGAATTGAATTGAATTGAATTTAATTTAATTTAATTGAATAGGGCATTGGGGTGTTGTGCTAATTTGCTTATTTCCATTGCTCAAAAAAATCATAATGTAAATAGTATCCCAAGCGGCACACTTTACTACTTATTTCGATGGAAATAAGCGAATTAGCACAAAAATCCAACCCCCATTGTGGGTTTATATATGGGGAAATAGCCAATACTTATACTCAAAGCTTATATGGTCTCTCTCTCAACCTGCTCCACAGGTACACGGGCCAGGGTGACGACCCCAGATCCCCGAGATCAGCTTCTTCTCAGCCCTGACATGCTGTTAATGCTGGACCCTATAGAGCCCTGAAATGCTGTGAATGCTGGACCTATAGCCTATGCCCTAAACCCCTGACCACAACATGCTGTGAATGCTGGACCCTATAGAGCCTATGCCCTAAATCCCTGACCAAGACATGCTGTGAATGCTGGCCCCTATGGAGCCTATGCCCTAAACCCCTGAATGCTGGACCCTATAGACTAGAGCCTATGCTTTAAATCCCTGACCACGACACTACAGCAGAATGCTTGTACAGTACGAAACATCCAGACCAAGGCTGAGTGAGAAGATCAGGCAGCCAGGATAATGAGGCTGGTTGGGGGCCATTGATACTGGGAGGAGAGTACTGCATGGCCAGCTAGCCAGCCAGATGTATGGAGGATGGAGATGACTGGAGTCTGGAGAAGCTGCTGGAGGTCTCATCATGAACTGGAGAGAGAGCCACAGTTTTCCCCTGGCATCACTACAACTAACTTATGAAGTCAAGTGGAAGAGTCGACGGCTCCAGGTATGAACTTAGTTTTTTGCTTCTTGGCTGCTGCTTGTGTTTTTAATGCGCGTGTGATTCAAGCTGGTGTGCTAGTGCTGTCATTGTGGGACCCGTTGACCGGGTGGTGTAGTACTATTGCTGTCATTTTGGGACCCGTTGACCGGGTGGCAATGACACTGTTTCTGGCTCTGGAGTTGAATGCTAGTCATCACGTGAATCTAGAGTGTGTCTGTTGTGTTGTATCTGCCGTATGTGAGTTCAGTTGTTGTAACAGAGCTACAGTATAAATGTGTATGTAGCTCTTGATCACTTCAATAATCCCATGAGTGAATTTGCTATTTCCATTTGGTTGGAGATAGAGCTTTTGGGCTTTGACATAACAGTCATCAATTCCAATGGTTCATTTTCAATAGAAGACTGATTGACAGTAGTTTATGTACGTTGTTTCGTGGTAGCTGAGGTTTGTTGTGAGTCGTTGTGACAGGGTGGATGTATTGGCATGGTGGCAAAGAATGTCCCTATGTAGGTTCTTTCTTTCTTTCTTTCTTTCTTTCTTTCTAGTCCATGGACTTTATTGTTTGTTTAGGGCACTACATGGCAACGTAAGACATCATGTAAATAGTTGTATTTGCTACTCTTGTTTCTCTGCCTGTTGGTCGAAAGTACTTGCGCGCTCTGCTTGCGCACTAGTTGGCCATTTATGGCCTACTAGTGTGCAACAAGCAAGTATGCACTCGACAGAGTGCAGTTCTAGTTTTAATTAAATTGAGACAAGGCATTGCAGTGGTAAATGACAACTTGGAGAATGTGGGTATCGATCCCACCGCCTCTCGCATGCTAAGCGAGCACTCTACCATCTGAGCTAATTCCCCTTAAGTGCAAGTGTATCAGAAGCTCAATCAACAGTAGACCAAACGTCAGAATAATGGTGTGACCCATCAGTTGCACCGTTTGTGGTCAAAAGGATGTGGACTAGAAATCATAAAAAAGGGACACATGAGGAGTCATACATAGGAAAAACCCTTCAATTGTCCTGTGCATGTTTGTAATCCAAATGTGGCTCCTAATAAGATTGCTTGGGTTTCCAAGCAGAGCCTGGATAGCTCAGTCGGTAGAGCCTCAGACTTTTAATCTGAGGGTCCAGGGTTCAACTCCCTGTTCAGGCTCTTCCATGCATGCTTGCAGTGAAAATGTTGGAGCCACAAGTTGACCTGATGTACTGCAAAAATGGGTCAACTGGCAGAAATAACATTAGTCCCTGCTTGAATACAATGCTTATCATTTAAGATTTGCTGCCTTTGAGTAAAGCTTCTTAATGCCTATATCTTTGCATAGTGACCCAGTGTTTGACTGACTCCACTGAAAAGAGAAACCAGACTTTTGCATAGAACATTCTGGTTTGGAGAATGCAGGCATCGGTGCCACCACCTCTCGCATGCAAAGCGAGCGCTCTAGAATCTGAGCTAATAAGCCTACATGCTCCACTAGAAAATGTTAAGTGGAATCTTACCTTTGAACAAAAAAATCCATTGTATTGCAACAAACCACAGCTATACATACTTGTGACCTTAAAATTACACAATATTAGTACAAATTGGAAATAATTTAGCATCATTTGTAGGACTCAATGCTTGTGAAGGCTATTTTGAATTAAATTGAGACAAGGCATTGCAATGGTAAATGACAACTTGGAGAATGTGGGTATCGATCCCACCGCCTCTCGCATGCTAAGCGAGCACTCTACCATCTGAGCTAATTCCCCTTAAGTGCAAGTGTATCAGAAGCTCAATCACCAGTAGACCAAACGTCAGAATAATGGTGTGACCCATCAGTTGCACCGTTTGTGGTCAAAAGGATGTGGACTAGAAATCATAAAAAAGGGACACATGAGGAGTCATACATAGGAAAAACCCTTCAATTGTCCTGTGCATGTTTGTAATCCAAATGTGGCTCCTAATAAGATTGCTTGGGTTTCCAAGCAGAGCCTGGATAGCTCAGTCGGTAGAGCATCAGACTTTTAATCTGAGGGTCCAGGGTTCAAGTCCCTGTTCAGGCTCTTTCATGCATGCTTGCAGTGAAAATGTTGGAGCCACAAGTTGACCTGATGTACTGCAAAAATGGGTCAACTGGCAGAAATAACATTAGTCCCTGCTTGAATACATTGCTTATCATTTAAGATTTGCTGCCTTTGAGTAAAGCTTCTTAATGCCTATATCTTTGCATAGTGACCCAGTGTTTGACTGACTCCACTGAAAAGAGAAACCAGACTTTTGCATAGAGCATTCTGGTTTGGAGAATGCAGGCATCGGTGCCACCACCTCTCGCATGCAAAGCGAGCGCTCTAGAATCTGAGCTAATAAGCCTACATGTTCCACTAGAAAATGTTAAGTGGAATCTTACCTTTGAACAAAAAAATCCATTGTATTGCAACAAACCACAGCTATACATACTTGTGACCTTAAAATTACACAATATTAGTACAAATTGGAAATAATTTAGCATCATTTGTAGGACTCAATGCTTGTGAAGGCTATTTTGAATTAAATTGAGACAAGGCATTGCAATGGTAAATGACAACTTAGAGAATGTGGGTATCGATCCCACCGCCTCTCGCATGCTAAGCGAGCACTCTACCATCTGAGCTAATTCCCCTTAAGTGCAAGTGTATCAGAAGCTCAATCAACAGTAGACCAAACGTCAGAATAATGGTGTGACCCATCAGTTGCACCGTTTGTGGTCAAAAGGATGTGGACTAGAAATCATAAAAAAGGGACACATGAGGAGTCATACATAGGAAAAACCCTTCAATTGTCCTGTGCATGTTTGTAATCCAAATGTGGCTCCTAATAAGATTGCTTGGGTTTCCAAGCAGAGCCTGGATAGCTCAGTCGGTAGAGCATCAGACTTTTAATCTGAGGGTCCAGGGTTCAAGTCCCTGTTCAGGCTCTTTCATGCATGCTTGCAGTGAAAATGTTGGAGCCACAAGTTGACCTGATGTACTGCAAAAATGGGTCAACTGGCAGAAATAACATTAGTCCCTGCTTGAATACATTGCTTATCATTTAAGATTTGCTGCCTTTGAGTAAAGCTTCTTAATGCCTATATCTTTGCATAGTGACCCAGTGTTTGACTGACTCCACTGAAAAGAGAAACCAGACTTTTGCATAGAGCATTCTGGTTTGGAGAATGCAGGCATCGGTGCCACCACCTCTCGCATGCAAAGCGAGCGCTCTAGAATCTGAGCTAATAAGCCTACATGTTCCACTAGAAAATGTTAAGTGGAATCTTACCTTTGAACAAAAAAATCCATTGTATTGCAACAAACCACAGCTATACATACTTGTGACCTTAAAATGACACAATATTAGTACAAATTGGAAATAATCTAGCATCATTTGTAGGACTCAATGCTTGTGAAGGCTATTTTGAATAAAATTGAGACAAGGCATTGTAATGGTAAATGACAACTTGGAGAATGTGGGTATCGATCCCACCGCCTCTCGCATGCTAAGCGAGCACTCTACCATCTGAGCTAATTCCCCTTAAGTGCAAGTGTATCAGAAGCTCAATCAACAGTAGACCAAACGTCAGAATAATGGTGTGACCCATCAGTTGCACCGTTTGTGGTCAAAAGGATGTGGACTAGAAATCATAAAAAAGGGACACATGAGGAGTCATACATAGGAAAAACCCTTCAATTGTCAATTGTCCTGTGCATGTTTGTAATCCAAATGTGGCTCCTAATAAGATTGCTTGGGTATCCAAGCAGAGCCTGGATAGCTCAGTCGGTAGAGCATCAGACTTTTAATCTGAGGGTCCAGGGTTCACGTCCCTGTTCAGGCTCTTTCATGCATGCTTGCAGTGAAAATGTTGGAGCCACAAGTTGACCTGATGTACTGCAAAAATGGGTCAACTGGCAGAAATAACATCAGTCCCTGCTTGAATACAATGCTTATCATTTAAGATTGGCTGCCTTTGAGTAAAGCTTCTTAATGCCTATATCTTTGCATAGTGACCCAGTGTTTGACTGACTCCACTGAAAAGAGAAACCAGACCTTTGCATAGAACATTCTGGTTTGGAGAATGCAGGCATCGGTGCCACCACCTCTCGCATGCAAAGCGAGCGCTCTAGAATCTGAGCTAATAAGCCTACATGTTCCACTAGAAAATGTTAAGTGGAATCTTACCTTTGAACAAAAAAATCCATTGTATTGCAACAAACCACAGCTATACATACTTGTGACCTTAAAATGACACAACATTAGTACAAATTGGAAATAATCTAGCATCATTTGTAGGACTCAATGCTTGTGAAGGCTATTTTGAATAAAATTGAGACAAGGCATTGTAATGGTAAATGACAACTTGGAGAATGTGGGTATCGATCCCACCGCCTCTCGCATGCTAAGCGAGCACTCTACCATCTGAGCTAATTCCCCTTAAGTGCAAGTGTATCAGAAGCTCAATCAACAGTAGACCAAACGTCAGAATAATGGTGTGACCCATCAGTTGCACCGTTTGTGGTCAAAAGGATGTGGACTAGAAATCATAAAAAAGGGACACATGAGGAGTCATACATAGGAAAAACCCTTCAATTGTCAATTGTCCTGTGCATGTTTGTAATCCAAATGTGGCTCCTAATAAGATTGCTTGGGTATCCAAGCAGAGCCTGGATAGCTCAGTCGGTAGAGCATCAGACTTTTAATCTGAGGGTCCAGGGTTCACGTCCCTGTTCAGGCTCTTTCATGCATGCTTGCAGTGAAAATGTTGGAGCCACAAGTTGACCTGATGTACTGCAAAAATGGGTCAACTGGCAGAAATAACATCAGTCCCTGCTTGAATACAATGCTTATCATTTAAGATTGGCTGCCTTTGAGTAAAGCTTCTTAATGCCTATATCTTTGCATAGTGACCGGGTGTTTGACTGACTCCACTGAAAAGAGAAACCAGACCTTTGCATAGAACATTCTGGTTTGGAGAATGCAGGCATCGGTGCCACCACCTCTCGCATGCAAAGCGAGCGCTCTAGAATCTGAGCTAATAAGCCTACATGTTCCACTAGAAAATGTTAAGTGGAATCTTACCTTTGAACAAAAATATCCATTGTATTGCAACAAACCACAGCTATACATACTTGTGACCTTAAAATGACACAACATTAGTACAAATTGGAAATAATCTAGCATCATTTGTAGGACTCAATGCTTGTGAAGGCTATTTTGAATAAAATTGAGACAAGGCATTGTAATGGTAAATGACAACTTGGAGAATGTGGGTATCGATCCCACCGCCTCTCGCATGCTAAGCGAGCACTCTACCATCTGAGCTAATTCCCCTTAAGTGCAAGTGTATCAGAAGCTCAATCAACAGTAGACCAAACGTCAGAATAATGGTGTGACCCATCAGTTGCACCGTTTGTGGTCAAAAGGATGTGGACTAGAAATCATAAAAAAGGGACACATGAGGAGTCATACATAGGAAAAACCCTTCAATTGTCCTGTGCATGTTTGTAATCCAAATGTGGCTCCTAATAAGATTGCTTGGGTTTCCAAGCAGAGCCTGGATAGCTCAGTCGGTAGAGCATCAGACTTTTAATCTGAGGGTCCAGGGTTCAAGTCCCTGTTCAGGCTCTTTCATGCATGCTTGCAGTGAAAATGTTGGAGCCACAAGTTGACCTGATGTACTGCAAAAATGGGTCAACTGGCAGAAATAACATTAGTCCCTGCTTGAATACATTGCTTATCATTTAAGATTTGCTGCCTTTGAGTAAAGCTTCTTAATGCCTATATCTTTGCATAGTGACCCAGTGTTTGACTGACTCCACTGAAAAGAGAAACCAGACTTTTGCATAGAGCATTCTGGTTTGGAGAATGCAGGCATCGGTGCCACCACCTCTCGCATGCAAAGCGAGCGCTCTAGAATCTGAGCTAATAAGCCTACATGTTCCACTAGAAAATGTTAAGTGGAATCTTACCTTTGAACAAAAAAATCCATTGTATTGCAACAAACCACAGCTATACATACTTGTGACCTTAAAATTACACAATATTAGTACAAATTGGAAATAATTTAGCATCATTTGTAGGACTCAATGCTTGTGAAGGCTATTTTGAATTAAATTGAGACAAGGCATTGCAATGGTAAATGACAACTTAGAGAATGTGGGTATCGATCCCACCGCCTCTCGCATGCTAAGCGAGCACTCTACCATCTGAGCTAATTCCCCTTAAGTGCAAGTGTATCAGAAGCTCAATCAACAGTAGACCAAACGTCAGAATAATGGTGTGACCCATCAGTTGCACCGTTTGTGGTCAAAAGGATGTGGACTAGAAATCATAAAAAAGGGACACATGAGGAGTCATACATAGGAAAAACCCTTCAATTGTCCTGTGCATGTTTGTAATCCAAATGTGGCTCCTAATAAGATTGCTTGGGTTTCCAAGCAGAGCCTGGATAGCTCAGTCGGTAGAGCATCAGACTTTTAATCTGAGGGTCCAGGGTTCAAGTCCCTGTTCAGGCTCTTTCATGCATGCTTGCAGTGAAAATGTTGGAGCCACAAGTTGACCTGATGTACTGCAAAAATGGGTCAACTGGCAGAAATAACATTAGTCCCTGCTTGAATACATTGCTTATCATTTAAGATTTGCTGCCTTTGAGTAAAGCTTCTTAATGCCTATATCTTTGCATAGTGACCCAGTGTTTGTCTGTTTGACTGACTCCACTGAAAAGAGAAACCAGACTTTTGCATAGAGCATTCTGGTTTGGAGAATGCAGGCATCGGTGCCACCACCTCTCGCATGCAAAGCGAGCGCTCTAGAATCTGAGCTAATAAGCCTACATGTTCCACTAGAAAATGTTAAGTGGAATCTTACCTTTGAACAAAAAAATCCATTGTATTGCAACAAACCACAGCTATACATACTTGTGACCTTAAAATGACACAATATTAGTACAAATTGGAAATAATCTAGCATCATTTGTAGGACTCAATGCTTGTGAAGGCTATTTTGAATAAAATTGAGACAAGGCATTGTAATGGTAAATGACAACTTGGAGAATGTGGGTATCGATCCCACCGCCTCTCGCATGCTAAGCGAGCACTCTACCATCTGAGCTAATTCCCCTTAAGTGCAAGTGTATCAGAAGCTCAATCAACAGTAGACCAAACGTCAGAATAATGGTGTGACCCATCAGTTGCACCGTTTGTGGTCAAAAGGATGTGGACTAGAAATCATAAAAAAGGGACACATGAGGAGTCATACATAGGAAAAACCCTTCAATTGTCAATTGTCCTGTGCATGTTTGTAATCCAAATGTGGCTCCTAATAAGATTGCTTGGGTATCCAAGCAGAGCCTGGATAGCTCAGTCGGTAGAGCATCAGACTTTTAATCTGAGGGTCCAGGGTTCACGTCCCTGTTCAGGCTCTTTCATGCATGCTTGCAGTGAAAATGTTGGAGCCACAAGTTGACCTGATGTACTGCAAAAATGGGTCAACTGGCAGAAATAACATCAGTCCCTGCTTGAATACAATGCTTATCATTTAAGATTGGCTGCCTTTGAGTAAAGCTTCTTAATGCCTATATCTTTGCATAGTGACCCAGTGTTTGACTGACTCCACTGAAAAGAGAAACCAGACCTTTGCATAGAACATTCTGGTTTGGAGAATGCAGGCATCGGTGCCACCACCTCTCGCATGCAAAGCGAGCGCTCTAGAATCTGAGCTAATAAGCCTACATGTTCCACTAGAAAATGTTAAGTGGAATCTTACCTTTGAACAAAAAAATCCATTGTATTGCAACAAACCACAGCTATACATACTTGTGACCTTAAAATGACACAACATTAGTACAAATTGGAAATAATCTAGCATCATTTGTAGGACTCAATGCTTGTGAAGGCTATTTTGAATAAAATTGAGACAAGGCATTGTAATGGTAAATGACAACTTGGAGAATGTGGGTATCGATCCCACCGCCTCTCGCATGCTAAGCGAGCACTCTACCATCTGAGCTAATTCCCCTTAAGTGCAAGTGTATCAGAAGCTCAATCAACAGTAGACCAAACGTCAGAATAATGGTGTGACCCATCAGTTGCACCGTTTGTGGTCAAAAGGATGTGGACTAGAAATCATAAAAAAGGGACACATGAGGAGTCATACATAGGAAAAACCCTTCAATTGTCAATTGTCCTGTGCATGTTTGTAATCCAAATGTGGCTCCTAATAAGATTGCTTGGGTATCCAAGCAGAGCCTGGATAGCTCAGTCGGTAGAGCATCAGACTTTTAATCTGAGGGTCCAGGGTTCAAGTCCCTGTTCAGGCTCTTTCATGCATGCTTGCAGTGAAAATGTTGGAGCCACAAGTTGACCTGATGTACTGCAAAAATGGGTCAACTGGCAGAAATAACATCAGTCCCTGCTTGAATACAATGCTTATCATTTAAGATTGGCTGCCTTTGAGTAAAGCTTCTTAATGCCTATATCTTTGCATAGTGACCCAGTGTTTGACTGACTCCACTGAAAAGAGAAACCAGACCTTTGCATAGAACATTCTGGTTTGGAGAATGCAGGCATCTGTGCCACCACCTCTCGCATGCAAAGCGAGCGCTCTAGAATCTGAGCTAATAAGCCTACATGTTCCACTAGAAAATGTTAAGTGGAATCTTACCTTTGAACAAAAAAATCCATTGTATTGCAACAAACCACAGCTATACATACTTGTGACCTTAAAATGACACAATATTAGTACAAATTGGAAATAATCTAGCATCATTTGTAGGACTCAATGCTTGTGAAGGCTATTTTGAATAAAATTGAGACAAGGCATTGTAATGGTAAATGACAACTTGGAGAATGTGGGTATCGATCCCACCGCCTCTCGCATGCTAAGCGAGCACTCTACCATCTGAGCTAATTCCCCTTAAGTGCAAGTGTATCAGAAGCTCAATCAACAGTAGACCAAACGTCAGAATAATGGTGTGACCCATCAGTTGCACCGTTTGTGGTCAAAAGGATGTGGACTAGAAATCATAAAAAAGGGACACATGAGGAGTCATACATAGGAAAAACCCTTCAATTGTCAATTGTCCTGTGCATGTTTGTAATCCAAATGTGGCTCCTAATAAGATTGCTTGGGTATCCAAGCAGAGCCTGGATAGCTCAGTCGGTAGAGCATCAGACTTTTAATCTGAGGGTCCAGGGTTCACGTCCCTGTTCAGGCTCTTTCATGCATGCTTGCAGTGAAAATGTTGGAGCCCCAAGTTGACCTGATGTACTGCAAAAATGGGTCAACTGGCAGAAATAACATCAGTCCCTGCTTGAATACAATGCTTATCATTTAAGATTGGCTGCCTTTGAGTAAAGCTTCTTAATGCCTATATCTTTGCATAGTGACCCAGTGTTTGACTGACTCCACTGAAAAGAGAAACCAGACCTTTGCATAGAACATTCTGGTTTGGAGAATGCAGGCATCGGTGCCACCACCTCTCGCATGCAAAGCGAGCGCTCTAGAATCTGAGCTAATAAGCCTACATGTTCCACTAGAAAATGTTAAGTGGAATCTTACCTTTGAACAAAAAAATCCATTGTATTGCAACAAACCACAGCTATACATACTTGTGACCTTAAAATGACACAACATTAGTACAAATTGGAAATAATCTAGCATCATTTGTAGGACTCAATGCTTGTGAAGGCTATTTTGAATAAAATTGAGACAAGGCATTGTAATGGTAAATGACAACTTGGAGAATGTGGGTATCGATCCCACCGCCTCTCGCATGCTAAGCGAGCACTCTACCATCTGAGCTAATTCCCCTTAAGTGCAAGTGTATCAGAAGCTCAATCAACAGTAGACCAAACGTCAGAATAATGGTGTGACCCATCAGTTGCACCGTTTGTGGTCAAAAGGATGTGGACTAGAAATCATAAAAAAGGGACACATGAGGAGTCATACATAGGAAAAACCCTTCAATTGTCCTGTGCATGTTTGTAATCCAAATGTGGCTCCTAATAAGATTGCTTGGGTATCCAAGCAGAGCCTGGATAGCTCAGTCGGTAGAGCATCAGACTTTTAATCTGAGTGTCCAGGGTTCAAGTCCCTGTTCAGGCTCTTTCATGCATGCTTGCAGTGAAAATGTTGGAGCCACAAGTTGACCTGATGTACTGCAAAAATGGGTCAACTGGCAGAAATAACATTAGTCCCTGCTTGAATACATTGCTTATCATTTAAGATTTGCTGCCTTTGAGTAAAGCTTCTTAATGCCTATATCTTTGCATAGTGACCCAGTGTTTGACTGACTCCACTGAAAAGAGAAACCAGACTTTTGCATAGAACATTCTGGTTTGGAGAATGCAGGCATCGGTGCCACCACCTCTCGCATGCAAAGCAAGCGCTGTAGAATCTGAGCTAATAAGCCTACATGTTCCACTAGAAAATGTTAAGTGGAATCTTACCTTTGAACAAAAAAATCCATTGTATTGCAACAAACCACAGCTATACATACTTGTGACCTTAAAATGACACAATATTAGTACAAATTGGAAATAATCTAGCATCATTTGTAGGACTCAATGCTTGTGAAGGCTATTTTGAATTAAATTGAGACAAGGCATTGCAATGGTAAATGACAACTTGGAGAATGTGGGTATCGATCCCACCGCCTCTCGCATGCTAAGCGAGCACGCTACCATCTGAGCTAATTCCCCTTAAGTGCAAGTGTATCAGAAGCTCAATCAACAGTAGACCAAATGTCAGAATAATGGTGTGACCCATCAGTTGCACCGTTTGTGGTCAAAAGGATGTGGACTACAAATCATAAAAAGGGACACACGAGGAGTCATACATAGGAAAAACCCTTCAATTGTCCTGTGCATGTTTGTAATCCAAATGTGGCTACTAATAAGATTGCTTGAGTATCCAAGCAGAGCCTGGATAGCTCAGTCGGTAGAGCATCAGACTTTTAATCTGAGGGTCCAGGGTTCAAGTCCCTGTTCAGGCTCTTCCATGCATGCTTGCAGTGAAAATGTTGGAGCCACAAGTTGACCTGATGTACTGCAAAAATGGGTCAACTGGCAGAAATAACATTAGTCCCTGCTTGAATACAATGCTTATCATTTAAGATTTGCTGCCTTTGAGTAAAGCTTCTTAATGCCTATATCTTTGCATAGTGACCCAGTGTTTGACTGACTCCACTGAAAAGAGAAACCAGACTTTTGCATAGAACATTCTGGTTTGGAGAATGCAGGCATCGGTGCCACCACCTCTCGCATGCAAAGCGAGCGCTCTAGAATCTGAGCTAATAAGCCTACATGTTCCACTAGAAAATGTTAAGTGGAATCTTACCTTTGAACAAAAAAATCCATTGTATTGCAACAAACCACAGCTATACATACTTGTGACCTTAAAATGACACAATATTAGTACAAATTGGAAATAATCTAGCATCATTTGTAGGACTCAATGCTTGTGAAGGCTATTTTGAATTAAATTGAGACAAGGCATTGCAATGGTAAATGACAACTTGGAGAATGTGGGTATCGATCCCACCGCCTCTCGCATTGCTAAGCGAGCACTCTGCCATCTGAGCTAATTCCCCTTAAGTGCAAGTGTATCAGAAGCTCAATCAACAGTAGACCAAACGTCAGAATAATGGTGTGACCCATCAGTTGCACCGTTTGTGGTCAAAAGGATGTGGACTACAAATCATAAAAAGGGACACATGAGGAGTCATACATAGGAAAAACCCTTCAATTGTCCTGTGCATGTTTGTAATCCAAATGTGGCTCCTAATAAGATTGCTTGGGTATCCAAGCAGAGCCTGGATAGCTCAGTCGGTAGAGCATCAGACTTTTAATCTGAGGGTCCAGGGTTCAAGTCCCTGTTCAGGCTCTTCCATGCATGCTTGCAGTGAAAATGTTGGAGCCACAAGTTGACCTGATGTACTGCAAAAATGGGTCAACTGGCAGAAATAACATTAGTCCCTGCTTGAATACATTGCTTATCATTTAAGATTTGCTGCCTTTGAGTAAAGCTTCTTAATGCCTATATCTTTGCATAGTGACCCAGTGTTTGACTGACTCCACTGAAAAGAGAAACCAGACTTTTGCATAGAGCATTCTGGTTTGGAGAATGCAGGCATCGGTGCCACCACCTCTCGCATGCAAAGCGAGCGCTCTAGAATCTGAGCTAATAAGCCTACATGTTCCACTAGAAAATGTTAAGTGGAATCTTACCTTTGAACAAAAAAATCCATTGTATTGCAACAAACCACAGCTATACATACTTGTGACCTTAAAATGACACAATATTAGTACAAATTGGAAATAATCTAGCATCATTTGTAGGACTCAATGCTTGTGAAGGCTATTTTGAATAAAATTGAGACAAGGCATTGTAATGGTAAATGACAACTTGGAGAATGTGGGTATCGATCCCACCGCCTCTCGCATGCTAAGCGAGCACTCTACCATCTGAGCTAATTCCCCTTAAGTGCAAGTGTATCAGAAGCTCAATCAACAGTAGACCAAACGTCAGAATAATGGTGTGACCCATCAGTTGCACCGTTTGTGGTCAAAAGGATGTGGACTAGAAATCATAAAAAAGGGACACATGAGGAGTCATACATAGGAAAAACCCTTCAATTGTCAATTGTCCTGTGCATGTTTGTAATCCAAATGTGGCTCCTAATAAGATTGCTTGGGTATCCAAGCAGAGCCTGGATAGCTCAGTCGGTAGAGCATCAGACTTTTAATCTGAGGGTCCAGGGTTCACGTCCCTGTTCAGGCTCTTTCATGCATGCTTGCAGTGAAAATGTTGGAGCCACAAGTTGACCTGATGTACTGCAAAAATGGGTCAACTGGCAGAAATAACATCAGTCCCTGCTTGAATACAATGCTTATCATTTAAGATTGGCTGCCTTTGAGTAAAGCTTCTTAATGCCTATATCTTTGCATAGTGACCCAGTGTTTGACTGACTCCACTGAAAAGAGAAACCAGACCTTTGCATAGAACATTCTGGTTTGGAGAATGCAGGCATCGGTGCCACCACCTCTCGCATGCAAAGCGAGCGCTCTAGAATCTGAGCTAATAAGCCTACATGTTCCACTAGAAAATGTTAAGTGGAATCTTACCTTTGAACAAAAATATCCATTGTATTGCAACAAACCACAGCTATACATACTTGTGACCTTAAAATGACACAACATTAGTACAAATTGGAAATAATCTAGCATCATTTGTAGGACTCAATGCTTGTGAAGGCTATTTTGAATAAAATTGAGACAAGGCATTGTAATGGTAAATGACAACTTGGAGAATGTGGGTATCGATCCCACCGCCTCTCGCATGCTAAGCGAGCACTCTACCATCTGAGCTAATTCCCCTTAAGTGCAAGTGTATCAGAAGCTCAATCAACAGTAGACCAAACGTCAGAATAATGGTGTGACCCATCAGTTGCACCGTTTGTGGTCAAAAGGATGTGGACTAGAAATCATAAAAAAGGGACACATGAGGAGTCATACATAGGAAAAACCCTTCAATTGTCCTGTGCATGTTTGTAATCCAAATGTGGCTCCTAATAAGATTGCTTGGGTTTCCAAGCAGAGCCTGGATAGCTCAGTCGGTAGAGCATCAGACTTTTAATCTGAGGGTCCAGGGTTCAAGTCCCTGTTCAGGCTCTTTCATGCATGCTTGCAGTGAAAATGTTGGAGCCACAAGTTGACCTGATGTACTGCAAAAATGGGTCAACTGGCAGAAATAACATTAGTCCCTGCTTGAATACATTGCTTATCATTTAAGATTTGCTGCCTTTGAGTAAAGCTTCTTAATGCCTATATCTTTGCATAGTGACCCAGTGTTTGACTGACTCCACTGAAAAGAGAAACCAGACTTTTGCATAGAGCATTCTGGTTTGGAGAATGCAGGCATCGGTGCCACCACCTCTCGCATGCAAAGCGAGCGCTCTAGAATCTGAGCTAATAAGCCTACATGTTCCACTAGAAAATGTTAAGTGGAATCTTACCTTTGAACAAAAAAATCCATTGTATTGCAACAAACCACAGCTATACATACTTGTGACCTTAAAATGACACAACATTAGTACAAATTGGAAATAATCTAGCATCATTTGTAGGACTCAATGCTTGTGAAGGCTATTTTGAATAAAATTGAGACAAGGCATTGTAATGGTAAATGACAACTTGGAGAATGTGGGTATCGATCCCACCGCCTCTCGCATGCTAAGCGAGCACTCTACCATCTGAGCTAATTCCCCTTAAGTGCAAGTGTATCAGAAGCTCAATCAACAGTAGACCAAACGTCAGAATAATGGTGTGACCCATCAGTTGCACCGTTTGTGGTCAAAAGGATGTGGACTAGAAATCATAAAAAAGGGACACATGAGGAGTCATACATAGGAAAAACCCTTCAATTGTCAATTGTCCTGTGCATGTTTGTAATCCAAATGTGGCTCCTAATAAGATTGCTTGGGTATCCAAGCAGAGCCTGGATAGCTCAGTCGGTAGAGCATCAGACTTTTAATCTGAGGGTCCAGGGTTCAAGTCCCTGTTCAGGCTCTTTCATGCATGCTTGCAGTGAAAATGTTGGAGCCACAAGTTGACCTGATGTACTGCAAAAATGGGTCAACTGGCAGAAATAACATCAGTCCCTGCTTGAATACAATGCTTATCATTTAAGATTGGCTGCCTTTGAGTAAAGCTTCTTAATGCCTATATCTTTGCATAGTGACCCAGTGTTTGACTGACTCCACTGAAAAGAGAAACCAGACCTTTGCATAGAACATTCTGGTTTGGAGAATGCAGGCATCTGTGCCACCACCTCTCGCATGCAAAGCGAGCGCTCTAGAATCTGAGCTAATAAGCCTACATGTTCCACTAGAAAATGTTAAGTGGAATCTTACCTTTGAACAAAAAAATCCATTGTATTGCAACAAACCACAGCTATACATACTTGTGACCTTAAAATGACACAATATTAGTACAAATTGGAAATAATCTAGCATCATTTGTAGGACTCAATGCTTGTGAAGGCTATTTTGAATAAAATTGAGACAAGGCATTGTAATGGTAAATGACAACTTGGAGAATGTGGGTATCGATCCCACCGCCTCTCGCATGCTAAGCGAGCACTCTACCATCTGAGCTAATTCCCCTTAAGTGCAAGTGTATCAGAAGCTCAATCAACAGTAGACCAAACGTCAGAATAATGGTGTGACCCATCAGTTGCACCGTTTGTGGTCAAAAGGATGTGGACTAGAAATCATAAAAAAGGGACACATGAGGAGTCATACATAGGAAAAACCCTTCAATTGTCAATTGTCCTGTGCATGTTTGTAATCCAAATGTGGCTCCTAATAAGATTGCTTGGGTATCCAAGCAGAGCCTGGATAGCTCAGTCGGTAGAGCATCAGACTTTTAATCTGAGGGTTCACGTCCCTGTTCAGGCTCTTTCATGCATGCTTGCAGTGAAAATGTTGGAGCCACAAGTTGACCTGATGTACTGCAAAAATGGGTCAACTGGCAGAAATAACATCAGTCCCTGCTTGAATACAATGCTTATCATTTAAGATTGGCTGCCTTTGAGTAAAGCTTCTTAATGCCTATATCTTTGCATAGTGACCCAGTGTTTGACTGACTCCACTGAAAAGAGAAACCAGACCTTTGCATAGAACATTCTGGTTTGGAGAATGCAGGCATCGGTGCCACCACCTCTCGCATGCAAAGCGAGCGCTCTAGAATCTGAGCTAATAAGCCTACATGTTCCACTAGAAAATGTTAAGTGGAATCTTACCTTTGAACAAAAATATCCATTGTATTGCAACAAACCACAGCTATACATACTTGTGACCTTAAAATGACACAACATTAGTACAAATTGGAAATAATCTAGCATCATTTGTAGGACTCAATGCTTGTGAAGGCTATTTTGAATAAAATTGAGACAAGGCATTGTAATGGTAAATGACAACTTGGAGAATGTGGGTATCGATCCCACCGCCTCTCGCATGCTAAGCGAGCACTCTACCATCTGAGCTAATTCCCCTTAAGTGCAAGTGTATCAGAAGCTCAATCAACAGAAGACCAAACGTCAGAATAATGGTGTGACCCATCAGTTGCACCGTTTGTGGTCAAAAGGATGTGGACTAGAAATCATAAAAAAGGGACACATGAGGAGTCATACATAGGAAAAACCCTTCAATTGTCCTGTGCATGTTTGTAATCCAAATGTGGCTCCTAATAAGATTGCTTGGGTTTCCAAGCAGAGCCTGGATAGCTCAGTCGGTAGAGCATCAGACTTTTAATCTGAGGGTCCAGGGTTCAAGTCCCTGTTCAGGCTCTTTCATGCATGCTTGCAGTGAAAATGTTGGAGCCACAAGTTGACCTGATGTACTGCAAAAATGGGTCAACTGGCAGAAATAACATTAGTCCCTGCTTGAATACATTGCTTATCATTTAAGATTTGCTGCCTTTGAGTAAAGCTTCTTAATGCCTATATCTTTGCATAGTGACCCAGTGTTTGACTGACTCCACTGAAAAGAGAAACCAGACTTTTGCATAGAGCATTCTGGTTTGGAGAATGCAGGCATCGGTGCCACCACCTCTCGCATGCAAAGCGAGCGCTCTAGAATCTGAGCTAATAAGCCTACATGTTCCACTAGAAAATGTTAAGTGGAATCTTACCTTTGAACAAAAAAATCCATTGTATTGCAACAAACCACAGCTATACATACTTGTGACCTTAAAATGACACAACATTAGTACAAATTGGAAATAATCTAGCATCATTTGTAGGACTCAATGCTTGTGAAGGCTATTTTGAATAAAATTGAGACAAGGCATTGTAATGGTAAATGACAACTTGGAGAATGTGGGTATCGATCCCACCGCCTCTCGCATGCTAAGCGAGCACTCTACCATCTGAGCTAATTCCCCTTAAGTGCAAGTGTATCAGAAGCTCAATCAACAGTAGACCAAACGTCAGAATAATGGTGTGACCCATCAGTTGCACCGTTTGTGGTCAAAAGGATGTGGACTAGAAATCATAAAAAAGGGACACATGAGGAGTCATACATAGGAAAAACCCTTCAATTGTCAATTGTCCTGTGCATGTTTGTAATCCAAATGTGGCTCCTAATAAGATTGCTTGGGTATCCAAGCAGAGCCTGGATAGCTCAGTCGGTAGAGCATCAGACTTTTAATCTGAGGGTCCAGGGTTCAAGTCCCTGTTCAGGCTCTTTCATGCATGCTTGCAGTGAAAATGTTGGAGCCACAAGTTGACCTGATGTACTGCAAAAATGGGTCAACTGGCAGAAATAACATCAGTCCCTGCTTGAATACAATGCTTATCATTTAAGATTGGCTGCCTTTGAGTAAAGCTTCTTAATGCCTATATCTTTGCATAGTGACCCAGTGTTTGACTGACTCCACTGAAAAGAGAAACCAGACCTTTGCATAGAACATTCTGGTTTGGAGAATGCAGGCATCTGTGCCACCACCTCTCGCATGCAAAGCGAGCGCTCTAGAATCTGAGCTAATAAGCCTACATGTTCCACTAGAAAATGTTAAGTGGAATCTTACCTTTGAACAAAAAAATCCATTGTATTGCAACAAACCACAGCTATACATACTTGTGACCTTAAAATGACACAATATTAGTACAAATTGGAAATAATCTAGCATCATTTGTAGGACTCAATGCTTGTGAAGGCTATTTTGAATAAAATTGAGACAAGGCATTGTAATGGTAAATGACAACTTGGAGAATGTGGGTATCGATCCCACCGCCTCTCGCATGCTAAGCGAGCACTCTACCATCTGAGCTAATTCCCCTTAAGTGCAAGTGTATCAGAAGCTCAATCAACAGTAGACCAAACGTCAGAATAATGGTGTGACCCATCAGTTGCACCGTTTGTGGTCAAAAGGATGTGGACTAGAAATCATAAAAAAGGGACACATGAGGAGTCATACATAGGAAAAACCCTTCAATTGTCAATTGTCCTGTGCATGTTTGTAATCCAAATGTGGCTCCTAATAAGATTGCTTGGGTATCCAAGCAGAGCCTGGATAGCTCAGTCGGTAGAGCATCAGACTTTTAATCTGAGGGTCCAGGGTTCACGTCCCTGTTCAGGCTCTTTCATGCATGCTTGCAGTGAAAATGTTGGAGCCCCAAGTTGACCTGATGTACTGCAAAAATGGGTCAACTGGCAGAAATAACATCAGTCCCTGCTTGAATACAATGCTTATCATTTAAGATTGGCTGCCTTTGAGTAAAGCTTCTTAATGCCTATATCTTTGCATAGTGACCCAGTGTTTGACTGACTCCACTGAAAAGAGAAACCAGACCTTTGCATAGAACATTCTGGTTTGGAGAATGCAGGCATCGGTGCCACCACCTCTCGCATGCAAAGCGAGCGCTCTAGAATCTGAGCTAATAAGCCTACATGTTCCACTAGAAAATGTTAAGTGGAATCTTACCTTTGAACAAAAAAATCCATTGTATTGCAACAAACCACAGCTATACATACTTGTGACCTTAAAATGACACAACATTAGTACAAATTGGAAATAATCTAGCATCATTTGTAGGACTCAATGCTTGTGAAGGCTATTTTGAATAAAATTGAGACAAGGCATTGTAATGGTAAATGACAACTTGGAGAATGTGGGTATCGATCCCACCGCCTCTCGCATGCTAAGCGAGCACTCTACCATCTGAGCTAATTCCCCTTAAGTGCAAGTGTATCAGAAGCTCAATCAACAGTAGACCAAACGTCAGAATAATGGTGTGACCCATCAGTTGCACCGTTTGTGGTCAAAAGGATGTGGACTAGAAATCATAAAAAAGGGACACATGAGGAGTCATACATAGGAAAAACCCTTCAATTGTCCTGTGCATGTTTGTAATCCAAATGTGGCTCCTAATAAGATTGCTTGGGTATCCAAGCAGAGCCTGGATAGCTCAGTCGGTAGAGCATCAGACTTTTAATCTGAGTGTCCAGGGTTCAAGTCCCTGTTCAGGCTCTTTCATGCATGCTTGCAGTGAAAATGTTGGAGCCACAAGTTGACCTGATGTACTCCAAAAATGGGTCAACTGGCAGAAATAACATTAGTCCCTGCTTGAATACATTGCTTATCATTTAAGATTTGCTGCCTTTGAGTAAAGCTTCTTAATGCTTATATCTTTGCATAGTGACCCAGTGTTTGACTGACTCCACTGAAAAGAGAAACCAGACTTTTGCATAGAACATTCTGGTTTGGAGAATGCAGGCATCGGTGCCACCACCTCTCGCATGCAAAGCAAGCGCTCTAGAATCTGAGCTAATAAGCCTACATGTTCCACTAGAAAATGTTAAGTGGAATCTTACCTTTGAACAAAAAAATCCATTGTATTGCAACAAACCACAGCTATACATACTTGTGACCTTAAAATGACACAATATTAGTACAAATTGGAAATAATCTAGCATCATTTGTAGGACTCAATGCTTGTGAAGGCTATTTTGAATTAAATTGAGACAAGGCATTGCAATGGTAAATGACAACTTGGAGAATGTGGGTATCGATCCCACCGCCTCTCGCATGCTAAGCGAGCACTCTACCATCTGAGCTAATTCCCCTTAAGTGCAAGTGTATCAGAAGCTCAATCAACAGTAGACCAAATGTCAGAATAATGGTGTGACCCATCAGTTGCACCGTTTGTGGTCAAAAGGATGTGGACTACAAATCATAAAAAGGGACACACGAGGAGTCATACATAGGAAAAACCCTTCAATTGTCCTGTGCATGTTTGTAATCCAAATGTGGCTACTAATAAGATTGCTTGAGTATCCAAGCAGAGCCTGGATAGCTCAGTCGGTAGAGCATCAGACTTTTAATCTGAGGGTCCAGGGTTCAAGTCCCTGTTCAGGCTCTTCCATGCATGCTTGCAGTGAAAATGTTGGAGCCACAAGTTGACCTGATGTACTGCAAAAATGGGTCAACTGGCAGAAATAACATTAGTCCCTGCTTGAATACAATGCTTATCATTTAAGATTTGCTGCCTTTGAGTAAAGCTTCTTAATGCCTATATCTTTGCATAGTGACCCAGTGTTTGACTGACTCCACTGAAAAGAGAAACCAGACTTTTGCATAGAACATTCTGGTTTGGAGAATGCAGGCATCGGTGCCACCACCTCTCGCATGCAAAGCGAGCGCTCTAGAATCTGAGCTAATAAGCCTACATGTTCCACTAGAAAATGTTAAGTGGAATCTTACCTTTGAACAAAAAAATCCATTGTATTGCAACAAACCACAGCTATACATACTTGTGACCTTAAAATGACACAATATTAGTACAAATTGGAAATAATCTAGCATCATTTGTAGGACTCAATGCTTGTGAAGGCTATTTTGAATTAAATTGAGACAAGGCATTGCAATGGTAAATGACAACTTGGAGAATGTGGGTATCGATCCCACCGCCTCTCGCATTGCTAAGCGAGCACTCTGCCATCTGAGCTAATTCCCCTTAAGTGCAAGTGTATCAGAAGCTCAATCAACAGTAGACCAAACGTCAGAATAATGGTGTGACCCATCAGTTGCACCGTTTGTGGTCAAAAGGATGTGGACTACAAATCATAAAAAGGGACACATGAGGAGTCATACATAGGAAAAACCCTTCAATTGTCCTGTGCATGTTTGTAATCCAAATGTGGCTCCTAATAAGATTGCTTGGGTATCCAAGCAGAGCCTGGATAGCTCAGTCGGTAGAGCATCAGACTTTTAATCTGAGGGTCCAGGGTTCAAGTCCCTGTTCAGGCTCTTCCATGCATGCTTGCAGTGAAAATGTTGGAGCCACAAGTTGACCTGATGTACTGCAAAAATGGGTCAACTGGCAGAAATAACATTAGTCCCTGCTTGAATACAATGCTTATCATTTAAGATTTGCTGCCTTTGAGTAAAGCTTCTTAATGCCTATATCTTTGCATAGTGACCCAGTGTTTGACTGACTCCACTGAAAAGAGAAACCAGACTTTTGCATAGAACATTCTGGTTTGGAGAATGCAGGCATCGGTGCCACCACCTCTCGCATGCAAAGCGAGCGCTCTAGAATCTGAGCTAATAAGCCTACATGTTCCACTAGAAAATGTTAAGTGGAATCTTACCTTTGAACAAAAAAATCCATTGTATTGCAACAAACCACAGCTATACATACTTGTGACCTTAAAATGACACAATATTAGTACAAATTGGAAATAATCTAGCATCATTTGTAGGACTCAATGCTTGTGAAGGCTATTTTGAATTAAATTGAGACAAGGCATTGCAATAGTAAATGACAACTTGGAGAATGTGGGTATCGATCCCACCGCCTCTCGCATTGCTAAGCGAGCACTCTGCCATCTGAGCTAATTCCCCTTAAGTGCAAGTGTATCAGAAGTTCAATCAACAGTAGACCAAACGTCAGAATAATGGTGTGACCCATCAGTTGCACCGTTTGTGGTCAAAAGGATGTGGACTAGAAATCATAAAAAGGGACACATGAGGAGTCATACATAGGAAAAACCCTTCAATTGTCCTGTGCATGTTTGTAATCCAAATGTGGCTCCTAATAAGATTGCTTGGGTATCCAAGCAGAGCCTGGATAGCTCAGTCGGTAGAGCATCAGACTTTTAATCTGAGGGTCCAGGGTTCAAGTCCCTGTTCAGGCTCTTCCATGCATGCTTGCAGTGAAAATGTTGGAGCCACAAGTTGACCTGATGTACTGCAAAAATGGGTCAACTGGCAGAAATAACATTAGTCCCTGCTTGAATACAATGCTTATCATTTAAGATTTGCTGCCTTTGAGTAAAGCTTCTTAATGCCTATATCTTTGCATAGTGACCCAGTGTTTGACTGACTCCACTGAAAAGAGAAACCAGACTTTTGCATAGAACATTCTGGTTTGGAGAATGCAGGCATCGGTGCCACCACCTCTCGCATGCAAAGCGAGCGCTCTAGAATCTGAGCTAATAAGCCTACATGTTCCACTAGAAAATGTTAAGTGGAATCTTACCTTTGAACAAAAAAATCCATTGTATTGCAACAAACCACAGCTATACATACTTGTGACCTTAAAATGACACAACATTAGTACAAATTGGAAATAATCTAGCATCATTTGTAGGACTCAATGCTTGTGAAGGCTATTTTGAATAAAATTGAGACAAGGCATTGTAATGGTAAATGACAACTTGGAGAATGTGGGTATCGATCCCACCGCCTCTCGCATGCTAAGCGAGCACTCTACCATCTGAGCTAATTCCCCTTAAGTGCAAGTGTATCAGAAGCTCAATCAACAGTAGACCAAACGTCAGAATAATGGTGTGACCCATCAGTTGCACCGTTTGTGGTCAAAAGGATGTGGACTAGAAATCATAAAAAAGGGACACATGAGGAGTCATACATAGGAAAAACCCTTCAATTGTCAATTGTCCTGTGCATGTTTGTAATCCAAATGTGGCTCCTAATAAGATTGCTTGGGTATCCAAGCAGAGCCTGGATAGCTCAGTCGGTAGAGCATCAGACTTTTAATCTGAGGGTCCAGGGTTCAAGTCCCTGTTCAGGCTCTTTCATGCATGCTTGCAGTGAAAATGTTGGAGCCACAAGTTGACCTGATGTACTGCAAAAATGGGTCAACTGGCAGAAATAACATCAGTCCCTGCTTGAATACAATGCTTATCATTTAAGATTGGCTGCCTTTGAGTAAAGCTTCTTAATGCCTATATCTTTGCATAGTGACCCAGTGTTTGACTGACTCCACTGAAAAGAGAAACCAGACCTTTGCATAGAACATTCTGGTTTGGAGAATGCAGGCATCTGTGCCACCACCTCTCGCATGCAAAGCGAGCGCTCTAGAATCTGAGCTAATAAGCCTACATGTTCCACTAGAAAATGTTAAGTGGAATCTTACCTTTGAACAAAAAAATCCATTGTATTGCAACAAACCACAGCTATACATACTTGTGACCTTAAAATGACACAATATTAGTACAAATTGGAAATAATCTAGCATCATTTGTAGGACTCAATGCTTGTGAAGGCTATTTTGAATAAAATTGAGACAAGGCATTGTAATGGTAAATGACAACTTGGAGAATGTGGGTATCGATCCCACCGCCTCTCGCATGCTAAGCGAGCACTCTACCATCTGAGCTAATTCCCCTTAAGTGCAAGTGTATCAGAAGCTCAATCAACAGTAGACCAAACGTCAGAATAATGGTGTGACCCATCAGTTGCACCGTTTGTGGTCAAAAGGATGTGGACTAGAAATCATAAAAAAGGGACACATGAGGAGTCATACATAGGAAAAACCCTTCAATTGTCAATTGTCCTGTGCATGTTTGTAATCCAAATGTGGCTCCTAATAAGATTGCTTGGGTATCCAAGCAGAGCCTGGATAGCTCAGTCGGTAGAGCATCAGACTTTTAATCTGAGGGTCCAGGGTTCACGTCCCTGTTCAGGCTCTTTCATGCATGCTTGCAGTGAAAATGTTGGAGCCACAAGTTGACCTGATGTACTGCAAAAATGGGTCAACTGGCAGAAATAACATCAGTCCCTGCTTGAATACAATGCTTATCATTTAAGATTGGCTGCCTTTGAGTAAAGCTTCTTAATGCCTATATCTTTGCATAGTGACCCAGTGTTTGACTGACTCCACTGAAAAGAGAAACCAGACCTTTGCATAGAACATTCTGGTTTGGAGAATGCAGGCATCGGTGCCACCACCTCTCGCATGCAAAGCGAGCGCTCTAGAATCTGAGCTAATAAGCCTACATGTTCCACTAGAAAATGTTAAGTGGAATCTTACCTTTGAACAAAAATATCCATTGTATTGCAACAAACCACAGCTATACATACTTGTGACCTTAAAATGACACAACATTAGTACAAATTGGAAATAATCTAGCATCATTTGTAGGACTCAATGCTTGTGAAGGCTATTTTGAATAAAATTGAGACAAGGCATTGTAATGGTAAATGACAACTTGGAGAATGTGGGTATCGATCCCACCGCCTCTCGCATGCTAAGCGAGCACTCTACCATCTGAGCTAATTCCCCTTAAGTGCAAGTGTATCAGAAGCTCAATCAACAGAAGACCAAACGTCAGAATAATGGTGTGACCCATCAGTTGCACCGTTTGTGGTCAAAAGGATGTGGACTAGAAATCATAAAAAAGGGACACATGAGGAGTCATACATAGGAAAAACCCTTCAATTGTCCTGTGCATGTTTGTAATCCAAATGTGGCTCCTAATAAGATTGCTTGGGTTTCCAAGCAGAGCCTGGATAGCTCAGTCGGTAGAGCATCAGACTTTTAATCTGAGGGTCCAGGGTTCAAGTCCCTGTTCAGGCTCTTTCATGCATGCTTGCAGTGAAAATGTTGGAGCCACAAGTTGACCTGATGTACTGCAAAAATGGGTCAACTGGCAGAAATAACATTAGTCCCTGCTTGAATACATTGCTTATCATTTAAGATTTGCTGCCTTTGAGTAAAGCTTCTTAATGCCTATATCTTTGCATAGTGACCCAGTGTTTGACTGACTCCACTGAAAAGAGAAACCAGACTTTTGCATAGAGCATTCTGGTTTGGAGAATGCAGGCATCGGTGCCACCACCTCTCGCATGCAAAGCGAGCGCTCTAGAATCTGAGCTAATAAGCCTACATGTTCCACTAGAAAATGTTAAGTGGAATCTTACCTTTGAACAAAAAAATCCATTGTATTGCAACAAACCACAGCTATACATACTTGTGACCTTAAAATGACACAACATTAGTACAAATTGGAAATAATCTAGCATCATTTGTAGGACTCAATGCTTGTGAAGGCTATTTTGAATAAAATTGAGACAAGGCATTGTAATGGTAAATGACAACTTGGAGAATGTGGGTATCGATCCCACCGCCTCTCGCATGCTAAGCGAGCACTCTACCATCTGAGCTAATTCCCCTTAAGTGCAAGTGTATCAGAAGCTCAATCAACAGTAGACCAAACGTCAGAATAATGGTGTGACCCATCAGTTGCACCGTTTGTGGTCAAAAGGATGTGGACTAGAAATCATAAAAAAGGGACACATGAGGAGTCATACATAGGAAAAACCCTTCAATTGTCAATTGTCCTGTGCATGTTTGTAATCCAAATGTGGCTCCTAATAAGATTGCTTGGGTATCCAAGCAGAGCCTGGATAGCTCAGTCGGTAGAGCATCAGACTTTTAATCTGAGGGTCCAGGGTTCAAGTCCCTGTTCAGGCTCTTTCATGCATGCTTGCAGTGAAAATGTTGGAGCCACAAGTTGACCTGATGTACTGCAAAAATGGGTCAACTGGCAGAAATAACATCAGTCCCTGCTTGAATACAATGCTTATCATTTAAGATTGGCTGCCTTTGAGTAAAGCTTCTTAATGCCTATATCTTTGCATAGTGACCCAGTGTTTGACTGACTCCACTGAAAAGAGAAACCAGACCTTTGCATAGAACATTCTGGTTTGGAGAATGCAGGCATCTGTGCCACCACCTCTCGCATGCAAAGCGAGCGCTCTAGAATCTGAGCTAATAAGCCTACATGTTCCACTAGAAAATGTTAAGTGGAATCTTACCTTTGAACAAAAAAATCCATTGTATTGCAACAAACCACAGCTATACATACTTGTGACCTTAAAATGACACAATATTAGTACAAATTGGAAATAATCTAGCATCATTTGTAGGACTCAATGCTTGTGAAGGCTATTTTGAATAAAATTGAGACAAGGCATTGTAATGGTAAATGACAACTTGGAGAATGTGGGTATCGATCCCACCGCCTCTCGCATGCTAAGCGAGCACTCTACCATCTGAGCTAATTCCCCTTAAGTGCAAGTGTATCAGAAGCTCAATCAACAGTAGACCAAACGTCAGAATAATGGTGTGACCCATCAGTTGCACCGTTTGTGGTCAAAAGGATGTGGACTAGAAATCATAAAAAAGGGACACATGAGGAGTCATACATAGGAAAAACCCTTCAATTGTCAATTGTCCTGTGCATGTTTGTAATCCAAATGTGGCTCCTAATAAGATTGCTTGGGTATCCAAGCAGAGCCTGGATAGCTCAGTCGGTAGAGCATCAGACTTTTAATCTGAGGGTCCAGGGTTCACGTCCCTGTTCAGGCTCTTTCATGCATGCTTGCAGTGAAAATGTTGGAGCCCCAAGTTGACCTGATGTACTGCAAAAATGGGTCAACTGGCAGAAATAACATCAGTCCCTGCTTGAATACAATGCTTATCATTTAAGATTGGCTGCCTTTGAGTAAAGCTTCTTAATGCCTATATCTTTGCATAGTGACCCAGTGTTTGACTGACTCCACTGAAAAGAGAAACCAGACCTTTGCATAGAACATTCTGGTTTGGAGAATGCAGGCATCGGTGCCACCACCTCTCGCATGCAAAGCGAGCGCTCTAGAATCTGAGCTAATAAGCCTACATGTTCCACTAGAAAATGTTAAGTGGAATCTTACCTTTGAACAAAAAAATCCATTGTATTGCAACAAACCACAGCTATACATACTTGTGACCTTAAAATGACACAACATTAGTACAAATTGGAAATAATCTAGCATCATTTGTAGGACTCAATGCTTGTGAAGGCTATTTTGAATAAAATTGAGACAAGGCATTGTAATGGTAAATGACAACTTGGAGAATGTGGGTATCGATCCCACCGCCTCTCGCATGCTAAGCGAGCACTCTACCATCTGAGCTAATTCCCCTTAAGTGCAAGTGTATCAGAAGCTCAATCAACAGTAGACCAAACGTCAGAATAATGGTGTGACCCATCAGTTGCACCGTTTGTGGTCAAAAGGATGTGGACTAGAAATCATAAAAAAGGGACACATGAGGAGTCATACATAGGAAAAACCCTTCAATTGTCCTGTGCATGTTTGTAATCCAAATGTGGCTCCTAATAAGATTGCTTGGGTATCCAAGCAGAGCCTGGATAGCTCAGTCGGTAGAGCATCAGACTTTTAATCTGAGTGTCCAGGGTTCAAGTCCCTGTTCAGGCTCTTTCATGCATGCTTGCAGTGAAAATGTTGGAGCCACAAGTTGACCTGATGTACTGCAAAAATGGGTCAACTGGCAGAAATAACATTAGTCCCTGCTTGAATACAATGCTTATCATTTAAGATTTGCTGCCTTTGAGTAAAGCTTCTTAATGCCTATATCTTTGCATAGTGACCCAGTGTTTGACTGACTCCACTGAAAAGAGAAACCAGACTTTTGCATAGAACATTCTGGTTTGGAGAATGCAGGCATCGGTGCCACCACCTCTCGCATGCAAAGCGAGCGCTCTAGAATCTGAGCTAATAAGCCTACATGTTCCACTAGAAAATGTTAAGTGGAATCTTACCTTTGAACAAAAAAATCCATTGTATTGCAACAAACCACAGCTATACATACTTGTGACCTTAAAATGACACAATATTAGTACAAATTGGAAATAATCTAGCATCATTTGTAGGACTCAATGCTTGTGAAGGCTATTTTGAATTAAATTGAGACAAGGCATTGCAATGGTAAATGACAACTTGGAGAATGTGGGTATCGATCCCACCGCCTCTCGCATTGCTAAGCGAGCACTCTGCCATCTGAGCTAATTCCCCTTAAGTGCAAGTGTATCAGAAGCTCAATCAACAGTAGACCAAACGTCAGAATAATGGTGTGACCCATCAGTTGCACCGTTTGTGGTCAAAAGGATGTGGACTACAAATCATAAAAAGGGACACATGAGGAGTCATACATAGGAAAAACCCTTCAATTGTCCTGTGCATGTTTGTAATCCAAATGTGGCTCCTAATAAGATTGCTTGGGTATCCGACTATTGTAACTCCCTCCTTACTGGCCTACCAGCATGTGCACTTAAGCCTCTCCAGCTGATCCAAAATGCAGCAGCTCGCTTGGTCTTCAACCAGCCAAAATTCTCACATGTCTCCCCCCTGCTCCGCTCCCTCCACTGGCTCCCGGTCGCTGCCCGCACAGAATACAAAACTCTGATGCTGGCATTCAAAGCAACCAAAGGTATGGCTCCCCCATATCTTACAAGTATGATTGAACCCTACAAACCCTCCCGCGCACTCAGATCAGCCAACGCAGGGAAACTGGAAGTACCCTCACTAAAAACGCCGGGACAACGCTCCACACGTCCCAAACTCTTCTCCCTTCTGGCTCCAAAACTGTGGAATGCACTTCCCATTGCAGTCAGAACTGCAGCATCACTCCCAATCTTCCGCCGTAGCCTGAAAACCCACCTTTTCAGACTCCATCATGGCCCATAGCACTTACCCTAACCCCTTAGATAGAATTTCTGTTGGCTTAGATAGCATTTGACTTAGACTTATAGCATGTTATGTAGACAGCACTATAATTGTATTGTATATAGTCATAGCACGCCATAGTACATATGTATAGCATAGTAGTGAATATGTATAGTTTATTATGTATAGTGTATGTATAGTTTCATCATATAGATATTCCACTGTTACCTTCTTAGCTTACGCATGTTTCATGATAAATGCTTTTATGTGATGTATTCCCATGCTTTTGTTCTTGCCTAAATGTAAGTCGCTCTGGATTAAGAGCGTCTGCTAAATGCCTAAATTGTAAATTGTAAATTGTATCCAAGCAGAGCCTGGATAGCTCAGTCGGTAGAGCATCAGACTTTTAATCTGAGGGTCCAGGGTTCAAGTCCCTGTTCAGGCTCTTCCATGCATGCTTGCAGTGAAAATGTTGGAGCCACAAGTTGACCTGATGTACTGCAAAAATGGGTCAACTGGCAGAAATAACATTAGTCCCTGCTTGAATACAATGCTTATCATTTAAGATTTGCTGCCTTTGAGTAAAGCTTCTTAATGCCTATATCTTTGCATAGTGACCCAGTGTTTGACTGACTCCACTGAAAAGAGAAACCAGACTTTTGCATAGAACATTCTGGTTTGGAGAATGCAGGCATCGGTGCCACCACCTCTCGCATGCAAAGCGAGCGCTCTAGAATCTGAGCTAATAAGCCTACATGTTCCACTAGAAAATGTTAAGTGGAATCTTACCTTTGAACAAAAAAATCCATTGTATTGCAACAAACCACAGCTATACATACTTGTGACCTTAAAATGACACAATATTAGTACAAATTGGAAATAATCTAGCATCATTTGTAGGACTCAATGCTTGTGAAGGCTATTTTGAATTAAATTGAGACAAGGCATTGCAATAGTAAATGACAACTTGGAGAATGTGGGTATCGATCCCACCGCCTCTCGCATTGCTAAGCGAGCACTCTGCCATCTGAGCTAATTCCCCTTAAGTGCAAGTGTATCAGAAGTTCAATCAACAGTAGACCAAACGTCAGAATAATGGTGTGACCCATCAGTTGCACCGTTTGTGGTCAAAAGGATGTGGACTAGAAATCATAAAAAGGGACACATGAGGAGTCATACATAGGAAAAACCCTTCAATTGTCCTGTGCATGTTTGTAATCCAAATGTGGCTCCTAATAAGATTGCTTGGGTATCCAAGCAGAGCCTGGATAGCTCAGTCGGTAGAGCATCAGACTTTTAATCTGAGGGTCCAGGGTTCAAGTCCCTGTTCAGGCTCTTCCATGCATGCTTGCAGTGAAAATGTTGGAGCCACAAGTTGACCTGATGTACTGCAAAAATGGGTCAACTGGCAGAAATAACATTAGTCCCTGCTTGAATACAATGCTTATCATTTAACATTTGCTGCCTTTGAGTAAAGCTTCTTAATGCCTATATCTTTGCATAGTGACCCAGTGTTTGACTGACTCCACTGAAAAGAGAAACCAGACTTTTGCATAGAACGTTGGTTTGGAGAATGCAGGCATCGGTGCCACCACCTCTCGCATGCAAAGCGAGCGCTCTAGAATCTGAGCTAATAAGCCTACATGTTCCACTAGAAAATGTTAAGTGGAATCTTACCTTTGAACAAAAAAATCCATTGTATTGCAACAAACCACAGCTATACATACTTGTGACCTTAAAATGACACAATATTAGTACAAATTGGAAATAATCTAGCATCATTTGTAGGACTCAATGCTTGTGAAGGCTATTTTGAATTAAATTGAGACAAGGCATTGCAATGGTAAATGACAACTTGGAGAATGTGGGTATCGATCCCACCGCCTCTCGCATTGCTAAGCGAGCACTCTGCCATCTGAGCTAATTCCCCTTAAGTGCAAGTGTATCAGAAGCTCAATCAACAGTAGACCAAACGTCAGAATAATGGTGTGACCCATCAGTTGCACCGTTTGTGGTCAAAAGGATGTGGACTACAAATCATAAAAAGGGACACATGAGGAGTCATACATAGGAAAAACCCTTCAATTGTCCTGTGCATGTTTGTAATCCAAATGTGGCTCCTAATAAGATTGCTTGGGTATCCAAGCAGAGCCTGGATAGCTCAGTCGGTAGAGCATCAGACTTTTAATCTGAGGGTCCAGGGTTCAAGTCCCTGTTCAGGCTCTTTCATGCATGCTTGCAGTGAAAATGTTGGAGCCACAAGTTGACCTGATGTACTGCAAAAATGGGTCAACTGGCAGAAATAACATTAGTCCCTGCTTGAATACATTGCTTATCATTTAAGATTTGCTGCCTTTGAGTAAAGCTTCTTAATGCCTATATCTTTGCATAGTGACCCAGTGTTTGACTGACTCCACTGAAAAGAGAAACCAGACTTTTGCATAGAGCATTCTGGTTTGGAGAATGCAGGCATCGGTGCCACCACCTCTCGCATGCAAAGCGAGCGCTCTAGAATCTGAGCTAATAAGCCTACATGTTCCACTAGAAAATGTTAAGTGGAATCTTACCTTTGAACAAAAAAATCCATTGTATTGCAACAAACCACAGCTATACATACTTGTGACCTTAAAATGACACAATATTAGTACAAATTGGAAATAATCTAGCATCATTTGTAGGACTCAATGCTTGTGAAGGCTATTTTGAATTAAATTGAGACAAGGCATTGCAATGGTAAATGACAACTTGGAGAATGTGGGTATCGATCCCACCGCCTCTCGCATTGCTAAGCGAGCACTCTGCCATCTGAGCTAATTCCCCTTAAGTGCAAGTGTATCAGAAGCTCAATCAACAGTAGACCAAACGTCAGAATAATGGTGTGACCCATCAGTTGCACCGTTTGTGGTCAAAAGGATGTGGACTACAAATCATAAAAAGGGACACATGAGGAGTCATACATAGGAAAAACCCTTCAATTGTCCTGTGCATGTTTGTAATCCAAATGTGGCTCCTAATAAGATTGCTTGGGTATCCAAGCAGAGCCTGGATAGCTCAGTCGGTAGAGCATCAGACTTTTAATCTGAGGGTCCAGGGTTCAAGTCCCTGTTCAGGCTCTTCCATGCATGCTTGCAGTGAAAATGTTGGAGCCACAAGTTGACCTGATGTACTGCAAAAATGGGTCAACTGGCAGAAATAACATTAGTCCCTGCTTGAATACAATGCTTATCATTTAAGATTTGCTGCCTTTGAGTAAAGCTTCTTAATGCCTATATCTTTGCATAGTGACCCAGTGTTTGACTGACTCCACTGAAAAGAGAAACCAGACTTTTGCATAGAACATTCTGGTTTGGAGAATGCAGGCATCGGTGCCACCACCTCTCGCATGCAAAGCGAGCGCTCTAGAATCTGAGCTAATAAGCCTACATGTTCCACTAGAAAATGTTAAGTGGAATCTTACCTTTGAACAAAAAAATCCATTGTATTGCAACAAACCACAGCTATACATACTTGTGACCTTAAAATGACACAATATTAGTACAAATTGGAAATAATCTAGCATCATTTGTAGGACTCAATGCTTGTGAAGGCTATTTTGAATTAAATTGAGACAAGGCATTGCAATAGTAAATGACAACTTGGAGAATGTGGGTATCGATCCCACCGCCTCTCGCATTGCTAAGCGAGCACTCTGCCATCTGAGCTAATTCCCCTTAAGTGCAAGTGTATCAGAAGTTCAATCAACAGTAGACCAAACGTCAGAATAATGGTGTGACCCATCAGTTGCACCGTTTGTGGTCAAAAGGATGTGGACTAGAAATCATAAAAAGGGACACATGAGGAGTCATACATAGGAAAAACCCTTCAATTGTCCTGTGCATGTTTGTAATCCAAATGTGGCTCCTAATAAGATTGCTTGGGTATCCAAGCAGAGCCTGGATAGCTCAGTCGGTAGAGCATCAGACTTTTAATCTGAGGGTCCAGGGTTCAAGTCCCTGTTCAGGCTCTTCCATGCATGCTTGCAGTGAAAATGTTGGAGCCACAAGTTGACCTGATGTACTGCAAAAATGGGTCAACTGGCAGAAATAACATTAGTCCCTGCTTGAATACAATGCTTATCATTTAAGATTTGCTGCCTTTGAGTAAAGCTTCTTAATGCCTATATCTTTGCATAGTGACCCAGTGTTTGACTGACTCCACTGAAAAGAGAAACCAGACTTTTGCATAGAACATTCTGGTTTGGAGAATGCAGGCATCGGTGCCACCACCTCTCGCATGCAAAGCGAGCGCTCTAGAATCTGAGCTAATAAGCCTACATGTTCCACTAGAAAATGTTAAGTGGAATCTTACCTTTGAACAAAAAAATCCATTGTATTGCAACAAACCACAGCTATACATACTTGTGACCTTAAAATGACACAACATTAGTACAAATTGGAAATAATCTAGCATCATTTGTAGGACTCAATGCTTGTGAAGGCTATTTTGAATAAAATTGAGACAAGGCATTGTAATGGTAAATGACAACTTGGAGAATGTGGGTATCGATCCCACCGCCTCTCGCATGCTAAGCGAGCACTCTACCATCTGAGCTAATTCCCCTTAAGTGCAAGTGTATCAGAAGCTCAATCAACAGTAGACCAAACGTCAGAATAATGGTGTGACCCATCAGTTGCACCGTTTGTGGTCAAAAGGATGTGGACTAGAAATCATAAAAAAGGGACACATGAGGAGTCATACATAGGAAAAACCCTTCAATTGTCCTGTGCATGTTTGTAATCCAAATGTGGCTCCTAATAAGATTGCTTGGGTTTCCAAGCAGAGCCTGGATAGCTCAGTCGGTAGAGCATCAGACTTTTAATCTGAGGGTCCAGGGTTCAAGTCCCTGTTCAGGCTCTTTCATGCATGCTTGCAGTGAAAATGTTGGAGCCACAAGTTGACCTGATGTACTGCAAAAATGGGTCAACTGGCAGAAATAACATTAGTCCCTGCTTGAATACATTGCTTATCATTTAAGATTTGCTGCCTTTGAGTAAAGCTTCTTAATGCCTATATCTTTGCATAGTGACCCAGTGTTTGACTGACTCCACTGAAAAGAGAAACCAGACTTTTGCATAGAGCATTCTGGTTTGGAGAATGCAGGCATCGGTGCCACCACCTCTCGCATGCAAAGCGAGCGCTCTAGAATCTGAGCTAATAAGCCTACATGTTCCACTAGAAAATGTTAAGTGGAATCTTACCTTTGAACAAAAAAATCCATTGTATTGCAACAAACCACAGCTATACATACTTGTGACCTTAAAATGACACAATATTAGTACAAATTGGAAATAATCTAGCATCATTTGTAGGACTCAATGCTTGTGAAGGCTATTTTGAATAAAATTGAGACAAGGCATTGTAATGGTAAATGACAACTTGGAGAATGTGGGTATCGATCCCACCGCCTCTCGCATGCTAAGCGAGCACTCTACCATCTGAGCTAATTCCCCTTAAGTGCAAGTGTATCAGAAGCTCAATCAACAGTAGACCAAACGTCAGAATAATGGTGTGACCCATCAGTTGCACCGTTTGTGGTCAAAAGGATGTGGACTAGAAATCATAAAAAAGGGACACATGAGGAGTCATACATAGGAAAAACCCTTCAATTGTCAATTGTCCTGTGCATGTTTGTAATCCAAATGTGGCTCCTAATAAGATTGCTTGGGTATCCAAGCAGAGCCTGGATAGCTCAGTCGGTAGAGCATCAGACTTTTAATCTGAGGGTCCAGGGTTCACGTCCCTGTTCAGGCTCTTTCATGCATGCTTGCAGTGAAAATGTTGGAGCCACAAGTTGACCTGATGTACTGCAAAAATGGGTCAACTGGCAGAAATAACATCAGTCCCTGCTTGAATACAATGCTTATCATTTAAGATTGGCTGCCTTTGAGTAAAGCTTCTTAATGCCTATATCTTTGCATAGTGACCCAGTGTTTGACTGACTCCACTGAAAAGAGAAACCAGACCTTTGCATAGAACATTCTGGTTTGGAGAATGCAGGCATCGGTGCCACCACCTCTCGCATGCAAAGCGAGCGCTCTAGAATCTGAGCTAATAAGCCTACATGTTCCACTAGAAAATGTTAAGTGGAATCTTACCTTTGAACAAAAATATCCATTGTATTGCAACAAACCACAGCTATACATACTTGTGACCTTAAAATGACACAACATTAGTACAAATTGGAAATAATCTAGCATCATTTGTAGGACTCAATGCTTGTGAAGGCTATTTTGAATAAAATTGAGACAAGGCATTGTAATGGTAAATGACAACTTGGAGAATGTGGGTATCGATCCCACCGCCTCTCGCATGCTAAGCGAGCACTCTACCATCTGAGCTAATTCCCCTTAAGTGCAAGTGTATCAGAAGCTCAATCAACAGTAGACCAAACGTCAGAATAATGGTGTGACCCATCAGTTGCACCGTTTGTGGTCAAAAGGATGTGGACTAGAAATCATAAAAAAGGGACACATGAGGAGTCATACATAGGAAAAACCCTTCAATTGTCCTGTGCATGTTTGTAATCCAAATGTGGCTCCTAATAAGATTGCTTGGGTTTCCAAGCAGAGCCTGGATAGCTCAGTCGGTAGAGCATCAGACTTTTAATCTGAGGGTCCAGGGTTCAAGTCCCTGTTCAGGCTCTTTCATGCATGCTTGCAGTGAAAATGTTGGAGCCACAAGTTGACCTGATGTACTGCAAAAATGGGTCAACTGGCAGAAATAACATTAGTCCCTGCTTGAATACAATGCTTATCATTTAAGATTTGCTGCCTTTGAGTAAAGCTTCTTAATGCCTATATCTTTGCATAGTGACCCAGTGTTTGACTGACTCCACTGAAAAGAGAAACCAGACTTTTGCATAGAACATTCTGGTTTGGAGAATGCAGGCATCGGTGCCACCACCTCTCGCATGCAAAGCGAGCGCTCTAGAATCTGAGCTAATAAGCCTACATGTTCCACTAGAAAATGTTAAGTGGAATCTTACCTTTGAACAAAAAAATCCATTGTATTGCAACAAACCACAGCTATACATACTTGTGACCTTAAAATGACACAACATTAGTACAAATTGGAAATAATCTAGCATAATTTGTAGGACTCAATGCTTGTGAAGGCTATTTTGAATAAAATTGAGACAAGGCATTGTAATGGTAAATGACAACTTGGAGAATGTGGGTATCGATCCCACCGCCTCTCGCATGCTAAGCGAGCACTCTACCATCTGAGCTAATTCCCCTTAAGTGCAAGTGTATCAGAAGCTCAATCAACAGTAGACCAAACGTCAGAATAATGGTGTGACCCATCAGTTGCACCGTTTGTGGTCAAAAGGATGTGGACTAGAAATCATAAAAAAGGGACACATGAGGAGTCATACATAGGAAAAACCCTTCAATTGTCCTGTGCATGTTTGTAATCCAAATGTGGCTCCTAATAAGATTGCTTGGGTTTCCAAGCAGAGCCTGGATAGCTCAGTCGGTAGAGCATCAGACTTTTAATCTGAGGGTCCAGGGTTCAAGTCCCTGTTCAGGCTCTTTCATGCATGCTTGCAGTGAAAATGTTGGAGCCACAAGTTGACCTGATGTACTGCAAAAATGGGTCAACTGGCAGAAATAACATTAGTCCCTGCTTGAATACATTGCTTATCATTTAAGATTTGCTGCCTTTGAGTAAAGCTTCTTAATGCCTATATCTTTGCATAGTGACCCAGTGTTTGACTGACTCCACTGAAAAGAGAAACCAGACTTTTGCATAGAGCATTCTGGTTTGGAGAATGCAGGCATCGGTGCCACCACCTCTCGCATGCAAAGCGAGCGCTCTAGAATCTGAGCTAATAAGCCTACATGTTCCACTAGAAAATGTTAAGTGGAATCTTACCTTTGAACAAAAAAATCCATTGTATTGCAACAAACCACAGCTATACATACTTGTGACCTTAAAATGACACAATATTAGTACAAATTGGAAATAATCTAGCATCATTTGTAGGACTCAATGCTTGTGAAGGCTATTTTGAATAAAATTGAGACAAGGCATTGTAATGGTAAATGACAACTTGGAGAATGTGGGTATCGATCCCACCGCCTCTCGCATGCTAAGCGAGCACTCTACCATCTGAGCTAATTCCCCTTAAGTGCAAGTGTATCAGAAGCTCAATCAACAGTAGACCAAACGTCAGAATAATGGTGTGACCCATCAGTTGCACCGTTTGTGGTCAAAAGGATGTGGACTAGAAATCATAAAAAAGGGACACATGAGGAGTCATACATAGGAAAAACCCTTCAATTGTCAATTGTCCTGTGCATGTTTGTAATCCAAATGTGGCTCCTAATAAGATTGCTTGGGTATCCAAGCAGAGCCTGGATAGCTCAGTCGGTAGAGCATCAGACTTTTAATCTGAGGGTCCAGGGTTCACGTCCCTGTTCAGGCTCTTTCATGCATGCTTGCAGTGAAAATGTTGGAGCCACAAGTTGACCTGATGTACTGCAAAAATGGGTCAACTGGCAGAAATAACATCAGTCCCTGCTTGAATACAATGCTTATCATTTAAGATTGGCTGCCTTTGAGTAAAGCTTCTTAATGCCTATATCTTTGCATAGTGACCCAGTGTTTGACTGACTCCACTGAAAAGAGAAACCAGACCTTTGCATAGAACATTCTGGTTTGGAGAATGCAGGCATCGGTGCCACCACCTCTCGCATGCAAAGCGAGCGCTCTAGAATCTGAGCTAATAAGCCTACATGTTCCACTAGAAAATGTTAAGTGGAATCTTACCTTTGAACAAAAATATCCATTGTATTGCAACAAACCACAGCTATACATACTTGTGACCTTAAAATGACACAACATTAGTACAAATTGGAAATAATCTAGCATCATTTGTAGGACTCAATGCTTGTGAAGGCTATTTTGAATAAAATTGAGACAAGGCATTGTAATGGTAAATGACAACTTGGAGAATGTGGGTATCGATCCCACCGCCTCTCGCATGCTAAGCGAGCACTCTACCATCTGAGCTAATTCCCCTTAAGTGCAAGTGTATCAGAAGCTCAATCAACAGTAGACCAAACGTCAGAATAATGGTGTGACCCATCAGTTGCACCGTTTGTGGTCAAAAGGATGTGGACTAGAAATCATAAAAAAGGGACACATGAGGAGTCATACATAGGAAAAACCCTTCAATTGTCCTGTGCATGTTTGTAATCCAAATGTGGCTCCTAATAAGATTGCTTGGGTTTCCAAGCAGAGCCTGGATAGCTCAGTCGGTAGAGCATCAGACTTTTAATCTGAGGGTCCAGGGTTCAAGTCCCTGTTCAGGCTCTTTCATGCATGCTTGCAGTGAAAATGTTGGAGCCACAAGTTGACCTGATGTACTGCAAAAATGGGTCAACTGGCAGAAATAACATTAGTCCCTGCTTGAATACATTGCTTATCATTTAAGATTTGCTGCCTTTGAGTAAAGCTTCTTAATGCCTATATCTTTGCATAGTGACCCAGTGTTTGACTGACTCCACTGAAAAGAGAAACCAGACTTTTGCATAGAGCATTCTGGTTTGGAGAATGCAGGCATCGGTGCCACCACCTCTCGCATGCAAAGCGAGCGCTCTAGAATCTGAGCTAATAAGCCTACATGTTCCACTAGAAAATGTTAAGTGGAATCTTACCTTTGAACAAAAAAATCCATTGTATTGCAACAAACCACAGCTATACATACTTGTGACCTTAAAATGACACAATATTAGTACAAATTGGAAATAATCTAGCATCATTTGTAGGACTCAATGCTTGTGAAGGCTATTTTGAATAAAATTGAGACAAGGCATTGTAATGGTAAATGACAACTTGGAGAATGTGGGTATCGATCCCACCGCCTCTCGCATGCTAAGCGAGCACTCTACCATCTGAGCTAATTCCCCTTAAGTGCAAGTGTATCAGAAGCTCAATCAACAGTAGACCAAACGTCAGAATAATGGTGTGACCCATCAGTTGCACCGTTTGTGGTCAAAAGGATGTGGACTAGAAATCATAAAAAAGGGACACATGAGGAGTCATACATAGGAAAAACCCTTCAATTGTCAATTGTCCTGTGCATGTTTGTAATCCAAATGTGGCTCCTAATAAGATTGCTTGGGTATCCAAGCAGAGCCTGGATAGCTCAGTCGGTAGAGCATCAGACTTTTAATCTGAGGGTCCAGGGTTCACGTCCCTGTTCAGGCTCTTTCATGCATGCTTGCAGTGAAAATGTTGGAGCCACAAGTTGACCTGATGTACTGCAAAAATGGGTCAACTGGCAGAAATAACATCAGTCCCTGCTTGAATACAATGCTTATCATTTAAGATTGGCTGCCTTTGAGTAAAGCTTCTTAATGCCTATATCTTTGCATAGTGACCCAGTGTTTGACTGACTCCACTGAAAAGAGAAACCAGACCTTTGCATAGAACATTCTGGTTTGGAGAATGCAGGCATCGGTGCCACCACCTCTCGCATGCAAAGCGAGCGCTCTAGAATCTGAGCTAATAAGCCTACATGTTCCACTAGAAAATGTTAAGTGGAATCTTACCTTTGAACAAAAAAATCCATTGTATTGCAACAAACCACAGCTATACATACTTGTGACCTTAAAATGACACAATATTAGTACAAATTGGAAATAATCTAGCATCATTTGTAGGACTCAATGCTTGTGAAGGCTATTTTGAATAAAATTGAGACAAGGCATTGTAATGGTAAATGACAACTTGGAGAATGTGGGTATCGATCCCACCGCCTCTCGCATGCTAAGCGAGCACTCTACCATCTGAGCTAATTCCCCTTAAGTGCAAGTGTATCAGAAGCTCAATCAACAGTAGACCAAACGTCAGAATAATGGTGTGACCCATCAGTTGCACCGTTTGTGGTCAAAAGGATGTGGACTAGAAATCATAAAAAAGGGACACATGAGGAGTCATACATAGGAAAAACCCTTCAATTGTCAATTGTCCTGTGCATGTTTGTAATCCAAATGTGGCTCCTAATAAGATTGCTTGGGTATCCAAGCAGAGCCTGGATAGCTCAGTCGGTAGAGCATCAGACTTTTAATCTGAGGGTCCAGGGTTCACGTCCCTGTTCAGGCTCTTTCATGCATGCTTGCAGTGAAAATGTTGGAGCCCCAAGTTGACCTGATGTACTGCAAAAATGGGTCAACTGGCAGAAATAACATCAGTCCCTGCTTGAATACAATGCTTATCATTTAAGATTGGCTGCCTTTGAGTAAAGCTTCTTAATGCCTATATCTTTGCATAGTGACCCAGTGTTTGACTGACTCCACTGAAAAGAGAAACCAGACCTTTGCATAGAACATTCTGGTTTGGAGAATGCAGGCATCGGTGCCACCACCTCTCGCATGCAAAGCGAGCGCTCTAGAATCTGAGCTAATAAGCCTACATGTTCCACTAGAAAATGTTAAGTGGAATCTTACCTTTGAACAAAAAAATCCATTGTATTGCAACAAACCACAGCTATACATACTTGTGACCTTAAAATGACACAACATTAGTACAAATTGGAAATAATCTAGCATCATTTGTAGGACTCAATGCTTGTGAAGGCTATTTTGAATAAAATTGAGACAAGGCATTGTAATGGTAAATGACAACTTGGAGAATGTGGGTATCGATCCCACCGCCTCTCGCATGCTAAGCGAGCACTCTACCATCTGAGCTAATTCCCCTTAAGTGCAAGTGTATCAGAAGCTCAATCAACAGTAGACCAAACGTCAGAATAATGGTGTGACCCATCAGTTGCACCGTTTGTGGTCAAAAGGATGTGGACTAGAAATCATAAAAAAGGGACACATGAGGAGTCATACATAGGAAAAACCCTTCAATTGTCAATTGTCCTGTGCATGTTTGTAATCCAAATGTGGCTCCTAATAAGATTGCTTGGGTATCCAAGCAGAGCCTGGATAGCTCAGTCGGTAGAGCATCAGACTTTTAATCTGAGGGTCCAGGGTTCAAGTCCCTGTTCAGGCTCTTTCATGCATGCTTGCAGTGAAAATGTTGGAGCCACAAGTTGACCTGATGTACTGCAAAAATGGGTCAACTGGCAGAAATAACATCAGTCCCTGCTTGAATACAATGCTTATCATTTAAGATTGGCTGCCTTTGAGTAAAGCTTCTTAATGCCTATATCTTTGCATAGTGACCCAGTGTTTGACTGACTCCACTGAAAAGAGAAACCAGACCTTTGCATAGAACATTCTGGTTTGGAGAATGCAGGCATCTGTGCCACCACCTCTCGCATGCAAAGCGAGCGCTCTAGAATCTGAGCTAATAAGCCTACATGTTCCACTAGAAAATGTTAAGTGGAATCTTACCTTTGAACAAAAAAATCCATTGTATTGCAACAAACCACAGCTATACATACATGTGACCTTAAAATGACACAATATTAGTACAAATTGGAAATAATCTAGCATCATTTGTAGGACTCAATGCTTGTGAAGGCTATTTTGAATTAAATTGAGACAAGGCATTGCAATGGTAAATGACAACTTGGAGAATGTGGGTATCGATCCCACCGCCTCTCGCATGCTAAGCGAGCACTCTACCATCTGAGCTAATTCCCCTTAAGTGCAAGTGTATCAGAAGCTCAATCAACAGTAGACCAAACGTCAGAATAATGGTGTGACCCATCAGTTGCACCGTTTGTGGTCAAAAGGATGTGGACTACAAATCATAAAAAAGGGACACATGAGGAGTCATACATAGGAAAAACCCTTCAATTGTCCTGTGCATGTTTGTAATCCAAATGTGGCTCCTAATAAGATTGCTTGGGTATCCAAGCAGAGCCTGGATAGCTCAGTCGGTAGAGCATCAGACTTTTAATCTGAGGGTCCAGGGTTCAAGTCCCTGTTCAGGCTCTTCCATGCATGCTTGCAGTGAAAATGTTGGAGCCACAAGTTGACCTGATGTACTGCAAAAATGGGTCAACTGGCAGAAATAACATTAGTCCCTGCTTGAATACATTGCTTATCATTTAAGATTTGCTGCCTTTGAGTAAAGCTTCTTAATGCCTATATCTTTGCATAGTGACCCATTGTTTGACTGACTCCACTGAAAAGAGAAACCAGACTTTTGCATAGAACATTCTGGTTTGGAGAATGCAGGCATCGGTGCCACCACCTCTCGCATGCAAAGCGAGCGCTCTAGAATCTGAGCTAATAAGCCTACATGTTCCACTAGAAAATGTTAAGTGGAATCTTACCTTTGAACAAAATAATCCATTGTATTGCAACAAACCACAGCTATACATACTTGTGACCTTAAAATGACACAATATTAGTACAAATTGGAAATAATCTAGCATCATTTGTAGGACTCAATGCTTGTGAAGGCTATTTTGAATTAAATTGAGACAAGGCATTGCAATGGTACATGACAACTTGGAGAATGTGGGTATCGATCCCACCGCCTCTCGCATGCTAAGCGAGCACTCTACCATCTGAGCTAATTCCCCTTAAGTGCAAGTGTATCAGAAGCTCAATCAACAGTAGACCAAACGTCAGAATAATGGTGTGACCCATCAGTTGCACCGTTTGCAGTGTTGGGTATAACAGCGTTTAAACAAACGGCGCTACCTAACGTCGTTATTTTTTTCAGTAACGGGTAATCTAATTAATTACAATTGTCATTGTTACAACGCAGTTACCGTTACTGACAATGAAATGTGCTCCGTTATTATGTTAAGCGTCCCCAAGCTTTTTGTTACCACGGGCCGGCTGACAGTGTGTCTGGGACTCTGTGTGTGTGTGCGTGTGTGCAATGGGGCTGATGCTGCAAACATGAAGCCCAACACACACCGGCTCCGTCCGCTGCGTCGCGTCGCCTGGCGCGCCGATAGAATCAGTTCTATTTTCCAGGCGGCGCCGCACGGCAACGCGCCGCGCCGCGTCGGACAGCCGGTGTGTGTTGGGCTTCACACACGGTTAGAATAAAACAAACATAGCAGTCAGTTGTGAAAGCTTGATGCTACACAGACCATGCTAATGCTAAAGCTAATGTTGACAGCCTGACTGCATGCGTGCTTGAGAGAGAGAGAGAGAGATAGAGAGAGAGAGATGCAGGGGAGGGCCTTGTGTGTGTGTGTGTGTGTGTGTGTGTGTGTGTGTGTGTGTGTGTGTGTGTGTGTGTGTGTGTGTGTGTGTGTGTGTGTGTGTGTGCGTGTGTGTGTGTGTGTGTGTGACTGACCACTGACCAGTTGTCTTAAGTTCTGAGCCAATTTGTGTCTTTAATTAGACAGTATTGTCTACCAGTTGTCTTGTCTGAAGTTGTTGGACTTTTGAGGTCCAAAAGGTTTGAGAGCCACTGGTGTAGGCAATTACACCTGGTTTACTGTTGAGGTTCAATAAATATTATATTGAAGTGCAATACATATATTGAAGTTTATTTCTCCCTCATGGCAAAAGGTTATTATGTCTTATGTGTAAGTTGTAACTTGTAAGTACCTGTCTATGCTGTTCTACTCTATGCACCTTGTGAAAAATCAATCCAAATTCTTAGACATATTACAACTGTTTTTACGCAAATAGTTACTTTTCCTAGTAACTAGTTACTTTTACAATAGAGTAATTCAGTTACTAACTCAGTTACTTTTTTGGAGAAGTAACTAGTAACTATAACTAATTACTTTTTTAAAGTAACGCGCCCAACACTGACCGTTTGTGGTCAAAAGGATGTGGACTACAAATCATAAAAAAGGGACACATGAGGAGTCATACATAGGAAAAACCCTTCAATTGTCCTGTGCATGTTTGTAATCCAAATGTGGCTCCTAATAAGATTGCTTGGGTATCCAAGCAGAGCCTGGATAGCTCAGTCGGTAGAGCATCAGACTTTTAATCTGAGTGTCCAGGGTTCAAGTCCCTGTTCAGGCTCTTTCATGCATGCTTGCAGTGAAAATGTTGGAGCCACAAGTTGACCTGATGTACTGCAAAAATGGGTCAACTGGCAGAAATAACATTAGTCCCTGCTTGAATACATTGCTTATCATTTAAGATTTGCTGCCTTTGAGTAAAGCTTCTTAATGCCTATATCTTTGCATAGTGACCCAGTGTTTGACTGACTCCACTGAAAAGAGAAACCAGACTTTTGCATAGAACATTCTGGTTTGGAGAATGCAGGCATCGGTGCCACCACCTCTCGCATGCAAAGCAAGCGCTCTAGAATCTGAGCTAATAAGCCTACATGTTCCACTAGAAATTGTTAAGTGGAATCTTACCTTTGAACAAAAAAATCCATTGTATTGCAACAAACCACAGCTATACATACTTGTGACCTTAAAATGACACAATATTAGTACAAATTGGAAATAATCTAGCATCATTTGTAGGACTCAATGCTTGTGAAGGCTATTTTGAATTAAATTGAGACAAGGCATTGCAATGGTAAATGACAACTTGGAGAATGTGGGTATCGATCCCACCGCCTCTCGCATGCTAAGCGAGCACTCTACCATCTGAGCTAATTCCCCTTAAGTGCAAGTGTATCAGAAGCTCAATCAACAGTAGACCAAATGTCAGAATAATGGTGTGACCCATCAGTTGCACCGTTTGTGGTCAAAAGGATGTGGACTACAAATCATAAAAAGGGACACACGAGGAGTCATACATAGGAAAAACCCTTCAATTGTCCTGTGCATGTTTGTAATCCAAATGTGGCTACTAATAAGATTGCTTGAGTATCCAAGCAGAGCCTGGATAGCTCAGTCGGTAGAGCATCAGACTTTTAATCTGAGGGTCCAGGGTTCAAGTCCCTGTTCAGGCTCTTCCATGCATGCTTGCAGTGAAAATGTTGGAGCCACAAGTTGACCTGATGTACTGCAAAAATGGGTCAACTGGCAGAAATAACATTAGTCCCTGCTTGAATACAATGCTTATCATTTAAGATTTGCTGCCTTTGAGTAAAGCTTCTTAATGCCTATATCTTTGCATAGTGACCCAGTGTTTGACTGACTCCACTGAAAAGAGAAACCAGACTTTTGCATAGAACATTCTGGTTTGGAGAATGCAGGCATCGGTGCCACCACCTCTCGCATGCAAAGCGAGCGCTCTAGAATCTGAGCTAATAAGCCTACATGTTCCACTAGAAAATGTTAAGTGGAATCTTACCTTTGAACAAAAAAATCCATTGTATTGCAACAAACCACAGCTATACATACTTGTGACCTTAAAATGACACAATATTAGTACAAATTGGAAATAATCTAGCATAATTTGTAGGACTCAATGCTTGTGAAGGCTATTTTGAATTAAATTGAGACAAGGCATTGCAATGGTAAATGACAACTTGGAGAATGTGGGTATCGATCCCACCGCCTCTCGCATTGCTAAGCGAGCACTCTGCCATCTGAGCTAATTCCCCTTAAGTGCAAGTGTATCAGAAGCTCAATCAACAGTAGACCAAACGTCAGAATAATGGTGTGACCCATCAGTTGCACCGTTTGTGGTCAAAAGGATGTGGACTACAAATCATAAAAAGGGACACATGAGGAGTCATACATAGGAAAAACCCTTCAATTGTCCTGTGCATGTTTGTAATCCAAATGTGGCTCCTAATAAGATTGCTTGGGTATCCAAGCAGAGCCTGGATAGCTCAGTCGGTAGAGCATCAGACTTTTAATCTGAGGGTCCAGGGTTCAAGTCCCTGTTCAGGCTCTTCCATGCATGCTTGCAGTGAAAATGTTGGAGCCACAAGTTGACCTGATGTACTGCAAAAATGGGTCAACTGGCAGAAATAACATTAGTCCCTGCTTGAATACAATGCTTATCATTTAAGATTTGCTGCCTTTGAGTAAAGCTTCTTAATGCCTATATCTTTGCATAGTGACCCAGTGTTTGACTGACTCCACTGAAAAGAGAAACCAGACTTTTGCATAGAACATTCTGGTTTGGAGAATGCAGGCATCGGTGCCACCACCTCTCGCATGCAAAGCGAGCGCTCTAGAATCTGAGCTAATAAGCCTACATGTTCCACTAGAAAATGTTAAGTGGAATCTTACCTTTGAACAAAAAAATCCATTGTATTGCAACAAACCACAGCTATACATACTTGTGACCTTAAAATGACACAATATTAGTACAAATTGGAAATAATCTAGCATCATTTGTAGGACTCAATGCTTGTGAAGGCTATTTTGAATTAAATTGAGACAAGGCATTGCAATAGTAAATGACAACTTGGAGAATGTGGGTATCGATCCCACCGCCTCTCGCATTGCTAAGCGAGCACTCTGCCATCTGAGCTAATTCCCCTTAAGTGCAAGTGTATCAGAAGTTCAATCAACAGTAGACCAAACGTCAGAATAATGGTGTGACCCATCAGTTGCACCGTTTGTGGTCAAAAGGATGTGGACTAGAAATCATAAAAAGGGACACATGAGGAGTCATACATAGGAAAAACCCTTCAATTGTCCTGTGCATGTTTGTAATCCAAATGTGGCTCCTAATAAGATTGCTTGGGTATCCAAGCAGAGCCTGGATAGCTCAGTCGGTAGAGCATCAGACTTTTAATCTGAGGGTCCAGGGTTCAAGTCCCTGTTCAGGCTCTTCCATGCATGCTTGCAGTGAAAATGTTGGAGCCACAAGTTGACCTGATGTACTGCAAAAATGGGTCAACTGGCAGAAATAACATTAGTCCCTGCTTGAATACAATGCTTATCATTTAAGATTTGCTGCCTTTGAGTAAAGCTTCTTAATGCCTATATCTTTGCATAGTGACCCAGTGTTTGACTGACTCCACTGAAAAGAGAAACCAGACTTTTGCATAGAACATTCTGGTTTGGAGAATGCAGGCATCGGTGCCACCACCTCTCGCATGCAAAGCGAGCGCTCTAGAATCTGAGCTAATAAGCCTACATGTTCCACTAGAAAATGTTAAGTGGAATCTTACCTTTGAACAAAAAAATCCATTGTATTGCAACAAACCACAGCTATACATACTTGTGACCTTAAAATGACACAATATTAGTACAAATTGGAAATAATCTAGCATCATTTGTAGGACTCAATGCTTGTGAAGGCTATTTTGAATTAAATTGAGACAAGGCATTGCAATGGTAAATGACAACTTGGAGAATGTGGGTATCGATCCCACCGCCTCTCGCATTGCTAAGCGAGCACTCTGCCATCTGAGCTAATTCCCCTTAAGTGCAAGTGTATCAGAAGTTCAATCAACAGTAGACCAAACGTCAGAATAATGGTGTGACCCATCAGTTGCACCGTTTGTGGTCAAAAGGATGTGGACTAGAAATCATAAAAAGGGACACATGAGGAGTCATACATAGGAAAAACCCTTCAATTGTCCTGTGCATGTTTGTAATCCAAATGTGGCTCCTAATAAGATTGCTTGGGTATCCAAGCAGAGCCTGGATAGCTCAGTCGGTAGAGCATCAGACTTTTAATCTGAGGGTCCAGGGTTCAAGTCCCTGTTCAGGCTCTTCCATGCATGCTTGCAGTGAAAATGTTGGAGCCACAAGTTGACCTGATGTACTGCAAAAATGGGTCAACTGGCAGAAATAACATTAGTCCCTGCTTGAATACAATGCTTATCATTTAAGATTTGCTGCCTTTGAGTAAAGCTTCTTAATGCCTATATCTTTGCATAGTGACCCAGTGTTTGACTGACTCCACTGAAAAGAGAAACCAGACTTTTGCATAGAACATTCTGGTTTGGAGAATGCAGGCATCGGTGCCACCACCTCTCGCATGCAAAGCGAGCGCTCTAGAATCTGAGCTAATAAGCCTACATGTTCCACTAGAAAATGTTAAGTGGAATCTTACCTTTGAACAAAAAAATCCATTGTATTGCAACAAACCACAGCTATACATACTTGTGACCTTAAAATGACACAATATTAGTACAAATTGGAAATAATCTAGCATCATTTGTAGGACTCAATGCTTGTGAAGGCTATTTTGAATTAAATTGAGACAAGGCATTGCAATAGTAAATGACAACTTGGAGAATGTGGGTATCGATCCCACCGCCTCTCGCATTGCTAAGCGAGCACTCTGCCATCTGAGCTAATTCCCCTTAAGTGCAAGTGTATCAGAAGTTCAATCAACAGTAGACCAAACGTCAGAATAATGGTGTGACCCATCAGTTGCACCGTTTGTGGTCAAAAGGATGTGGACTAGAAATCATAAAAAGGGACACATGAGGAGTCATACATAGGAAAAACCCTTCAATTGTCCTGTGCATGTTTGTAATCCAAATGTGGCTCCTAATAAGATTGCTTGGGTATCCAAGCAGAGCCTGGATAGCTCAGTCGGTAGAGCATCAGACTTTTAATCTGAGGGTCCAGGGTTCAAGTCCCTGTTCAGGCTCTTCCATGCATGCTTGCAGTGAAAATGTTGGAGCCACAAGTTGACCTGATGTACTGCAAAAATGGGTCAACTGGCAGAAATAACATTAGTCCCTGCTTGAATACAATGCTTATCATTTAAGATTTGCTGCCTTTGAGTAAAGCTTCTTAATGCCTATATCTTTGCATAGTGACCCAGTGTTTGACTGACTCCACTGAAAAGAGAAACCAGACTTTTGCATAGAACATTCTGGTTTGGAGAATGCAGGCATCGGTGCCACCACCTCTCGCATGCAAAGCGAGCGCTCTAGAATCTGAGCTAATAAGCCTACATGTTCCACTAGAAAATGTTAAGTGGAATCTTACCTTTGAACAAAAAAATCCATTGTATTGCAACAAACCACAGCTATACATACTTGTGACCTTAAAATGACACAATATTAGTACAAATTGGAAATAATCTAGCATCATTTGTAGGACTCAATGCTTGTGAAGGCTATTTTGAATTAAATTGAGACAAGGCATTGCAATGGTAAATGACAACTTGGAGAATGTGGGTATCGATCCCACCGCCTCTCGCATTGCTAAGCGAGCACTCTGCCATCTGAGCTAATTCCCCTTAAGTGCAAGTGTATCAGAAGTTCAATCAACAGTAGACCAAACGTCAGAATAATGGTGTGACCCATCAGTTGCACCGTTTGTGGTCAAAAGGATGTGGACTAGAAATCATAAAAAGGGACACATGAGGAGTCATACATAGGAAAAACCCTTCAATTGTCCTGTGCATGTTTGTAATCCAAATGTGGCTCCTAATAAGATTGCTTGGGTATCCAAGCAGAGCCTGGATAGCTCAGTCGGTAGAGCATCAGACTTTTAATCTGAGGGTCCAGGGTTCAAGTCCCTGTTCAGGCTCTTCCATGCATGCTTGCAGTGAAAATGTTGGAGCCACAAGTTGACCTGATGTACTGCAAAAATGGGTCAACTGGCAGAAATAACATTAGTCCCTGCTTGAATACAATGCTTATCATTTAAGATTTGCTGCCTTTGAGTAAAGCTTCTTAATGCCTATATCTTTGCATAGTGACCCAGTGTTTGACTGACTCCACTGAAAAGAGAAACCAGACTTTTGCATAGAACATTCTGGTTTGGAGAATGCAGGCATCGGTGCCACCACCTCTCGCATGCAAAGCGAGCGCTCTAGAATCTGAGCTAATAAGCCTACATGTTCCACTAGAAAATGTTAAGTGGAATCTTACCTTTGAACAAAAAAATCCATTGTATTGCAACAAACCACAGCTATACATACTTGTGACCTTAAAATGACACAATATTAGTACAAATTGGAAATAATCTAGCATAATTTGTAGGACTCAATGCTTGTGAAGGCTATTTTGAATTAAATTGAGACAAGGCATTGCAATGGTAAATGACAACTTGGAGAATGTGGGTATCGATCCCACCGCCTCTCGCATTGCTAAGCGAGCACTCTGCCATCTGAGCTAATTCCCCTTAAGTGCAAGTGTATCAGAAGCTCAATCAACAGTAGACCAAACGTCAGAATAATGGTGTGACCCATCAGTTGCACCGTTTGTGGTCAAAAGGATGTGGACTACAAATCATAAAAAGGGACACATGAGGAGTCATACATAGGAAAAACCCTTCAATTGTCCTGTGCATGTTTGTAATCCAAATGTGGCTCCTAATAAGATTGCTTGGGTATCCAAGCAGAGCCTGGATAGCTCAGTCGGTAGAGCATCAGACTTTTAATCTGAGGGTCCAGGGTTCAAGTCCCTGTTCAGGCTCTTCCATGCATGCTTGCAGTGAAAATGTTGGAGCCACAAGTTGACCTGATGTACTGCAAAAATGGGTCAACTGGCAGAAATAACATTAGTCCCTGCTTGAATACAATGCTTATCATTTAAGATTTGCTGCCTTTGAGTAAAGCTTCTTAATGCCTATATCTTTGCATAGTGACCCAGTGTTTGACTGACTCCACTGAAAAGAGAAACCAGACTTTTGCATAGAACATTCTGGTTTGGAGAATGCAGGCATCGGTGCCACCACCTCTCGCATGCAAAGCGAGCGCTCTAGAATCTGAGCTAATAAGCCTACATGTTCCACTAGAAAATGTTAAGTGGAATCTTACCTTTGAACAAAAAAATCCATTGTATTGCAACAAACCACAGCTATACATACTTGTGACCTTAAAATGACACAATATTAGTACAAATTGGAAATAATCTAGCATCATTTGTAGGACTCAATGCTTGTGAAGGCTATTTTGAATTAAATTGAGACAAGGCATTGCAATAGTAAATGACAACTTGGAGAATGTGGGTATCGATCCCACCGCCTCTCGCATTGCTAAGCGAGCACTCTGCCATCTGAGCTAATTCCCCTTAAGTGCAAGTGTATCAGAAGTTCAATCAACAGTAGACCAAACGTCAGAATAATGGTGTGACCCATCAGTTGCACCGTTTGTGGTCAAAAGGATGTGGACTAGAAATCATAAAAAGGGACACATGAGGAGTCATACATAGGAAAAACCCTTCAATTGTCCTGTGCATGTTTGTAATCCAAATGTGGCTCCTAATAAGATTGCTTGGGTATCCAAGCAGAGCCTGGATAGCTCAGTCGGTAGAGCATCAGACTTTTAATCTGAGGGTCCAGGGTTCAAGTCCCTGTTCAGGCTCTTCCATGCATGCTTGCAGTGAAAATGTTGGAGCCACAAGTTGACCTGATGTACTGCAAAAATGGGTCAACTGGCAGAAATAACATTAGTCCCTGCTTGAATACAATGCTTATCATTTAAGATTTGCTGCCTTTGAGTAAAGCTTCTTAATGCCTATATCTTTGCATAGTGACCCAGTGTTTGACTGACTCCACTGAAAAGAGAAACCAGACTTTTGCATAGAACATTCTGGTTTGGAGAATGCAGGCATCGGTGCCACCACCTCTCGCATGCAAAGCGAGCGCTCTAGAATCTGAGCTAATAAGCCTACATGTTCCACTAGAAAATGTTAAGTGGAATCTTACCTTTGAACAAAAAAATCCATTGTATTGCAACAAACCACAGCTATACATACTTGTGACCTTAAAATGACACAATATTAGTACAAATTGGAAATAATCTAGCATCATTTGTAGGACTCAATGCTTGTGAAGGCTATTTTGAATTAAATTGAGACAAGGCATTGCAATGGTAAATGACAACTTGGAGAATGTGGGTATCGATCCCACCGCCTCTCGCATTGCTAAGCGAGCACTCTGCCATCTGAGCTAATTCCCCTTAAGTGCAAGTGTATCAGAAGTTCAATCAACAGTAGACCAAACGTCAGAATAATGGTGTGACCCATCAGTTGCACCGTTTGTGGTCAAAAGGATGTGGACTAGAAATCATAAAAAGGGACACATGAGGAGTCATACATAGGAAAAACCCTTCAATTGTCCTGTGCATGTTTGTAATCCAAATGTGGCTCCTAATAAGATTGCTTGGGTATCCAAGCAGAGCCTGGATAGCTCAGTCGGTAGAGCATCAGACTTTTAATCTGAGGGTCCAGGGTTCAAGTCCCTGTTCAGGCTCTTCCATGCATGCTTGCAGTGAAAATGTTGGAGCCACAAGTTGACCTGATGTACTGCAAAAATGGGTCAACTGGCAGAAATAACATTAGTCCCTGCTTGAATACAATGCTTATCATTTAAGATTTGCTGCCTTTGAGTAAAGCTTCTTAATGCCTATATCTTTGCATAGTGACCCAGTGTTTGACTGACTCCACTGAAAAGAGAAACCAGACTTTTGCATAGAACATTCTGGTTTGGAGAATGCAGGCATCGGTGCCACCACCTCTCGCATGCAAAGCGAGCGCTCTAGAATCTGAGCTAATAAGCCTACATGTTCCACTAGAAAATGTTAAGTGGAATCTTACCTTTGAACAAAAAAATCCATTGTATTGCAACAAACCACAGCTATACATACTTGTGACCTTAAAATGACACAACATTAGTACAAATTGGAAATAATCTAGCATCATTTGTAGGACTCAATGCTTGTGAAGGCTATTTTGAATTAAATTGAGACAAGGCATTGCAATGGTAAATGACAACTTGGAGAATGTGGGTATCGATCCCACCGCCTCTCGCATTGCTAAGCGAGCACTCTGCCATCTGAGCTAATTCCCCTTAAGTGCAAGTGTATCAGAAGTTCAATCAACAGTAGACCAAACGTCAGAATAATGGTGTGACCCATCAGTTGCACCGTTTGTGGTCAAAAGGATGTGGACTAGAAATCATAAAAAGGGACACATGAGGAGTCATACATAGGAAAAACCCTTCAATTGTCCTGTGCATGTTTGTAATCCAAATGTGGCTCCTAATAAGATTGCTTGGGTATCCAAGCAGAGCCTGGATAGCTCAGTCGGTAGAGCATCAGACTTTTAATCTGAGGGTCCAGGGTTCAAGTCCCTGTTCAGGCTCTTCCATGCATGCTTGCAGTGAAAATGTTGGAGCCACAAGTTGACCTGATGTACTGCAAAAATGGGTCAACTGGCAGAAATAACATTAGTCCCTGCTTGAATACAATGCTTATCATTTAAGATTTGCTGCCTTTGAGTAAAGCTTCTTAATGCCTATATCTTTGCATAGTGACCCAGTGTTTGACTGACTCCACTGAAAAGAGAAACCAGACTTTTGCATAGAACATTCTGGTTTGGAGAATGCAGGCATCGGTGCCACCACCTCTCGCATGCAAAGCGAGCGCTCTAGAATCTGAGCTAATAAGCCTACATGTTCCACTAGAAAATGTTAAGTGGAATCTTACCTTTGAACAAAAAAATCCATTGTATTGCAACAAACCACAGCTATACATACTTGTGACCTTAAAATGACACAATATTAGTACAAATTGGAAATAATCTAGCATCATTTGTAGGACTCAATGCTTGTGAAGGCTAATTTGAATTAAATTGAGACAAGGCATTGCAATGGTAAATGACAACTTGGAGAATGTGGGTATCGATCCCACCGCCTCTCGCATTGCTAAGCAAGCACTCTGCCATCTGAGCTAATTCCCCTTAAGTGCAAGTGTATCAGAAGTTCAATCAACAGTAGACCAAACGTCAGAATAATTGTGTGACCCATCAGTTGCACCGTTTGTGGTCAAAAGGATGTGGACTAGAAATCATAAAAAGGGACACATGAGGAGTCATACATAGGAAAAACCCTTCAATTGTCCTGTGCATGTTTGTAATCCAAATGTGGCTCCTAATAAGATTGCTTGGGTATCCAAGCAGAGCCTGGATAGCTCAGTCGGTAGAGCATCAGACTTTTAATCTGAGGGTCCAGGGTTCAAGTCCCTGTTCAGGCTCTTCCATGCATGCTTGCAGTGAAAATGTTGGAGCCACAAGTTGACCTGATGTACTGCAAAAATGGGTCAACTGGCAGAAATAACATTAGTCCCTGCTTGAATACAATGCTTATCATTTAAGATTTGCTGCCTTTGAGTAAAGCTTCTTAATGCCTATATCTTTGCATAGTGACCCAGTGTTTGACTGACTCCACTGAAAAGAGAAACCAGACTTTTGCATAGAACATTCTGGTTTGGAGAATGCAGGCATCGGTGCCACCACCTCTCGCATGCAAAGCGAGCGCTCTAGAATCTGAGCTAATAAGCCTACATGTTCCACTAGAAAATGTTAAGTGGAATCTTACCTTTGAACAAAAAAATCCATTGTATTGCAACAAACCACAGCTATACATACTTGTGACCTTAAAATGACACAACATTAGTACAAATTGGAAATAATCTAGCATCATTTGTAGGACTCAATGCTTGTGAAGGCTATTTTGAATTAAATTGAGACAAGGCATTGCAATGGTAAATGACAACTTGGAGAATGTGGGTATCGATCCCACCGCCTCTCGCATTGCTAAGCGAGCACTCTGCCATCTGAGCTAATTCCCCTTAAGTGCAAGTGTATCAGAAGTTCAATCAACAGTAGACCAAACGTCAGAATAATGGTGTGACCCATCAGTTGCACCGTTTGTGGTCAAAAGGATGTGGACTAGAAATCATAAAAAGGGACACATGAGGAGTCATACATAGGAAAAACCCTTCAATTGTCCTGTGCATGTTTGTAATCCAAATGTGGCTCCTAATAAGATTGCTTGGGTATCCAAGCAGAGCCTGGATAGCTCAGTCGGTAGAGCATCAGACTTTTAATCTGAGGGTCCAGGGTTCAAGTCCCTGTTCAGGCTCTTCCATGCATGCTTGCAGTGAAAATGTTGGAGCCACAAGTTGACCTGATGTACTGCAAAAATGGGTCAACTGGCAGAAATAACATTAGTCCCTGCTTGAATACAATGCTTATCATTTAAGATTTGCTGCCTTTGAGTAAAGCTTCTTAATGCCTATATCTTTGCATAGTGACCCAGTGTTTGACTGACTCCACTGAAAAGAGAAACCAGACTTTTGCATAGAACATTCTGGTTTGGAGAATGCAGGCATCGGTGCCACCACCTCTCGCATGCAAAGCGAGCGCTCTAGAATCTGAGCTAATAAGCCTACATGTTCCACTAGAAAATGTTAAGTGGAATCTTACCTTTGAACAAAAAAATCCATTGTATTGCAACAAACCACAGCTATACATACTTGTGACCTTAAAATGACACAATATTAGTACAAATTGGAAATAATCTAGCATCATTTGTAGGACTCAATGCTTGTGAAGGCTAATTTGAATTAAATTGAGACAAGGCATTGCAATGGTAAATGACAACTTGGAGAATGTGGGTATCGATCCCACCGCCTCTCGCATTGCTAAGCAAGCACTCTGCCATCTGAGCTAATTCCCCTTAAGTGCAAGTGTATCAGAAGTTCAATCAACAGTAGACCAAACGTCAGAATAATTGTGTGACCCATCAGTTGCACCGTTTGTGGTCAAAAGGATGTGGACTAGAAATCATAAAAAGGGACACATGAGGAGTCATACATAGGAAAAACCCTTCAATTGTCCTGTGCATGTTTGTAATCCAAATGTGGCTCCTAATAAGATTGCTTGGGTATCCAAGCAGAGCCTGGATAGCTCAGTCGGTAGAGCATCAGACTTTTAATCTGAGGGTCCAGGGTTCAAGTCCCTGTTCAGGCTCTTCCATGCATGCTTGCAGTGAAAATGTTGGAGCCACAAGTTGACCTGATGTACTGCAAAAATGGGTCAACTGGCAGAAATAACATTAGTCCCTGCTTGAATACAATGCTTATCATTTAAGATTTGCTGCCTTTGAGTAAAGCTTCTTAATGCCTATATCTTTGCATAGTGACCCAGTGTTTGACTGACTCCACTGAAAAGAGAAACCAGACTTTTGCATAGAACATTCTGGTTTGGAGAATGCAGGCATCGGTGCCACCACCTCTCGCATGCAAAGCGAGCGCTCTAGAATCTGAGCTAATAAGCCTACATGTTCCACTAGAAAATGTTAAGTGGAATCTTACCTTTGAACAAAAAAATCCATTGTATTGCAACAAACCACAGCTATACATACTTGTGACCTTAAAATGACACAATATTAGTACAAATTGGAAATAATCTAGCATCATTTGTAGGACTCAATGCTTGTGAAGGCTAATTTGAATTAAATTGAGACAAGGCATTGCAATGGTAAATGACAACTTGGAGAATGTGGGTATCGATCCCACCGCCTCTCGCATTGCTAAGCAAGCACTCTGCCATCTGAGCTAATTCCCCTTAAGTGCAAGTGTAACAGAAGTTCAATCAACAGTAGACCAAACGTCAGAATAATTGTGTGACCCATCAGTTGCACCGTTTGTGGTCAAAAGGATGTGGACTACAAATCATAAAAAGGGACACATGAGGAGTCATACATAGGAAAAACCCTTCAATTGTCCTGTGCATGTTTGTAATCCAAATGTGGCTCCTAATAAGATTGCTTGGGTATCCAAGCAGAGCCTGGATAGCTCAGTCGGTAGAGCATCAGACTTTTAATCTGAGGGTCCAGGGTTCAAGTCCCTGTTCAGGCTCTTCCATGCATGCTTGCAGTGAAAATGTTGGAGCCACAAGTTGACCTGATGTACTGCAAAAATGGGTCAACTGGCAGAAATAACATTAGTCCCTGCTTGAATACAATGCTTATCATTTAAGATTTGCTGCCTTTGAGTAAAGCTTCTTAATGCCTATATCTTTGCATAGTGACCCAGTGTTTGACTGACTCCACTGAAAAGAGAAACCAGACTTTTGCATAGAACATTCTGGTTTGGAGAATGCAGGCATCGGTGCCACCACCTCTCGCATGCAAAGCGAGCGCTCTAGAATCTGAGCTAATAAGCCTACATGTTCCACTAGAAAATGTTAAGTGGAATCTTACCTTTGAACAAAAAAATCCATTGTATTGCAACAAACCACAGCTATACATACTTGTGACCTTAAAATGACACAATATTAGTACAAATTGGAAATAATCTAGCATCATTTGTAGGACTCAATGCTTGTGAAGGCTAATTTGAATTAAATTGAGACAAGGCATTGCAATGGTAAATGACAACTTGGAGAATGTGGGTATCGATCCCACCGCCTCTCGCATTGCTAAGCAAGCACTCTGCCATCTGAGCTAATTCCCCTTAAGTGCAAGTGTATCAGAAGTTCAATCAACAGTAGACCAAACGTCAGAATAATTGTGTGACCCATCAGTTGCACCGTTTGTGGTCAAAAGGATGTGGACTACAAATCATAAAAAGGGACACATGAGGAGTCATACATAGGAAAAACCCTTCAATTGTCCTGTGCATGTTTGTAATCCAAATGTGGCTCCTAATAAGATTGCTTGGGTATCCAAGCAGAGCCTGGATAGCTCAGTCGGTAGAGCATCAGACTTTTAATCTGAGGGTCCAGGGTTCAAGTCCCTGTTCAGGCTCTTCCATGCATGCTTGCAGTGAAAATGTTGGAGCCACAAGTTGACCTGATGTACTGCAAAAATGGGTCAACTGGCAGAAATAACATTAGTCCCTGCTTGAATACAATGCTTATCATTTAAGATTTGCTGCCTTTGAGTAAAGCTTCTTAATGCCTATATCTTTGCATAGTGACCCAGTGTTTGACTGACTCCACTGAAAAGAGAAACCAGACTTTTGCATAGAACATTCTGGTTTGGAGAATGCAGGCATCGGTGCCACCACCTCTCGCATGCAAAGCGAGCGCTCTAGAATCTGAGCTAATAAGCCTACATGTTCCACTAGAAAATGTTAAGTGGAATCTTACCTTTGAACAAAAAAATCCATTGTATTGCAACAAACCACAGCTATACATACTTGTGACCTTAAAATGACACAATATTAGTACAAATTGGAAATAATCTAGCATCATTTGTAGGACTCAATGCTTGTGAAGGCTATTTTGAATTAAATTGAGACAAGGCATTGCAATGGTAAATGACAACTTGGAGAATGTGGGTATCGATCCCACCGCCTCTCGCATTGCTAAGCGAGCACTCTGCCATCTGAGCTAATTACCCTTAAGTGCAAGTGTATCAGAAGCTCAATCAACAGTAGACCAAACGTCAGAATAATGGTGTGACCCATCAGTTGCACCGTTTGTGGTCAAAAGGATGTGGACTACAAATCATAAAAAGGGACACATGAGGAGTCATACATAGGAAAAACCCTTCAATTGTCCTGTGCATGTTTGTAATCCAAATGTGGCTCCTAATAAGATTGCTTGGGTATCCAAGCAGAGCCTGGATAGCTCAGTCGGTAGAGCATCAGACTTTTAATCTGAGGGTCCAGGGTTCAAGTCCCTGTTCAGGCTCTTCCATGCATGCTTGCAGTGAAAATGTTGGAGCCACAAGTTGACCTGATGTACTGCAAAAATGGGTCAACTGGCAGAAATAACATTAGTCCCTGCTTGAATACAATGCTTATCATTTAAGATTTGCTGCCTTTGAGTAAAGCTTCTTAATGCCTATATCTTTGCATAGTGACCCAGTGTTTGACTGACTCCACTGAAAAGAGAAACCAGACTTTTGCATAGAACATTCTGGTTTGGAGAATGCAGGCATCGGTGCCACCACCTCTCGCATGCAAAGCGAGCGCTCTAGAATCTGAGCTAATAAGCCTACATGTTCCACTAGAAAATGTTAAGTGGAATCTTACCTTTGAACAAAAAAATCCATTGTATTGCAACAAACCACAGCTATACATACTTGTGACCTTAAAATGACACAATATTAGTACAAATTGGAAATAATCTAGCATCATTTGTAGGACTCAATGCTTGTGAAGGCTATTTTGAATTAAATTGAGACAAGGCATTGCAATGGTAAATGACAACTTGGAGAATGTGGGTATCGATCCCACCGCCTCTCGCATTGCTAAGCAAGCACTCTGCCATCTGAGCTAATTCCCCTTAAGTGCAAGTGTATCAGAAGTTCAATCAACAGTAGACCAAACGTCAGAATAATGGTGTGACCCATCAGTTGCACCGTTTGTGGTCAAAAGGATGTGGACTACAAATCATAAAAAGGGACACATGAGGAGTCATACATAGGAAAAACCCTTCAATTGTCCTGTGCATGTTTGTAATCCAAATGTGGCTCCTAATAAGATTGCTTGGGTATCCAAGCAGAGCCTGGATAGCTCAGTCGGTAGAGCATCAGACTTTTAATCTGAGGGTCCAGGGTTCAAGTCCCTGTTCAGGCTCTTCCATGCATGCTTGCAGTGAAAATGTTGGAGCCACAAGTTGACCTGATGTACTGCAAAAATGGGTCAACTGGCAGAAATAACATTAGTCCCTGCTTGAATACAATGCTTATCATTTAAGATTTGCTGCCTTTGAGTAAAGCTTCTTAATGCCTATATCTTTGCATAGTGACCCAGTGTTTGACTGACTCCACTGAAAAGAGAAACCAGACTTTTGCATAGAACATTCTGGTTTGGAGAATGCAGGCATCGGTGCCACCACCTCTCGCATGCAAAGCGAGCGCTCTAGAATCTGAGCTAATAAGCCTACATGTTCCACTAGAAAATGTTAAGTGGAATCTTACCTTTGAACAAAAAAATCCATTGTATTGCAACAAACCACAGCTATACATACTTGTGACCTTAAAATGACACAATATTAGTACAAATTGGAAATAATCTAGCATCATTTGTAGGACTCAATGCTTGTGAAGGCTATTTTGAATTAAATTGAGACAAGGCATTGCAATGGTAAATGACAACTTGGAGAATGTGGGTATCGATCCCACCGCCTCTCGCATTGCTAAGCGAGCACTCTGCCATCTGAGCTAATTCCCCTTAAGTGCAAGTGTATCAGAAGCTCAATCAACAGTAGACCAAACGTCAGAATAATGGTGTGACCCATCAGTTGCACCGTTTGTGGTCAAAAGGATGTGGACTACAAATCATAAAAAGGGACACATGAGGAGTCATACATAGGAAAAACCCTTCAATTGTCCTGTGCATGTTTGTAATCCAAATGTGGCTCCTAATAAGATTGCTTGGGTATCCAAGCAGAGCCTGGATAGCTCAGTCGGTAGAGCATCAGACTTTTAATCTGAGGGTCCAGGGTTCAAGTCCCTGTTCAGGCTCTTCCATGCATGCTTGCAGTGAAAATGTTGGAGCCACAAGTTGACCTGATGTACTGCAAAAATGGGTCAACTGGCAGAAATAACATTAGTCCCTGCTTGAATACAATGCTTATCATTTAAGATTTGCTGCCTTTGAGTAAAGCTTCTTAATGCCTATATCTTTGCATAGTGACCCAGTGTTTGACTGACTCCACTGAAAAGAGAAACCAGACTTTTGCATAGAACATTCTGGTTTGGAGAATGCAGGCAACGGTGCCACCACCTCTCGCATGCAAAGCGAGCGCTCTAGAATCTGAGCTAATAAGCCTACATGTTCCACTAGAAAATGTTAAGTGGAATCTTACCTTTGAACAAAATAATCCATTGTATTGCAACAAACCACAGCTATACATACTTGTGACCTTAAAATGACACACTATTAGTACAAATTGGAAATAATCTAGCATCATTTGTAGGACTCAATGCTTGTGAAGGCTATTTTGAATTAAATTGAGACAAGGCATTGCAATGGTAAATGACAACTTGGAGAATGTGGGTATCGATCCCACCGCCTCTCGCATGCTAAGCGAGCACTCTACCATCTGAGCTAATTCCCCTTAAGTGCAAGTGTATCAGAAGCTCAATCAACAGTAGACCAAACGTCAGAATAATGGTGTGACCCATCAGTTGCACCGTTTGTGGTCAAAAGGATGTGGACTACAAATCATAAAAAAGGGACACATGAGGAGTCATACATAGGAAAAACCCTTCAATTGTCCTGTGCATGTTTGTAATCCAAATGTGGCTCCTAATAAGATTGCTTGGGTATCCAAGCAGAGCCTGGATAGCTCAGTCGGTAGAGCATCAGACTTTTAATCTGAGGGTCCAGGGTTCAAGTCCCTGTTCAGGCTCTTTCATGCATGCTTGCAGTGAAAATGTTGGAGCCACAAGTTGACCTGATGTACTGCAAAAATGGGTCAACTGGCAGAAATAACATTAGTCCCTGCTTGAATACATTGCTTATCATTTAAGATTTGCTGCCTTTGAGTAAAGCTTCTTAATGCCTATATCTTTGCATAGTGAACCAGTGTTTGACTGACTCCACTGAAAAGAGAAACCAGACTTTTGCATAGAACATTCTGGTTTGGAGAATGCAGGCATCGGTGCCACCACCTCTCGCATGCAAAGCGAGCGCTCTAGAATCTGAGCTAATAAGCCTACATGTTCCACTAGAAAATGTTAAGTGGAATCTTACCTTTGAACAAAAAAATCCATTGTATTGCAACAAACCACAGCTATACATACTTGTGACCTTAAAATGACACAATATTAGTACAAATTGGAAATAATCTAGCATCATTTGTAGGACTCAATGCTTGTGAAGGCTATTTTGAATTAAATTGAGACAAGGCATTGCAATGGTAAATGACAACTTGGAGAATGTGGGTATCGATCCCACCGCCTCTCGCATTGCTAAGCGAGCACTCTGCCATCTGAGCTAATTCCCCTTAAGTGCAAGTGTATCAGAAGCTCAATCAACAGTAGACCAAACGTCAGAATAATGGTGTGACCCATCAGTTGCACCGTTTGTGGTCAAAAGGATGTGGACTACAAATCATAAAAAGGGACACATGAGGAGTCATACATAGGAAAAACCCTTCAATTGTCCTGTGCATGTTTGTAATCCAAATGTGGCTCCTAATAAGATTGCTTGGGTATCCAAGCAGAGCCTGGATAGCTCAGTCGGTAGAGCATCAGACTTTTAATCTGAGGGTCCAGGGTTCAAGTCCCTGTTCAGGCTCTTCCATGCATGCTTGCAGTGAAAATGTTGGAGCCACAAGTTGACCTGATGTACTGCAAAAATGGGTCAACTGGCAGAAATAACATTAGTCCCTGCTTGAATACAATGCTTATCATTTAAGATTTGCTGCCTTTGAGTAAAGCTTCTTAATGCCTATATCTTTGCATAGTGACCCAGTGTTTGACTGACTCCACTGAAAAGAGAAACCAGACTTTTGCATAGAACATTCTGGTTTGGAGAATGCAGGCATCGGTGCCACCACCTCTCGCATGCAAAGCGAGCGCTCTAGAATCTGAGCTAATAAGCCTACATGTTCCACTAGAAAATGTTAAGTGGAATCTTACCTTTGAACAAAAAAATCCATTGTATTGCAACAAACCACAGCTATACATACTTGTGACCTTAAAATGACACAATATTAGTACAAATTGGAAATAATCTAGCATCATTTGTAGGACTCAATGCTTGTGAAGGCTATTTTGAATTAAATTGAGACAAGGCATTGCAATAGTAAATGACAACTTGGAGAATGTGGGTATCGATCCCACCGCCTCTCGCATTGCTAAGCGAGCACTCTGCCATCTGAGCTAATTCCCCTTAAGTGCAAGTGTATCAGAAGTTCAATCAACAGTAGACCAAACGTCAGAATAATGGTGTGACCCATCAGTTGCACCGTTTGTGGTCAAAAGGATGTGGACTAGAAATCATAAAAAGGGACACATGAGGAGTCATACATAGGAAAAACCCTTCAATTGTCCTGTGCATGTTTGTAATCCAAATGTGGCTCCTAATAAGATTGCTTGGGTATCCAAGCAGAGCCTGGATAGCTCAGTCGGTAGAGCATCAGACTTTTAATCTGAGGGTCCAGGGTTCAAGTCCCTGTTCAGGCTCTTCCATGCATGCTTGCAGTGAAAATGTTGGAGCCACAAGTTGACCTGATGTACTGCAAAAATGGGTCAACTGGCAGAAATAACATTAGTCCCTGCTTGAATACAATGCTTATCATTTAAGATTTGCTGCCTTTGAGTAAAGCTTCTTAATGCCTATATCTTTGCATAGTGACCCAGTGTTTGACTGACTCCACTGAAAAGAGAAACCAGACTTTTGCATAGAACATTCTGGTTTGGAGAATGCAGGCATCGGTGCCACCACCTCTCGCATGCAAAGCGAGCGCTCTAGAATCTGAGCTAATAAGCCTACATGTTCCACTAGAAAATGTTAAGTGGAATCTTACCTTTGAACAAAAAAATCCATTGTATTGCAACAAACCACAGCTATACATACTTGTGACCTTAAAATGACACAATATTAGTACAAATTGGAAATAATCTAGCATCATTTGTAGGACTCAATGCTTGTGAAGGCTATTTTGAATTAAATTGAGACAAGGCATTGCAATGGTAAATGACAACTTGGAGAATGTGGGTATCGATCCCACCGCCTCTCGCATTGCTAAGCGAGCACTCTGCCATCTGAGCTAATTCCCCTTAAGTGCAAGTGTATCAGAAGTTCAATCAACAGTAGACCAAACGTCAGAATAATGGTGTGACCCATCAGTTGCACCGTTTGTGGTCAAAAGGATGTGGACTAGAAATCATAAAAAGGGACACATGAGGAGTCATACATAGGAAAAACCCTTCAATTGTCCTGTGCATGTTTGTAATCCAAATGTGGCTCCTAATAAGATTGCTTGGGTATCCAAGCAGAGCCTGGATAGCTCAGTCGGTAGAGCATCAGACTTTTAATCTGAGGGTCCAGGGTTCAAGTCCCTGTTCAGGCTCTTCCATGCATGCTTGCAGTGAAAATGTTGGAGCCACAAGTTGACCTGATGTACTGCAAAAATGGGTCAACTGGCAGAAATAACATTAGTCCCTGCTTGAATACAATGCTTATCATTTAAGATTTGCTGCCTTTGAGTAAAGCTTCTTAATGCCTATATCTTTGCATAGTGACCCAGTGTTTGACTGACTCCACTGAAAAGAGAAACCAGACTTTTGCATAGAACATTCTGGTTTGGAGAATGCAGGCATCGGTGCCACCACCTCTCGCATGCAAAGCGAGCGCTCTAGAATCTGAGCTAATAAGCCTACATGTTCCACTAGAAAATGTTAAGTGGAATCTTACCTTTGAACAAAAAAATCCATTGTATTGCAACAAACCACAGCTATACATACTTGTGACCTTAAAATGACACAACATTAGTACAAATTGGAAATAATCTAGCATCATTTGTAGGACTCAATGCTTGTGAAGGCTATTTTGAATTAAATTGAGACAAGGCATTGCAATGGTAAATGACAACTTGGAGAATGTGGGTATCGATCCCACCGCCTCTCGCATTGCTAAGCGAGCACTCTGCCATCTGAGCTAATTCCCCTTAAGTGCAAGTGTATCAGAAGTTCAATCAACAGTAGACCAAACGTCAGAATAATGGTGTGACCCATCAGTTGCACCGTTTGTGGTCAAAAGGATGTGGACTAGAAATCATAAAAAGGGACACATGAGGAGTCATACATAGGAAAAACCCTTCAATTGTCCTGTGCATGTTTGTAATCCAAATGTGGCTCCTAATAAGATTGCTTGGGTATCCAAGCAGAGCCTGGATAGCTCAGTCGGTAGAGCATCAGACTTTTAATCTGAGGGTCCAGGGTTCAAGTCCCTGTTCAGGCTCTTCCATGCATGCTTGCAGTGAAAATGTTGGAGCCACAAGTTGACCTGATGTACTGCAAAAATGGGTCAACTGGCAGAAATAACATTAGTCCCTGCTTGAATACAATGCTTATCATTTAAGATTTGCTGCCTTTGAGTAAAGCTTCTTAATGCCTATATCTTTGCATAGTGACCCAGTGTTTGACTGACTCCACTGAAAAGAGAAACCAGACTTTTGCATAGAACATTCTGGTTTGGAGAATGCAGGCATCGGTGCCACCACCTCTCGCATGCAAAGCGAGCGCTCTAGAATCTGAGCTAATAAGCCTACATGTTCCACTAGAAAATGTTAAGTGGAATCTTACCTTTGAACAAAAAAATCCATTGTATTGCAACAAACCACAGCTATACATACTTGTGACCTTAAAATGACACAATATTAGTACAAATTGGAAATAATCTAGCATCATTTGTAGGACTCAATGCTTGTGAAGGCTAATTTGAATTAAATTGAGACAAGGCATTGCAATGGTAAATGACAACTTGGAGAATGTGGGTATCGATCCCACCGCCTCTCGCATTGCTAAGCAAGCACTCTGCCATCTGAGCTAATTCCCCTTAAGTGCAAGTGTATCAGAAGTTCAATCAACAGTAGACCAAACGTCAGAATAATTGTGTGACCCATCAGTTGCACCGTTTGTGGTCAAAAGGATGTGGACTAGAAATCATAAAAAGGGACACATGAGGAGTCATACATAGGAAAAACCCTTCAATTGTCCTGTGCATGTTTGTAATCCAAATGTGGCTCCTAATAAGATTGCTTGGGTATCCAAGCAGAGCCTGGATAGCTCAGTCGGTAGAGCATCAGACTTTTAATCTGAGGGTCCAGGGTTCAAGTCCCTGTTCAGGCTCTTCCATGCATGCTTGCAGTGAAAATGTTGGAGCCACAAGTTGACCTGATGTACTGCAAAAATGGGTCAACTGGCAGAAATAACATTAGTCCCTGCTTGAATACAATGCTTATCATTTAAGATTTGCTGCCTTTGAGTAAAGCTTCTTAATGCCTATATCTTTGCATAGTGACCCAGTGTTTGACTGACTCCACTGAAAAGAGAAACCAGACTTTTGCATAGAACATTCTGGTTTGGAGAATGCAGGCATCGGTGCCACCACCTCTCGCATGCAAAGCGAGCGCTCTAGAATCTGAGCTAATAAGCCTACATGTTCCACTAGAAAATGTTAAGTGGAATCTTACCTTTGAACAAAAAAATCCATTGTATTGCAACAAACCACAGCTATACATACTTGTGACCTTAAAATGACACAATATTAGTACAAATTGGAAATAATCTAGCATCATTTGTAGGACTCAATGCTTGTGAAGGCTAATTTGAATTAAATTGAGACAAGGCATTGCAATGGTAAATGACAACTTGGAGAATGTGGGTATCGATCCCACCGCCTCTCGCATTGCTAAGCAAGCACTCTGCCATCTGAGCTAATTCCCCTTAAGTGCAAGTGTAACAGAAGTTCAATCAACAGTAGACCAAACGTCAGAATAATTGTGTGACCCATCAGTTGCACCGTTTGTGGTCAAAAGGATGTGGACTACAAATCATAAAAAGGGACACATGAGGAGTCATACATAGGAAAAACCCTTCAATTGTCCTGTGCATGTTTGTAATCCAAATGTGGCTCCTAATAAGATTGCTTGGGTATCCAAGCAGAGCCTGGATAGCTCAGTCGGTAGAGCATCAGACTTTTAATCTGAGGGTCCAGGGTTCAAGTCCCTGTTCAGGCTCTTCCATGCATGCTTGCAGTGAAAATGTTGGAGCCACAAGTTGACCTGATGTACTGCAAAAATGGGTCAACTGGCAGAAATAACATTAGTCCCTGCTTGAATACAATGCTTATCATTTAAGATTTGCTGCCTTTGAGTAAAGCTTCTTAATGCCTATATCTTTGCATAGTGACCCAGTGTTTGACTGACTCCACTGAAAAGAGAAACCAGACTTTTGCATAGAACATTCTGGTTTGGAGAATGCAGGCATCGGTGCCACCACCTCTCGCATGCAAAGCGAGCGCTCTAGAATCTGAGCTAATAAGCCTACATGTTCCACTAGAAAATGTTAAGTGGAATCTTACCTTTGAACAAAAAAATCCATTGTATTGCAACAAACCACAGCTATACATACTTGTGACCTTAAAATGACACAATATTAGTACAAATTGGAAATAATCTAGCATCATTTGTAGGACTCAATGCTTGTGAAGGCTAATTTGAATTAAATTGAGACAAGGCATTGCAATGGTAAATGACAACTTGGAGAATGTGGGTATCGATCCCACCGCCTCTCGCATTGCTAAGCAAGCACTCTGCCATCTGAGCTAATTCCCCTTAAGTGCAAGTGTATCAGAAGTTCAATCAACAGTAGACCAAACGTCAGAATAATTGTGTGACCCATCAGTTGCACCGTTTGTGGTCAAAAGGATGTGGACTACAAATCATAAAAAGGGACACATGAGGAGTCATACATAGGAAAAACCCTTCAATTGTCCTGTGCATGTTTGTAATCCAAATGTGGCTCCTAATAAGATTGCTTGGGTATCCAAGCAGAGCCTGGATAGCTCAGTCGGTAGAGCATCAGACTTTTAATCTGAGGGTCCAGGGTTCAAGTCCCTGTTCAGGCTCTTCCATGCATGCTTGCAGTGAAAATGTTGGAGCCACAAGTTGACCTGATGTACTGCAAAAATGGGTCAACTGGCAGAAATAACATTAGTCCCTGCTTGAATACAATGCTTATCATTTAAGATTTGCTGCCTTTGAGTAAAGCTTCTTAATGCCTATATCTTTGCATAGTGACCCAGTGTTTGACTGACTCCACTGAAAAGAGAAACCAGACTTTTGCATAGAACATTCTGGTTTGGAGAATGCAGGCATCGGTGCCACCACCTCTCGCATGCAAAGCGAGCGCTCTAGAATCTGAGCTAATAAGCCTACATGTTCCACTAGAAAATGTTAAGTGGAATCTTACCTTTGAACAAAAAAATCCATTGTATTGCAACAAACCACAGCTATACATACTTGTGACCTTAAAATGACACAATATTAGTACAAATTGGAAATAATCTAGCATCATTTGTAGGACTCAATGCTTGTGAAGGCTATTTTGAATTAAATTGAGACAAGGCATTGCAATGGTAAATGACAACTTGGAGAATGTGGGTATCGATCCCACCGCCTCTCGCATTGCTAAGCGAGCACTCTGCCATCTGAGCTAATTACCCTTAAGTGCAAGTGTATCAGAAGCTCAATCAACAGTAGACCAAACGTCAGAATAATGGTGTGACCCATCAGTTGCACCGTTTGTGGTCAAAAGGATGTGGACTACAAATCATAAAAAGGGACACATGAGGAGTCATACATAGGAAAAACCCTTCAATTGTCCTGTGCATGTTTGTAATCCAAATGTGGCTCCTAATAAGATTGCTTGGGTATCCAAGCAGAGCCTGGATAGCTCAGTCGGTAGAGCATCAGACTTTTAATCTGAGGGTCCAGGGTTCAAGTCCCTGTTCAGGCTCTTCCATGCATGCTTGCAGTGAAAATGTTGGAGCCACAAGTTGACCTGATGTACTGCAAAAATGGGTCAACTGGCAGAAATAACATTAGTCCCTGCTTGAATACAATGCTTATCATTTAAGATTTGCTGCCTTTGAGTAAAGCTTCTTAATGCCTATATCTTTGCATAGTGACCCAGTGTTTGACTGACTCCACTGAAAAGAGAAACCAGACTTTTGCATAGAACATTCTGGTTTGGAGAATGCAGGCATCGGTGCCACCACCTCTCGCATGCAAAGCGAGCGCTCTAGAATCTGAGCTAATAAGCCTACATGTTCCACTAGAAAATGTTAAGTGGAATCTTACCTTTGAACAAAAAAATCCATTGTATTGCAACAAACCACAGCTATACATACTTGTGACCTTAAAATGACACAATATTAGTACAAATTGGAAATAATCTAGCATCATTTGTAGGACTCAATGCTTGTGAAGGCTATTTTGAATTAAATTGAGACAAGGCATTGCAATGGTAAATGACAACTTGGAGAATGTGGGTATCGATCCCACCGCCTCTCGCATTGCTAAGCAAGCACTCTGCCATCTGAGCTAATTCCCCTTAAGTGCAAGTGTATCAGAAGTTCAATCAACAGTAGACCAAACGTCAGAATAATGGTGTGACCCATCAGTTGCACCGTTTGTGGTCAAAAGGATGTGGACTACAAATCATAAAAAGGGACACATGAGGAGTCATACATAGGAAAAACCCTTCAATTGTCCTGTGCATGTTTGTAATCCAAATGTGGCTCCTAATAAGATTGCTTGGGTATCCAAGCAGAGCCTGGATAGCTCAGTCGGTAGAGCATCAGACTTTTAATCTGAGGGTCCAGGGTTCAAGTCCCTGTTCAGGCTCTTCCATGCATGCTTGCAGTGAAAATGTTGGAGCCACAAGTTGACCTGATGTACTGCAAAAATGGGTCAACTGGCAGAAATAACATTAGTCCCTGCTTGAATACAATGCTTATCATTTAAGATTTGCTGCCTTTGAGTAAAGCTTCTTAATGCCTATATCTTTGCATAGTGACCCAGTGTTTGACTGACTCCACTGAAAAGAGAAACCAGACTTTTGCATAGAACATTCTGGTTTGGAGAATGCAGGCATCGGTGCCACCACCTCTCGCATGCAAAGCGAGCGCTCTAGAATCTGAGCTAATAAGCCTACATGTTCCACTAGAAAATGTTAAGTGGAATCTTACCTTTGAACAAAAAAATCCATTGTATTGCAACAAACCACAGCTATACATACTTGTGACCTTAAAATGACACAATATTAGTACAAATTGGAAATAATCTAGCATCATTTGTAGGACTCAATGCTTGTGAAGGCTATTTTGAATTAAATTGAGACAAGGCATTGCAATGGTAAATGACAACTTGGAGAATGTGGGTATCGATCCCACCGCCTCTCGCATTGCTAAGCGAGCACTCTGCCATCTGAGCTAATTCCCCTTAAGTGCAAGTGTATCAGAAGCTCAATCAACAGTAGACCAAACGTCAGAATAATGGTGTGACCCATCAGTTGCACCGTTTGTGGTCAAAAGGATGTGGACTACAAATCATAAAAAGGGACACATGAGGAGTCATACATAGGAAAAACCCTTCAATTGTCCTGTGCATGTTTGTAATCCAAATGTGGCTCCTAATAAGATTGCTTGGGTATCCAAGCAGAGCCTGGATAGCTCAGTCGGTAGAGCATCAGACTTTTAATCTGAGGGTCCAGGGTTCAAGTCCCTGTTCAGGCTCTTCCATGCATGCTTGCAGTGAAAATGTTGGAGCCACAAGTTGACCTGATGTACTGCAAAAATGGGTCAACTGGCAGAAATAACATTAGTCCCTGCTTGAATACAATGCTTATCATTTAAGATTTGCTGCCTTTGAGTAAAGCTTCTTAATGCCTATATCTTTGCATAGTGACCCAGTGTTTGACTGACTCCACTGAAAAGAGAAACCAGACTTTTGCATAGAACATTCTGGTTTGGAGAATGCAGGCAACGGTGCCACCACCTCTCGCATGCAAAGCGAGCGCTCTAGAATCTGAGCTAATAAGCCTACATGTTCCACTAGAAAATGTTAAGTGGAATCTTACCTTTGAACAAAATAATCCATTGTATTGCAACAAACCACAGCTATACATACTTGTGACCTTAAAATGACACACTATTAGTACAAATTGGAAATAATCTAGCATCATTTGTAGGACTCAATGCTTGTGAAGGATATTTTGAATTAAATTGAGACAAGGCATTGCAATGGTAAATGACAACTTGGAGAATGTGGGTATCGATCCCACCGCCTCTCGCATGCTAAGCGAGCACTCTACCATCTGAGCTAATTCCCCTTAAGTGCAAGTGTATCAGAAGCTCAATCAACAGTAGACCAAACGTCAGAATAATGGTGTGACCCATCAGTTGCACCGTTTGTGGTCAAAAGGATGTGGACTACAAATCATAAAAAAGGGACACATGAGGAGTCATACATAGGAAAAACCCTTCAATTGTCCTGTGCATGTTTGTAATCCAAATGTGGCTCCTAATAAGATTGCTTGGGTATCCAAGCAGAGCCTGGATAGCTCAGTCGGTAGAGCATCAGACTTTTAATCTGAGGGTCCAGGGTTCAAGTCCCTGTTCAGGCTCTTTCATGCATGCTTGCAGTGAAAATGTTGGAGCCACAAGTTGACCTGATGTACTGCAAAAATGGGTCAACTGGCAGAAATAACATTAGTCCCTGCTTGAATACATTGCTTATCATTTAAGATTTGCTGCCTTTGAGTAAAGCTTCTTAATGCCTATATCTTTGCATAGTGAACCAGTGTTTGACTGACTCCACTGAAAAGAGAAACCAGACTTTTGCATAGAACATTCTGGTTTGGAGAATGCAGGCATCGGTGCCACCACCTCTCGCATGCAAAGCGAGCGCTCTAGAATCTGAGCTAATAAGCCTACATGTTCCACTAGAAAATGTTAAGTGGAATCTTACCTTTGAACAAAAAAATCCATTGTATTGCAACAAACCACAGCTATACATACTTGTGACCTTAAAATGACACAATATTAGTACAAATTGGAAATAATCTAGCATCATTTGTAGGACTCAATGCTTGTGAAGGCTATTTTGAATTAAATTGAGACAAGGCATTGCAATGGTAAATGACAACTTGGAGAATGTGGGTATCGATCCCACCGCCTCTCGCATGCTAAGCGAGCACTCTGCCATCTGAGCTAATTCCCCTTAAGTGCAAGTGTATCAGAAGCTCAATCAACAGTAGACCAAACGTCAGAATAATGGTGTGACCCATCAGTTGCACCGTTTGTGGTCAAAAGGATGTGGACTACAAATCATAAAAAGGGACACATGAGGAGTCATACATAGGAAAAACCCTTCAATTGTCCTGTGCATGTTTGTAATCCAAATGTGGCTCCTAATAAGATTGCTTGGGTATCCAAGCAGAGCCTGGATAGCTCAGTCGGTAGAGCATCAGACTTTTAATCTGAGGGTCCAGGGTTCAAGTCCCTGTTCAGGCTCTTCCATGCATGCTTGCAGTGAAAATGTTGGAGCCACAAGTTGACCTGATGTACTGCAAAAATGGGTCAACTGGCAGAAATAACATTAGTCCCTGCTTGAATACAATGCTTATCATTTAAGATTTGCTGCCTTTGAGTAAAGCTTCTTAATGCCTATATCTTTGCATAGTGACCCAGTGTTTGACTGACTCCACTGAAAAGAGAAACCAGACTTTTGCATAGAACATTCTGGTTTGGAGAATGCAGGCATCGGTGCCACCACCTCTCGCATGCAAAGCGAGCGCTCTAGAATCTGAGCTAATAAGCCTACATGTTCCACTAGAAAATGTTAAGTGGAATCTTACCTTTGAACAAAAAAATCCATTGTATTGCAACAAACCACAGCTATACATACTTGTGACCTTAAAATGACACAATATTAGTACAAATTTGAAATAATCTAGCATCATTTGTAGGACTCAATGCTTGTGAAGGCTATTTTGAATTAAATTGAGACAAGGCATTGCAATGGTAAATGACAACTTGGAGAATGTGGGTATCGATCCCACCGCCTCTCGCATGCTAAGCGAGCACTCTACCATCTGAGCTAATTCCCCTTAAGTGCAAGTGTATCAGAAGCTCAATCAACAGTAGACCAAACGTCAGAATAATGGTGTGACCCATCAGTTGCACCGTTTGTGGTCAAAAGGATGTGGACTAGAAATCATAAAAAAGGGACACATGAGGAGTCATACATAGGAAAAACCCTTCAATTGTCCTGTGCATGTTTGTAATCCAAATGTGGCTCCTAATAAGATTGCTTGGGTTTCCAAGCAGAGCCTGGATAGCTCAGTCGGTAGAGCATCAGACTTTTAATCTGAGGGTCCAGGGTTCAAGTCCCTGTTCAGGCTCTTTCATGCATGCTTGCAGTGAAAATGTTGGAGCCACAAGTTGACCTGATGTACTGCAAAAATGGGTCAACTGGCAGAAATAACATTAGTCCCTGCTTGAATACAATGCTTATCATTTAAGATTTGCTGCCTTTGAGTAAAGCTTCTTAATGCCTATATCTTTGCATAGTGACCCAGTGTTTGACTGACTCCACTGAAAAGAGAAACCAGACTTTTGCATAGAACATTCTGGTTTGGAGAATGCAGGCAACGGTGCCACCACCTCTCGCATGCAAAGCGAGCGCTCTAGAATCTGAGCTAATAAGCCTACATGTTCCACTAGAAAATGTTAAGTGGAATCTTACCTTTGAACAAAATAATCCATTGTATTGCAACAAACCACAGCTATACATACTTGTGACCTTAAAATGACACACTATTAGTACAAATTGGAAATAATCTAGCATCATTTGTAGGACTCAATGCTTGTGAAGGCTATTTTGAATTAAATTGAGACAAGGCATTGCAATGGTAAATGACAACTTGGAGAATGTGGGTATCGATCCCACCGCCTCTCGCATGCTAAGCGAGCACTCTACCATCTGAGCTAATTCCCCTTAAGTGCAAGTGTATCAGAAGCTCAATCAACAGTAGACCAAACGTCAGAATAATGGTGTGACCCATCAGTTGCACCGTTTGTGGTCAAAAGGATGTGGACTACAAATCATAAAAAAGGGACACATGAGGAGTCATACATAGGAAAAACCCTTCAATTGTCCTGTGCATGTTTGTAATCCAAATGTGGCTCCTAATAAGATTGCTTGGGTATCCAAGCAGAGCCTGGATAGCTCAGTCGGTAGAGCATCAGACTTTTAATCTGAGGGTCCAGGGTTCAAGTCCCTGTTCAGGCTCTTTCATGCATGCTTGCAGTGAAAATGTTGGAGCCACAAGTTGACCTGATGTACTGCAAAAATGGGTCAACTGGCAGAAATAACATTAGTCCCTGCTTGAATACATTGCTTATCATTTAAGATTTGCTGCCTTTGAGTAAAGCTTCTTAATGCCTATATCTTTGCATAGTGAACCAGTGTTTGACTGACTCCACTGAAAAGAGAAACCAGACTTTTGCATAGAACATTCTGGTTTGGAGAATGCAGGCATCGGTGCCACCACCTCTCGCATGCAAAGCGAGCGCTCTAGAATCTGAGCTAATAAGCCTACATGTTCCACTAGAAAATGTTAAGTGGAATCTTACCTTTGAACAAAAAAATCCATTGTATTGCAACAAACCACAGCTATACATACTTGTGACCTTAAAATGACACAATATTAGTACACATTGGAAATAATCTAGCATCATTTGTAGGACTCAATGCTTGTGAAGGCTATTTTGAATTAAATTGAGACAAGGCATTGCAATGGTAAATGACAACTTGGAGAATGTGGGTATCGATCCCACCGCCTCTCGCATGCTAAGCGAGCACTCTGCCATCTGAGCTAATTCCCCTTAAGTGCAAGTGTATCAGAAGCTCAATCAACAGTAGACCAAACGTCAGAATAATGGTGTGACCCATCAGTTGCACCGTTTGTGGTCAAAAGGATGTGGACTACAAATCATAAAAAGGGACACATGAGGAGTCATACATAGGAAAAACCCTTCAATTGTCCTGTGCATGTTTGTAATCCAAATGTGGCTCCTAATAAGATTGCTTGGGTATCCAAGCAGAGCCTGGATAGCTCAGTCGGTAGAGCATCAGACTTTTAATCTGAGTGTCCAGGGTTCAAGTCCCTGTTCAGGCTCTTTCATGCATGCTTGCAGTGAAAATGTTGGAGCCACAAGTTGACCTGATGTACTGCAAAAATCGGTCAACTGGCAGAAATAACATTAGTCCCTGCTTGAATACATTGCTTATCATTTAAGATTTGCTGCCTTTGAGTAAAGCTTCTTAATGCCTATATCTTTGCATAGTGACCCAGTGTTTGACTGACTCCACTGAAAAGAGAAACCAGACTTTTGCATAGAACATTCTGGTTTGGAGAATGCAGGCATCGGTGCCACCACCTCTCGCATGCAAAGCGAGCGCTCTAGAATCTGAGCTAATAAGCCTACATGTTCCACTAGAAAATGTTAAGTGGAATCTTACCTTTGAACAAAAAAATCCATTGTATTGCAACAAACCACAGCTATACATACTTGTGACCTTAAAATGACACAATATTAGTACAAATTGGAAATAATCTAGCATCATTTGTAGGACTCAATGCTTGTGAAGGCTATTTTGAATTAAATTGAGACAAGGCATTGCAATGGTAAATGACAACTTGGAGAATGTGGGTATCGATCCCACCGCCTCTCGCATGCTAAGCGAGCACTCTGCCATCTGAGCTAATTCCCCTTAAGTGCAAGTGTATCAGAAGCTCAATCAACAGTAGACCAAACGTCAGAATAATGGTGTGACCCATCAGTTGCACCGTTTGTGGTCAAAAGGTTGTGGACTACAAATCATAAAAAGGGACACATGAGGAGTCATACATAGGAAAAACCCTTCAATTGTCCTGTGCATGTTTGTAATCCAAATGTGGCTCCTAAAAAGATTGCTTGGGTATCCAAGCAGAGCCTGGATAGCTCAGTCGGTAGAGCATCAGACTTTTAATCTGAGTGTCCAGGGTTCAAGTCCCTGTTCAGGCTCTTTCATGCATGCTTGCAGTGAAAATGTTGGAGCCACAAGTTGACCTGATGTACTGCAAAAATCAGTCAACTGGCAGAAATAACATTAGTCCCTGCTTGAATACAATGCTTATCATTTAAGATTTGCTGCCTTTGAGTAAAGCTTCTTAATGCCTATATCTTTGCATAGTGACCCAGTGTTTGACTGACTCCACTGAAAAGAGAAACCAGACTTTTGCATAGAACATTCTGGTTTGGAGAATGCAGGCATCGGTGCCACCACCTCTCGCATGCAAAGTGAGCGCTCTAGAATCTGAGCTAATAAGCCTACATGTTCCAGTAGAAAATGTTAAGTGGAATCTTACCTTTGAACAAACAAATCCATTGTATTGCAACAAACCTCAGCTATACATACTTGTGACCTTAAAATGACACAATATTAGTACAAATTGGAAATAATCTAGCATCATTTGTATGACTCAATGCTTGTGAAGGCTATTTTGAATTAAATTGAGACAAGGCATTGCAATGGTAAATGACAACTTGGAGAATGTGGGTATCGATCCCACCGCCTCTCGCATTGCTAAGCGAGCACTCTGCCATCTGAGCTAATTCCCCTTAAGTGCAAGTGTATCAGAAGCTCAATCAACAGTAGACCAAACGTCAGAATAATGGTGTGACCCATCAGTTGCACCGTTTGTGGTCAAAAGGATGTGGACTACAAATCATAAAAAGGGACACATGAGGAGTCATACATAGGAAAAACCCTTCAATTGTCCTGTGCATGTTTGTAATCCAAATGTGGCTCCTAATAAGATTGCTTGGGTATCCAAGCAGAGCCTGGATAGCTCAGTCGGTAGAGCATCAGACTTTTAATCTGAGGGTCCAGGGTTCAAGTCCCTGTTCAGGCTCTTCCATGCATGCTTGCAGTGAAAATGTTGGAGCCACAAGTTGACCTGATGTACTGCAAAAATGGGTCAACTGGCAGAAATAACATTAGTCCCTGCTTGAATACAATGCTTATCATTTAAGATTTGCTGCCTTTGAGTAAAGCTTCTTAATGCCTATATCTTTGCATAGTGACCCAGTGTTTGACTGACTCCACTGAAAAGAGAAACCAGACTTTTGCATAGAACATTCTGGTTTGGAGAATGCAGGCATCGGTGCCACCACCTCTCGCATGCAAAGCGAGCGCTCTAGAATCTGAGCTAATAAGCCTACATGTTCCACTAGAAAATGTTAAGTGGAATCTTACCTTTGAACAAAAAAATCCATTGTATTGCAACAAACCACAGCTATACATACTTGTGACCTTAAAATGACACAATATTAGTACAAATTGGAAATAATCTAGCATCATTTGTAGGACTCAATGCTTGTGAAGGCTATTTTGAATTAAATTGAGACAAGGCATTGCAATGGTAAATGACAACTTGGAGAATGTGGGTATCGATCCCACCGCCTCTCGCATTGCTAAGCAAGCACTCTGCCATCTGAGCTAATTCCCCTTAAGTGCAAGTGTATCAGAAGTTCAATCAACAGTAGACCAAACGTCAGAATAATGGTGTGACCCATCAGTTGCACCGTTTGTGGTCAAAAGGATGTGGACTACAAATCATAAAAAGGGACACATGAGGAGTCATACATAGGAAAAACCCTTCAATTGTCCTGTGCATGTTTGTAATCCAAATGTGGCTCCTAATAAGATTGCTTGGGTATCCAAGCAGAGCCTGGATAGCTCAGTCGGTAGAGCATCAGACTTTTAATCTGAGGGTCCAGGGTTCAAGTCCCTGTTCAGGCTCTTCCATGCATGCTTGCAGTGAAAATGTTGGAGCCACAAGTTGACCTGATGTACTGCAAAAATGGGTCAACTGGCAGAAATAACATTAGTCCCTGCTTGAATACAATGCTTATCATTTAAGATTTGCTGCCTTTGAGTAAAGCTTCTTAATGCCTATATCTTTGCATAGTGACCCAGTGTTTGACTGACTCCACTGAAAAGAGAAACCAGACTTTTGCATAGAACATTCTGGTTTGGAGAATGCAGGCATCGGTGCCACCACCTCTCGCATGCAAAGCGAGCGCTCTAGAATCTGAGCTAATAAGCCTACATGTTCCACTAGAAAATGTTAAGTGGAATCTTACCTTTGAACAAAAAAATCCATTGTATTGCAACAAACCACAGCTATACATACTTGTGACCTTAAAATGACACAATATTAGTACAAATTGGAAATAATCTAGCATCATTTGTAGGACTCAATGCTTGTGAAGGCTATTTTGAATTAAATTGAGACAAGGCATTGCAATGGTAAATGACAACTTGGAGAATGTGGGTATCGATCCCACCGCCTCTCGCATTGCTAAGCGAGCACTCTGCCATCTGAGCTAATTCCCCTTAAGTGCAAGTGTATCAGAAGCTCAATCAACAGTAGACCAAACGTCAGAATAATGGTGTGACCCATCAGTTGCACCGTTTGTGGTCAAAAGGATGTGGACTACAAATCATAAAAAGGGACACATGAGGAGTCATACATAGGAAAAACCCTTCAATTGTCCTGTGCATGTTTGTAATCCAAATGTGGCTCCTAATAAGATTGCTTGGGTATCCAAGCAGAGCCTGGATAGCTCAGTCGGTAGAGCATCAGACTTTTAATCTGAGGGTCCAGGGTTCAAGTCCCTGTTCAGGCTCTTCCATGCATGCTTGCAGTGAAAATGTTGGAGCCACAAGTTGACCTGATGTACTGCAAAAATGGGTCAACTGGCAGAAATAACATTAGTCCCTGCTTGAATACAATGCTTATCATTTAAGATTTGCTGCCTTTGAGTAAAGCTTCTTAATGCCTATATCTTTGCATAGTGACCCAGTGTTTGACTGACTCCACTGAAAAGAGAAACCAGACTTTTGCATAGAACATTCTGGTTTGGAGAATGCAGGCAACGGTGCCACCACCTCTCGCATGCAAAGCGAGCGCTCTAGAATCTGAGCTAATAAGCCTACATGTTCCACTAGAAAATGTTAAGTGGAATCTTACCTTTGAACAAAATAATCCATTGTATTGCAACAAACCACAGCTATACATACTTGTGACCTTAAAATGACACACTATTAGTACAAATTGGAAATAATCTAGCATCATTTGTAGGACTCAATGCTTGTGAAGGATATTTTGAATTAAATTGAGACAAGGCATTGCAATGGTAAATGACAACTTGGAGAATGTGGGTATCGATCCCACCGCCTCTCGCATGCTAAGCGAGCACTCTACCATCTGAGCTAATTCCCCTTAAGTGCAAGTGTATCAGAAGCTCAATCAACAGTAGACCAAACGTCAGAATAATGGTGTGACCCATCAGTTGCACCGTTTGTGGTCAAAAGGATGTGGACTAGAAATCATAAAAAAGGGACACATGAGGAGTCATACATAGGAAAAACCCTTCAATTGTCCTGTGCATGTTTGTAATCCAAATGTGGCTCCTAATAAGATTGCTTGGGTTTCCAAGCAGAGCCTGGATAGCTCAGTCGGTAGAGCATCAGACTTTTAATCTGAGGGTCCAGGGTTCAAGTCCCTGTTCAGGCTCTTTCATGCATGCTTGCAGTGAAAATGTTGGAGCCACAAGTTGACCTGATGTACTGCAAAAATGGGTCAACTGGCAGAAATAACATTAGTCCCTGCTTGAATACAATGCTTATCATTTAAGATTTGCTGCCTTTGAGTAAAGCTTCTTAATGCCTATATCTTTGCATAGTGACCCAGTGTTTGACTGACTCCACTGAAAAGAGAAACCAGACTTTTGCATAGAACATTCTGGTTTGGAGAATGCAGGCAACGGTGCCACCACCTCTCGCATGCAAAGCGAGCGCTCTAGAATCTGAGCTAATAAGCCTACATGTTCCACTAGAAAATGTTAAGTGGAATCTTACCTTTGAACAAAATAATCCATTGTATTGCAACAAACCACAGCTATACATACTTGTGACCTTAAAATGACACACTATTAGTACAAATTGGAAATAATCTAGCATCATTTGTAGGACTCAATGCTTGTGAAGGCTATTTTGAATTAAATTGAGACAAGGCATTGCAATGGTAAATGACAACTTGGAGAATGTGGGTATCGATCCCACCGCCTCTCGCATGCTAAGCGAGCACTCTACCATCTGAGCTAATTCCCCTTAAGTGCAAGTGTATCAGAAGCTCAATCAACAGTAGACCAAACGTCAGAATAATGGTGTGACCCATCAGTTGCACCGTTTGTGGTCAAAAGGATGTGGACTACAAATCATAAAAAAGGGACACATGAGGAGTCATACATAGGAAAAACCCTTCAATTGTCCTGTGCATGTTTGTAATCCAAATGTGGCTCCTAATAAGATTGCTTGGGTATCCAAGCAGAGCCTGGATAGCTCAGTCGGTAGAGCATCAGACTTTTAATCTGAGGGTCCAGGGTTCAAGTCCCTGTTCAGGCTCTTTCATGCATGCTTGCAGTGAAAATGTTGGAGCCACAAGTTGACCTGATGTACTGCAAAAATGGGTCAACTGGCAGAAATAACATTAGTCCCTGCTTGAATACATTGCTTATCATTTAAGATTTGCTGCCTTTGAGTAAAGCTTCTTAATGCCTATATCTTTGCATAGTGAACCAGTGTTTGACTGACTCCACTGAAAAGAGAAACCAGACTTTTGCATAGAACATTCTGGTTTGGAGAATGCAGGCATCGGTGCCACCACCTCTCGCATGCAAAGCGAGCGCTCTAGAATCTGAGCTAATAAGCCTACATGTTCCACTAGAAAATGTTAAGTGGAATCTTACCTTTGAACAAAAAAATCCATTGTATTGCAACAAACCACAGCTATACATACTTGTGACCTTAAAATGACACAATATTAGTACAAATTGGAAATAATCTAGCATCATTTGTAGGACTCAATGCTTGTGAAGGCTATTTTGAATTAAATTGAGACAAGGCATTGCAATGGTAAATGACAACTTGGAGAATGTGGGTATCGATCCCACCGCCTCTCGCATGCTAAGCGAGCACTCTGCCATCTGAGCTAATTCCCCTTAAGTGCAAGTGTATCAGAAGCTCAATCAACAGTAGACCAAACGTCAGAATAATGGTGTGACCCATCAGTTGCACCGTTTGTGGTCAAAAGGATGTGGACTACAAATCATAAAAAGGGACACATGAGGAGTCATACATAGGAAAAACCCTTCAATTGTCCTGTGCATGTTTGTAATCCAAATGTGGCTCCTAATAAGATTGCTTGGGTATCCAAGCAGAGCCTGGATAGCTCAGTCGGTAGAGCATCAGACTTTTAATCTGAGTGTCCAGGGTTCAAGTCCCTGTTCAGGCTCTTTCATGCATGCTTGCAGTGAAAATGTTGGAGCCACAAGTTGACCTGATGTACTGCAAAAATCGGTCAACTGGCAGAAATAACATTAGTCCCTGCTTGAATACATTGCTTATCATTTAAGATTTGCTGCCTTTGAGTAAAGCTTCTTAATGCCTATATCTTTGCATAGTGACCCAGTGTTTGACTGACTCCACTGAAAAGAGAAACCAGACTTTTGCATAGAACATTCTGGTTTGGAGAATGCAGGCATCGGTGCCACCACCTCTCGCATGCAAAGCGAGCGCTCTAGAATCTGAGCTAATAAGCCTACATGTTCCACTAGAAAATGTTAAGTGGAATCTTACCTTTGAACAAAAAAATCCATTGTATTGCAACAAACCACAGCTATACATACTTGTGACCTTAAAATGACACAATATTAGTACAAATTGGAAATAATCTAGCATCATTTGTAGGACTCAATGCTTGTGAAGGCTATTTTGAATTAAATTGAGACAAGGCATTGCAATGGTAAATGACAACTTGGAGAATGTGGGTATCGATCCCACCGCCTCTCGCATGCTAAGCGAGCACTCTGCCATCTGAGCTAATTCCCCTTAAGTGCAAGTGTATCAGAAGCTCAATCAACAGTAGACCAAACGTCAGAATAATGGTGTGACCCATCAGTTGCACCGTTTGTGGTCAAAAGGTTGTGGACTACAAATCATAAAAAGGGACACATGAGGAGTCATACATAGGAAAAACCCTTCAATTGTCCTGTGCATGTTTGTAATCCAAATGTGGCTCCTAAAAAGATTGCTTGGGTATCCAAGCAGAGCCTGGATAGCTCAGTCGGTAGAGCATCAGACTTTTAATCTGAGTGTCCAGGGTTCAAGTCCCTGTTCAGGCTCTTTCATGCATGCTTGCAGTGAAAATGTTGGAGCCACAAGTTGACCTGATGTACTGCAAAAATCAGTCAACTGGCAGAAATAACATTAGTCCCTGCTTGAATACAATGCTTATCATTTAAGATTTGCTGCCTTTGAGTAAAGCTTCTTAATGCCTATATCTTTGCATAGTGACCCAGTGTTTGACTGACTCCACTGAAAAGAGAAACCAGACTTTTGCATAGAACATTCTGGTTTGGAGAATGCAGGCATCGGTGCCACCACCTCTCGCATGCAAAGTGAGCGCTCTAGAATCTGAGCTAATAAGCCTACATGTTCCAGTAGAAAATGTTAAGTGGAATCTTACCTTTGAACAAACAAATCCATTGTATTGCAACAAACCTCAGCTATACATACTTGTGACCTTAAAATGACACAATATTAGTACAAATTGGAAATAATCTAGCATCATTTGTATGACTCAATGCTTGTGAAGGCTATTTTGAATTAAATTGAGACAAGGCATTGCAATGGTAAATGACAACTTGGAGAATGTGGGTATCGATCCCACCGCCTCTCGCATTGCTAAGCGAGCACTCTGCCATCTGAGCTAATTCCCCTTAAGTGCAAGTGTATCAGAAGCTCAATCAACAGTAGACCAAACGTCAGAATAATGGTGTGACCCATCAGTTGCACCGTTTGTGGTCAAAAGGATGTGGACTACAAATCATAAAAAGGGACACATGAGGAGTCATACATAGGAAAAACCCTTCAATTGTCCTGTGCATGTTTGTAATCCAAATGTGGCTCCTAATAAGATTGCTTGGGTATCCAAGCAGAGCCTGGATAGCTCAGTCGGTAGAGCATCAGACTTTTAATCTGAGGGTCCAGGGTTCAAGTCCCTGTTCAGGCTCTTCCATGCATGCTTGCAGTGAAAATGTTGGAGCCACAAGTTGACCTGATGTACTGCAAAAATGGGTCAACTGGCAGAAATAACATTAGTCCCTGCTTGAATACAATGCTTATCATTTAAGATTTGCTGCCTTTGAGTAAAGCTTCTTAATGCCTATATCTTTGCATAGTGACCCAGTGTTTGACTGACTCCACTGAAAAGAGAAACCAGACTTTTGCATAGAACATTCTGGTTTGGAGAATGCAGGCATCGGTGCCACCACCTCTCGCATGCAAAGCGAGCGCTCTAGAATCTGAGCTAATAAGCCTACATGTTCCACTAGAAAATGTTAAGTGGAATCTTACCTTTGAACAAAAAAATCCATTGTATTGCAACAAACCACAGCTATACATACTTGTGACCTTAAAATGACACAATATTAGTACAAATTGGAAATAATCTAGCATCATTTGTAGGACTCAATGCTTGTGAAGGCTATTTTGAATTAAATTGAGACAAGGCATTGCAATGGTAAATGACAACTTGGAGAATGTGGGTATCGATCCCACCGCCTCTCGCATTGCTAAGCAAGCACTCTGCCATCTGAGCTAATTCCCCTTAAGTGCAAGTGTATCAGAAGTTCAATCAACAGTAGACCAAACGTCAGAATAATGGTGTGACCCATCAGTTGCACCGTTTGTGGTCAAAAGGATGTGGACTACAAATCATAAAAAGGGACACATGAGGAGTCATACATAGGAAAAACCCTTCAATTGTCCTGTGCATGTTTGTAATCCAAATGTGGCTCCTAATAAGATTGCTTGGGTATCCAAGCAGAGCCTGGATAGCTCAGTCGGTAGAGCATCAGACTTTTAATCTGAGGGTCCAGGGTTCAAGTCCCTGTTCAGGCTCTTCCATGCATGCTTGCAGTGAAAATGTTGGAGCCACAAGTTGACCTGATGTACTGCAAAAATGGGTCAACTGGCAGAAATAACATTAGTCCCTGCTTGAATACAATGCTTATCATTTAAGATTTGCTGCCTTTGAGTAAAGCTTCTTAATGCCTATATCTTTGCATAGTGACCCAGTGTTTGACTGACTCCACTGAAAAGAGAAACCAGACTTTTGCATAGAACATTCTGGTTTGGAGAATGCAGGCATCGGTGCCACCACCTCTCGCATGCAAAGCGAGCGCTCTAGAATCTGAGCTAATAAGCCTACATGTTCCACTAGAAAATGTTAAGTGGAATCTTACCTTTGAACAAAAAAATCCATTGTATTGCAACAAACCACAGCTATACATACTTGTGACCTTAAAATGACACAATATTAGTACAAATTGGAAATAATCTAGCATCATTTGTAGGACTCAATGCTTGTGAAGGCTATTTTGAATTAAATTGAGACAAGGCATTGCAATGGTAAATGACAACTTGGAGAATGTGGGTATCGATCCCACCGCCTCTCGCATTGCTAAGCGAGCACTCTGCCATCTGAGCTAATTCCCCTTAAGTGCAAGTGTATCAGAAGCTCAATCAACAGTAGACCAAACGTCAGAATAATGGTGTGACCCATCAGTTGCACCGTTTGTGGTCAAAAGGATGTGGACTACAAATCATAAAAAGGGACACATGAGGAGTCATACATAGGAAAAACCCTTCAATTGTCCTGTGCATGTTTGTAATCCAAATGTGGCTCCTAATAAGATTGCTTGGGTATCCAAGCAGAGCCTGGATAGCTCAGTCGGTAGAGCATCAGACTTTTAATCTGAGGGTCCAGGGTTCAAGTCCCTGTTCAGGCTCTTCCATGCATGCTTGCAGTGAAAATGTTGGAGCCACAAGTTGACCTGATGTACTGCAAAAATGGGTCAACTGGCAGAAATAACATTAGTCCCTGCTTGAATACAATGCTTATCATTTAAGATTTGCTGCCTTTGAGTAAAGCTTCTTAATGCCTATATCTTTGCATAGTGACCCAGTGTTTGACTGACTCCACTGAAAAGAGAAACCAGACTTTTGCATAGAACATTCTGGTTTGGAGAATGCAGGCAACGGTGCCACCACCTCTCGCATGCAAAGCGAGCGCTCTAGAATCTGAGCTAATAAGCCTACATGTTCCACTAGAAAATGTTAAGTGGAATCTTACCTTTGAACAAAATAATCCATTGTATTGCAACAAACCACAGCTATACATACTTGTGACCTTAAAATGACACACTATTAGTACAAATTGGAAATAATCTAGCATCATTTGTAGGACTCAATGCTTGTGAAGGATATTTTGAATTAAATTGAGACAAGGCATTGCAATGGTAAATGACAACTTGGAGAATGTGGGTATCGATCCCACCGCCTCTCGCATGCTAAGCGAGCACTCTACCATCTGAGCTAATTCCCCTTAAGTGCAAGTGTATCAGAAGCTCAATCAACAGTAGACCAAACGTCAGAATAATGGTGTGACCCATCAGTTGCACCGTTTGTGGTCAAAAGGATGTGGACTACAAATCATAAAAAAGGGACACATGAGGAGTCATACATAGGAAAAACCCTTCAATTGTCCTGTGCATGTTTGTAATCCAAATGTGGCTCCTAATAAGATTGCTTGGGTATCCAAGCAGAGCCTGGATAGCTCAGTCGGTAGAGCATCAGACTTTTAATCTGAGGGTCCAGGGTTCAAGTCCCTGTTCAGGCTCTTTCATGCATGCTTGCAGTGAAAATGTTGGAGCCACAAGTTGACCTGATGTACTGCAAAAATGGGTCAACTGGCAGAAATAACATTAGTCCCTGCTTGAATACATTGCTTATCATTTAAGATTTGCTGCCTTTGAGTAAAGCTTCTTAATGCCTATATCTTTGCATAGTGAACCAGTGTTTGACTGACTCCACTGAAAAGAGAAACCAGACTTTTGCATAGAACATTCTGGTTTGGAGAATGCAGGCATCGGTGCCACCACCTCTCGCATGCAAAGCGAGCGCTCTAGAATCTGAGCTAATAAGCCTACATGTTCCACTAGAAAATGTTAAGTGGAATCTTACCTTTGAACAAAAAAATCCATTGTATTGCAACAAACCACAGCTATACATACTTGTGACCTTAAAATGACACAATATTAGTACAAATTGGAAATAATCTAGCATCATTTGTAGGACTCAATGCTTGTGAAGGCTATTTTGAATTAAATTGAGACAAGGCATTGCAATGGTAAATGACAACTTGGAGAATGTGGGTATCGATCCCACCGCCTCTCGCATGCTAAGCGAGCACTCTGCCATCTGAGCTAATTCCCCTTAAGTGCAAGTGTATCAGAAGCTCAATCAACAGTAGACCAAACGTCAGAATAATGGTGTGACCCATCAGTTGCACCGTTTGTGGTCAAAAGGATGTGGACTACAAATCATAAAAAGGGACACATGAGGAGTCATACATAGGAAAAACCCTTCAATTGTCCTGTGCATGTTTGTAATCCAAATGTGGCTCCTAATAAGATTGCTTGGGTATCCAAGCAGAGCCTGGATAGCTCAGTCGGTAGAGCATCAGACTTTTAATCTGAGGGTCCAGGGTTCAAGTCCCTGTTCAGGCTCTTCCATGCATGCTTGCAGTGAAAATGTTGGAGCCACAAGTTGACCTGATGTACTGCAAAAATGGGTCAACTGGCAGAAATAACATTAGTCCCTGCTTGAATACAATGCTTATCATTTAAGATTTGCTGCCTTTGAGTAAAGCTTCTTAATGCCTATATCTTTGCATAGTGACCCAGTGTTTGACTGACTCCACTGAAAAGAGAAACCAGACTTTTGCATAGAACATTCTGGTTTGGAGAATGCAGGCATCGGTGCCACCACCTCTCGCATGCAAAGCGAGCGCTCTAGAATCTGAGCTAATAAGCCTACATGTTCCACTAGAAAATGTTAAGTGGAATCTTACCTTTGAACAAAAAAATCCATTGTATTGCAACAAACCACAGCTATACATACTTGTGACCTTAAAATGACACAATATTAGTACAAATTTGAAATAATCTAGCATCATTTGTAGGACTCAATGCTTGTGAAGGCTATTTTGAATTAAATTGAGACAAGGCATTGCAATGGTAAATGACAACTTGGAGAATGTGGGTATCGATCCCACCGCCTCTCGCATGCTAAGCGAGCACTCTACCATCTGAGCTAATTCCCCTTAAGTGCAAGTGTATCAGAAGCTCAATCAACAGTAGACCAAACGTCAGAATAATGGTGTGACCCATCAGTTGCACCGTTTGTGGTCAAAAGGATGTGGACTAGAAATCATAAAAAAGGGACACATGAGGAGTCATACATAGGAAAAACCCTTCAATTGTCCTGTGCATGTTTGTAATCCAAATGTGGCTCCTAATAAGATTGCTTGGGTTTCCAAGCAGAGCCTGGATAGCTCAGTCGGTAGAGCATCAGACTTTTAATCTGAGGGTCCAGGGTTCAAGTCCCTGTTCAGGCTCTTTCATGCATGCTTGCAGTGAAAATGTTGGAGCCACAAGTTGACCTGATGTACTGCAAAAATGGGTCAACTGGCAGAAATAACATTAGTCCCTGCTTGAATACAATGCTTATCATTTAAGATTTGCTGCCTTTGAGTAAAGCTTCTTAATGCCTATATCTTTGCATAGTGACCCAGTGTTTGACTGACTCCACTGAAAAGAGAAACCAGACTTTTGCATAGAACATTCTGGTTTGGAGAATGCAGGCAACGGTGCCACCACCTCTCGCATGCAAAGCGAGCGCTCTAGAATCTGAGCTAATAAGCCTACATGTTCCACTAGAAAATGTTAAGTGGAATCTTACCTTTGAACAAAATAATCCATTGTATTGCAACAAACCACAGCTATACATACTTGTGACCTTAAAATGACACACTATTAGTACAAATTGGAAATAATCTAGCATCATTTGTAGGACTCAATGCTTGTGAAGGCTATTTTGAATTAAATTGAGACAAGGCATTGCAATGGTAAATGACAACTTGGAGAATGTGGGTATCGATCCCACCGCCTCTCGCATGCTAAGCGAGCACTCTACCATCTGAGCTAATTCCCCTTAAGTGCAAGTGTATCAGAAGCTCAATCAACAGTAGACCAAACGTCAGAATAATGGTGTGACCCATCAGTTGCACCGTTTGTGGTCAAAAGGATGTGGACTACAAATCATAAAAAAGGGACACATGAGGAGTCATACATAGGAAAAACCCTTCAATTGTCCTGTGCATGTTTGTAATCCAAATGTGGCTCCTAATAAGATTGCTTGGGTATCCAAGCAGAGCCTGGATAGCTCAGTCGGTAGAGCATCAGACTTTTAATCTGAGGGTCCAGGGTTCAAGTCCCTGTTCAGGCTCTTTCATGCATGCTTGCAGTGAAAATGTTGGAGCCACAAGTTGACCTGATGTACTGCAAAAATGGGTCAACTGGCAGAAATAACATTAGTCCCTGCTTGAATACATTGCTTATCATTTAAGATTTGCTGCCTTTGAGTAAAGCTTCTTAATGCCTATATCTTTGCATAGTGAACCAGTGTTTGACTGACTCCACTGAAAAGAGAAACCAGACTTTTGCATAGAACATTCTGGTTTGGAGAATGCAGGCATCGGTGCCACCACCTCTCGCATGCAAAGCGAGCGCTCTAGAATCTGAGCTAATAAGCCTACATGTTCCACTAGAAAATGTTAAGTGGAATCTTACCTTTGAACAAAAAAATCCATTGTATTGCAACAAACCACAGCTATACATACTTGTGACCTTAAAATGACACAATATTAGTACAAATTGGAAATAATCTAGCATCATTTGTAGGACTCAATGCTTGTGAAGGCTATTTTGAATTAAATTGAGACAAGGCATTGCAATGGTAAATGACAACTTGGAGAATGTGGGTATCGATCCCACCGCCTCTCGCATGCTAAGCGAGCACTCTGCCATCTGAGCTAATTCCCCTTAAGTGCAAGTGTATCAGAAGCTCAATCAACAGTAGACCAAACGTCAGAATAATGGTGTGACCCATCAGTTGCACCGTTTGTGGTCAAAAGGATGTGGACTACAAATCATAAAAAGGGACACATGAGGAGTCATACATAGGAAAAACCCTTCAATTGTCCTGTGCATGTTTGTAATCCAAATGTGGCTCCTAATAAGATTGCTTGGGTATCCAAGCAGAGCCTGGATAGCTCAGTCGGTAGAGCATCAGACTTTTAATCTGAGTGTCCAGGGTTCAAGTCCCTGTTCAGGCTCTTTCATGCATGCTTGCAGTGAAAATGTTGGAGCCACAAGTTGACCTGATGTACTGCAAAAATCGGTCAACTGGCAGAAATAACATTAGTCCCTGCTTGAATACATTGCTTATCATTTAAGATTTGCTGCCTTTGAGTAAAGCTTCTTAATGCCTATATCTTTGCATAGTGACCCAGTGTTTGACTGACTCCACTGAAAAGAGAAACCAGACTTTTGCATAGAACATTCTGGTTTGGAGAATGCAGGCATCGGTGCCACCACCTCTCGCATGCAAAGCGAGCGCTCTAGAATCTGAGCTAATAAGCCTACATGTTCCACTAGAAAATGTTAAGTGGAATCTTACCTTTGAACAAAAAAATCCATTGTATTGCAACAAACCACAGCTATACATACTTGTGACCTTAAAATGACACAATATTAGTACAAATTGGAAATAATCTAGCATCATTTGTAGGACTCAATGCTTGTGAAGGCTATTTTGAATTAAATTGAGACAAGGCATTGCAATGGTAAATGACAACTTGGAGAATGTGGGTATCGATCCCACCGCCTCTCGCATGCTAAGCGAGCACTCTGCCATCTGAGCTAATTCCCCTTAAGTGCAAGTGTATCAGAAGCTCAATCAACAGTAGACCAAACGTCAGAATAATGGTGTGACCCATCAGTTGCACCGTTTGTGGTCAAAAGGTTGTGGACTACAAATCATAAAAAGGGACACATGAGGAGTCATACATAGGAAAAACCCTTCAATTGTCCTGTGCATGTTTGTAATCCAAATGTGGCTCCTAAAAAGATTGCTTGGGTATCCAAGCAGAGCCTGGATAGCTCAGTCGGTAGAGCATCAGACTTTTAATCTGAGTGTCCAGGGTTCAAGTCCCTGTTCAGGCTCTTTCATGCATGCTTGCAGTGAAAATGTTGGAGCCACAAGTTGACCTGATGTACTGCAAAAATCAGTCAACTGGCAGAAATAACATTAGTCCCTGCTTGAATACAATGCTTATCATTTAAGATTTGCTGCCTTTGAGTAAAGCTTCTTAATGCCTATATCTTTGCATAGTGACCCAGTGTTTGACTGACTCCACTGAAAAGAGAAACCAGACTTTTGCATAGAACATTCTGGTTTGGAGAATGCAGGCATCGGTGCCACCACCTCTCGCATGCAAAGTGAGCGCTCTAGAATCTGAGCTAATAAGCCTACATGTTCCAGTAGAAAATGTTAAGTGGAATCTTACCTTTGAACAAACAAATCCATTGTATTGCAACAAACCTCAGCTATACATACTTGTGACCTTAAAATGACACAATATTAGTACAAATTGGAAATAATCTAGCATCATTTGTATGACTCAATGCTTGTGAAGGCTATTTTGAATTAAATTGAGACAAGGCATTGCAATGGTAAATGACAACTTGGAGAATGTGGGTATCGATCCCACCGCCTCTCGCATTGCTAAGCGAGCACTCTGCCATCTGAGCTAATTCCCCTTAAGTGCAAGTGTATCAGAAGCTCAATCAACAGTAGACCAAACGTCAGAATAATGGTGTGACCCATCAGTTGCACCGTTTGTGGTCAAAAGGATGTGGACTACAAATCATAAAAAGGGACACATGAGGAGTCATACATAGGAAAAACCCTTCAATTGTCCTGTGCATGTTTGTAATCCAAATGTGGCTCCTAATAAGATTGCTTGGGTATCCAAGCAGAGCCTGGATAGCTCAGTCGGTAGAGCATCAGACTTTTAATCTGAGGGTCCAGGGTTCAAGTCCCTGTTCAGGCTCTTCCATGCATGCTTGCAGTGAAAATGTTGGAGCCACAAGTTGACCTGATGTACTGCAAAAATGGGTCAACTGGCAGAAATAACATTAGTCCCTGCTTGAATACAATGCTTATCATTTAAGATTTGCTGCCTTTGAGTAAAGCTTCTTAATGCCTATATCTTTGCATAGTGACCCAGTGTTTGACTGACTCCACTGAAAAGAGAAACCAGACTTTTGCATAGAACATTCTGGTTTGGAGAATGCAGGCATCGGTGCCACCACCTCTCGCATGCAAAGCGAGCGCTCTAGAATCTGAGCTAATAAGCCTACATGTTCCACTAGAAAATGTTAAGTGGAATCTTACCTTTGAACAAAAAAATCCATTGTATTGCAACAAACCACAGCTATACATACTTGTGACCTTAAAATGACACAATATTAGTACAAATTGGAAATAATCTAGCATCATTTGTAGGACTCAATGCTTGTGAAGGCTATTTTGAATTAAATTGAGACAAGGCATTGCAATGGTAAATGACAACTTGGAGAATGTGGGTATCGATCCCACCGCCTCTCGCATGCTAAGCGAGCACTCTACCATCTGAGCTAATTCCCCTTAAGTGCAAGTGTATCAGAAGCTCAATCAACAGTAGACCAAACGTCAGAATAATGGTGTGACCCATCAGTTGCACCGTTTGTGGTCAAAAGGATGTGGACTACAAATCATAAAAAAGGGACACATGAGGAGTCATACATAGGAAAAACCCTTCAATTGTCCTGTGCATGTTTGTAATCCAAATGTGGCTCCTAATAAGATTGCTTGGGTATCCAAGCAGAGCCTGGATAGCTCAGTCGGTAGAGCATCAGACTTTTAATCTGAGGGTCCAGGGTTCAAGTCCCTGTTCAGGCTCTTTCATGCATGCTTGCAGTGAAAATGTTGGAGCCACAAGTTGACCTGATGTACTGCAAAAATGGGTCAACTGGCAGAAATAACATTAGTCCCTGCTTGAATACATTGCTTATCATTTAAGATTTGCTGCCTTTGAGTAAAGCTTCTTAATGCCTATATCTTTGCATAGTGACCCAGTGTTTGACTGACTCCACTGAAAAGAGAAACCAGACTTTTGCATAGAACATTCTGGTTTGGAGAATGCAGGCATCGGTGCCACCACCTCTCGCATGCAAAGCGAGCGCTCTAGAATCTGAGCTAATAAGCCTACATGTTCCACTAGAAAATGTTAAGTGGAATCTTACCTTTGAACAAAAAAATCCATTGTATTGCAACAAACCACAGCTATACATACTTGTGACCTTAAAATGACACAATATTAGTACAAATTTGAAATAATCTAGCATCATTTGTAGGACTCAATGCTTGTGAAGGCTATTTTGAATTAAATTGAGACAAGGCATTGCAATGGTAAATGACAACTTGGAGAATGTGGGTATCGATCCCACCGCCTCTCGCATGCTAAGCGAGCACTCTACCATCTGAGCTAATTCCCCTTAAGTGCAAGTGTATCAGAAGCTCAATCAACAGTAGACCAAACGTCAGAATAATGGTGTGACCCATCAGTTGCACCGTTTGTGGTCAAAAGGATGTGGACTAGAAATCATAAAAAAGGGACACATGAGGAGTCATACATAGGAAAAACCCTTCAATTGTCCTGTGCATGTTTGTAATCCAAATGTGGCTCCTAATAAGATTGCTTGGGTTTCCAAGCAGAGCCTGGATAGCTCAGTCGGTAGAGCATCAGACTTTTAATCTGAGGGTCCAGGGTTCAAGTCCCTGTTCAGGCTCTTTCATGCATGCTTGCAGTGAAAATGTTGGAGCCACAAGTTGACCTGATGTACTGCAAAAATGGGTCAACTGGCAGAAATAACATTAGTCCCTGCTTGAATACAATGCTTATCATTTAAGATTTGCTGCCTTTGAGTAAAGCTTCTTAATGCCTATATCTTTGCATAGTGACCCAGTGTTTGACTGACTCCACTGAAAAGAGAAACCAGACTTTTGCATAGAACATTCTGGTTTGGAGAATGCAGGCAACGGTGCCACCACCTCTCGCATGCAAAGCGAGCGCTCTAGAATCTGAGCTAATAAGCCTACATGTTCCACTAGAAAATGTTAAGTGGAATCTTACCTTTGAACAAAATAATCCATTGTATTGCAACAAACCACAGCTATACATACTTGTGACCTTAAAATGACACACTATTAGTACAAATTGGAAATAATCTAGCATCATTTGTAGGACTCAATGCTTGTGAAGGCTATTTTGAATTAAATTGAGACAAGGCATTGCAATGGTAAATGACAACTTGGAGAATGTGGGTATCGATCCCACCGCCTCTCGCATGCTAAGCGAGCACTCTACCATCTGAGCTAATTCCCCTTAAGTGCAAGTGTATCAGATGCTCAATCAACAGTAGACCAAACGTCAGAATAATGGTGTGACCCATCAGTTGCACCGTTTGTGGTCAAAAGGATGTGGACTACAAATCATAAAAAAGGGACACATGAGGAGTCATACATAGGAAAAACCCTTCAATTGTCCTGTGCATGTTTGTAATCCAAATGTGGCTCCTAATAAGATTGCTTGGGTATCCAAGCAGAGCCTGGATAGCTCAGTCGGTAGAGCATCAGACTTTTAATCTGAGGGTCCAGGGTTCAAGTCCCTGTTAAGGCTCTTTCATGCATGCTTGCAGTGAAAATGTTGGAGCCACAAGTTGACCTGATGTACTGCAAAAATGGGTCAACTGGCAGAAATAACATTAGTCCCTGCTTGAATACATTGCTTATCATTTAAGATTTGCTGCCTTTGAGTAAAGCTTCTTAATGCCTATATCTTTGCATAGTGAACCAGTGTTTGACTGACTCCACTGAAAAGAGAAACCAGACTTTTGCATAGAACATTCTGGTTTGGAGAATGCAGGCATCGGTGCCACCACCTCTCGCATGCAAAGCGAGCGCTCTAGAATCTGAGCTAATAAGCCTACATGTTCCACTAGAAAATGTTAAGTGGAATCTTACCTTTGAACAAAAAAATCCATTGTATTGCAACAAACCACAGCTATACATACTTGTGACCTTAAAATGACACAATATTAGTACAAATTGGAAATAATCTAGCATCATTTGTAGGACTCAATGCTTGTGAAGGCTATTTTGAATTAAATTGAGACATGGCATTGCAATGGTAAATGACAACTTGGAGAATGTGGGTATCGATCCCACCGCCTCTCGCATGCTAAGCGAGCACTCTGCCATCTGAGCTAATTCCCCTTAAGTGCAAGTGTATCAGAAGCTCAATCAACAGTAGACCAAACGTCAGAATAATGGTGTGACCCATCAGTTGCACCGTTTGTGGTCAAAAGGATGTGGACTACAAATCATAAAAAGGGACACATGAGGAGTCATACATAGGAAAAACCCTTCAATTGTCCTGTGCATGTTTGTAATCCAAATGTGGCTCCTAATAAGATTGCTTGGGTATCCAAGCAGAGCCTGGATAGCTCAGTCGGTAGAGCATCAGACTTTTAATCTGAGGGTCCAGGGTTCAAGTCCCTGTTCAGGCTCTTCCATGCATGCTTGCAGTGAAAATGTTGGAGCCACAAGTTGACCTGATGTACTGCAAAAATGGGTCAACTGGCAGAAATAACATTAGTCCCTGCTTGAATACAATGCTTATCATTTAAGATTTGCTGCCTTTGAGTAAAGCTTCTTAATGCCTATATCTTTGCATAGTGACCCAGTGTTTGACTGACTCCACTGAAAAGAGAAACCAGACTTTTGCATAGAACATTCTGGTTTGGAGAATGCAGGCATCGGTGCCACCACCTCTCGCATGCAAAGCGAGCGCTCTAGAATCTGAGCTAATAAGCCTACATGTTCCACTAGAAAATGTTAAGTGGAATCTTACCTTTGAACAAAAAAATCCATTGTATTGCAACAAACCACAGCTATACATACTTGTGACCTTAAAATGACACAATATTAGTACACATTTGAAATAATCTAGCATCATTTGTAGGACTCAATGCTTGTGAAGGCTATTTTGAATTAAATTGAGACAAGGCATTGCAATGGTAAATGACAACTTGGAGAATGTGGGTATCGATCCCACCGCCTCTCGCATGCTAAGCGAGCACTCTACCATCTGAGCTAATTCCCCTTAAGTGCAAGTGTATCAGAAGCTCAATCAACAGTAGACCAAACGTCAGAATAATGGTGTGACCCATCAGTTGCACCGTTTGTGGTCAAAAGGATGTGGACTAGAAATCATAAAAAAGGGACACATGAGGAGTCATACATAGGAAAAACCCTTCAATTGTCCTGTGCATGTTTGTAATCCAAATGTGGCTCCTAATAAGATTGCTTGGGTTTCCAAGCAGAGCCTGGATAGCTCAGTCGGTAGAGCATCAGACTTTTAATCTGAGGGTCCAGGGTTCAAGTCCCTGTTCAGGCTCTTTCATGCATGCTTGCAGTGAAAATGTTGGAGCCACAAGTTGACCTGATGTACTGCAAAAATGGGTCAACTGGCAGAAATAACATTAGTCCCTGCTTGAATACAATGCTTATCATTTAAGATTTGCTGCCTTTGAGTAAAGCTTCTTAATGCCTATATCTTTGCATAGTGACCCAGTGTTTGACTGACTCCACTGAAAAGAGAAACCAGACTTTTGCATAGAACATTCTGGTTTGGAGAATGCAGGCAACGGTGCCACCACCTCTCGCATGCAAAGCGAGCGCTCTAGAATCTGAGCTAATAAGCCTACATGTTCCACTAGAAAATGTTAAGTGGAATCTTACCTTTGAACAAAATAATCCATTGTATTGCAACAAACCACAGCTATACATACTTGTGACCTTAAAATGACACACTATTAGTACAAATTGGAAATAATCTAGCATCATTTGTAGGACTCAATGCTTGTGAAGGCTATTTTGAATTAAATTGAGACAAGGCATTGCAATGGTAAATGACAACTTGGAGAATGTGGGTATCGATCCCACCGCCTCTCGCATGCTAAGCGAGCACTCTACCATCTGAGCTAATTCCCCTTAAGTGCAAGTGTATCAGAAGCTCAATCAACAGTAGACCAAACGTCAGAATAATGGTGTGACCCATCAGTTGCACCGTTTGTGGTCAAAAGGATGTGGACTACAAATCATAAAAAAGGGACACATGAGGAGTCATACATAGGAAAAACCCTTCAATTGTCCTGTGCATGTTTGTAATCCAAATGTGGCTCCTAATAAGATTGCTTGGGTATCCAAGCAGAGCCTGGATAGCTCAGTCGGTATAGAGCATCAGACTTTTAATCTGAGGGTCCAGGGTTCAAGTCCCTGTTAAGGCTCTTTCATGCATGCTTGCAGTGAAAATGTTGGAGCCACAAGTTGACCTGATGTACTGCAAAAATGGGTCAACTGGCAGAAATAACATTAGTCCCTGCTTGAATACATTGCTTATCATTTAAGATTTGCTGCCTTTGAGTAAAGCTTCTTAATGCCTATATCTTTGCATAGTGAACCAGTGTTTGACTGACTCCACTGAAAAGAGAAACCAGACTTTTGCATAGAACATTCTGGTTTGGAGAATGCAGGCATCGGTGCCACCACCTCTCGCATGCAAAGCGAGCGCTCTAGAATCTGAGCTAATAAGCCTACATGTTCCACTAGAAAATGTTAAGTGGAATCTTACCTTTGAACAAAAAAATCCATTGTATTGCAACAAACCACAGCTATACATACTTGTGACCTTAAAATGACACAATATTAGTACAAATTGGAAATAATCTAGCATCATTTGTAGGACTCAATGCTTGTGAAGGCTATTTTGAATTAAATTGAGACATGGCATTGCAATGGTAAATGACAACTTGGAGAATGTGGGTATCGATCCCACCGCCTCTCGCATGCTAAGCGAGCACTCTGCCATCTGAGCTAATTCCCCTTAAGTGCAAGTGTATCAGAAGCTCAATCAACAGTAGACCAAACGTCAGAATAATGGTGTGACCCATCAGTTGCACCGTTTGTGGTCAAAAGGATGTGGACTACAAATCATAAAAAGGGACACATGAGGAGTCATACATAGGAAAAACCCTTCAATTGTCCTGTGCATGTTTGTAATCCAAATGTGGCTCCTAATAAGATTGCTTGGGTATCCAAGCAGAGCCTGGATAGCTCAGTCAGTAGAGCATCAGACTTTTAATCTGAGGTTCCAGGGTTCAAGTCCCTGTTAAGGCTCTTTCATGCATGCTTGCAGTGAAAATGTTGGAGCCACAAGTTGACCTGATGTACTGCAAAAATGGGTCAACTGGCAGAAATAACATTAGTCCCTGCTTGAATACATTGCTTATCATTTAAGATTTGCTGCCTTTGAGTAAAGCTTCTTAATGCCTATATCTTTGCATAGTGAACCAGTGTTTGACTGACTCCACTGAAAAGAGAAACCAGACTTTTGCATAGAACATTCTGGTTTGGAGAATGCAGGCATCGGTGCCACCACCTCTCGCATGCAAAGCGAGCGCTCTAGAATCTGAGCTAATAAGCCTACATGTTCCACTAGAAAATGTTAAGTGGAATCTTACCTTTGAACAAAAAAATCCATTGTATTGCAACAAACCACAGCTATACATACTTGTGACCTTAAAATGACACAATATTAGTACAAATTGGAAATAATCTAGCATCATTTGTAGGACTCAATGCTTGTGAAGGCTATTTTGAATTAAATTGAGACATGGCATTGCAATGGTAAATGACAACTTGGAGAATGTGGGTATCGATCCCACCGCCTCTCGCATGCTAAGCGAGCACTCTGCCATCTGAGCTAATTCCCCTTAAGTGCAAGTGTATCAGAAGCTCAATCAACAGTAGACCAAACGTCAGAATAATGGTGTGACCCATCAGTTGCACCGTTTGTGGTCAAAAGGATGTGGACTACAAATCATAAAAAGGGACACATGAGGAGTCATACATAGGAAAAACCCTTCAATTGTCCTGTGCATGTTTGTAATCCAAATGTGGCTCCTAATAAGATTGCTTGGGTATCCAAGCAGAGCCTGGATAGCTCAGTCAGTAGAGCATCAGACTTTTAATCTGAGGGTCCAGGGTTCAAGTCCCTGTTAAGGCTCTTTCATGCATGCTTGCAGTGAAAATGTTGGAGCCACAAGTTGACCTGATGTACTGCAAAAATGGGTCAACTGGCAGAAATAACATTAGTCCCTGCTTGAATACATTGCTTATCATTTAAGATTTGCTGCCTTTGAGTAAAGCTTCTTAATGCCTATATCTTTGCATAGTGAACCAGTGTTTGACTGACTCCACTGAAAAGAGAAACCAGACTTTTGCATAGAACATTCTGGTTTGGAGAATGCAGGCATCGGTGCCACCACCTCTCGCATGCAAAGCGAGCGCTCTAGAATCTGAGCTAATAAGCCTACATGTTCCACTAGAAAATGTTAAGTGGAATCTTACCTTTGAACAAAAAAATCCATTGTATTGCAACAAACCACAGCTATACATACTTGTGACCTTAAAATGACACAATATTAGTACAAATTGGAAATAATCTAGCATCATTTGTAGGACTCAATGCTTGTGAAGGCTATTTTGAATTAAATTGAGACATGGCATTGCAATGGTAAATGACAACTTGGAGAATGTGGGTATCGATCCCACCGCCTCTCGCATGCTAAGCGAGCACTCTGCCATCTGAGCTAATTCCCCTTAAGTGCAAGTGTATCAGAAGCTCAATCAACAGTAGACCAAACGTCAGAATAATGGTGTGACCCATCAGTTGCACCGTTTGTGGTCAAAAGGATGTGGACTACAAATCATAAAAAGGGACACATGAGGAGTCATACATAGGAAAAACCCTTCAATTGTCCTGTGCATGTTTGTAATCCAAATGTGGCTCCTAATAAGATTGCTTGGGTATCCAAGCAGAGCCTGGATAGCTCAGTCAGTAGAGCATCAGACTTTTAATCTGAGGGTCCAGGGTTCAAGTCCCTGTTAAGGCTCTTTCATGCATGCTTGCAGTGAAAATGTTGGAGCCACAAGTTGACCTGATGTACTGCAAAAATGGGTCAACTGGCAGAAATAACATTAGTCCCTGCTTGAATACATTGCTTATCATTTAAGATTTGCTGCCTTTGAGTAAAGCTTCTTAATGCCTATATCTTTGCATAGTGAACCAGTGTTTGACTGACTCCACTGAAAAGAGAAACCAGACTTTTGCATAGAACATTCTGGTTTGGAGAATGCAGGCATCGGTGCCACCACCTCTCGCATGCAAAGCGAGCGCTCTAGAATCTGAGCTAATAAGCCTACATGTTCCACTAGAAAATGTTAAGTGGAATCTTACCTTTGAACAAAAAAATCCATTGTATTGCAACAAACCACAGCTATACATACTTGTGACCTTAAAATGACACAATATTAGTACAAATTGGAAATAATCTAGCATCATTTGTAGGACTCAATGCTTGTGAAGGCTATTTTGAATTAAATTGAGACATGGCATTGCAATGGTAAATGACAACTTGGAGAATGTGGGTATCGATCCCACCGCCTCTCGCATGCTAAGCGAGCACTCTGCCATCTGAGCTAATTCCCCTTAAGTGCAAGTGTATCAGAAGCTCAATCAACAGTAGACCAAACGTCAGAATAATGGTGTGACCCATCAGTTGCACCGTTTGTGGTCAAAAGGATGTGGACTACAAATCATAAAAAGGGACACATGAGGAGTCATACATAGGAAAAACCCTTCAATTGTCCTGTGCATGTTTGTAATCCAAATGTGGCTCCTAATAAGATTGCTTGGGTATCCAAGCAGAGCCTGGATAGCTCAGTCGGTAGAGCATCAGACTTTTAATCTGAGGGTCCAGGGTTCAAGTCCCTGTTCAGGCTCTTCCATGCATGCTTGCAGTGAAAATGTTGGAGCCACAAGTTGACCTGATGTACTGCAAAAATGGGTCAACTGGCAGAAATAACATTAGTCCCTGCTTGAATACAATGCTTATCATTTAAGATTTGCTGCCTTTGAGTAAAGCTTCTTAATGCCTATATCTTTGCATAGTGACCCAGTGTTTGACTGACTCCACTGAAAAGAGAAACCAGACTTTTGCATAGAACATTCTGGTTTGGAGAATGCAGGCATCGGTGCCACCACCTCTCGCATGCAAAGCGAGCGCTCTAGAATCTGAGCTAATAAGCCTACATGTTCCACTAGAAAATGTTAAGTGGAATCTTACCTTTGAACAAAAAAATCCATTGTATTGCAACAAACCACAGCTATACATACTTGTGACCTTAAAATGACACAATATTAGTACACATTTGAAATAATCTAGCATCATTTGTAGGACTCAATGCTTGTGAAGGCTATTTTGAATTAAATTGAGACAAGGCATTGCAATGGTAAATGACAACTTGGAGAATGTGGGTATCGATCCCACCGCCTCTCGCATGCTAAGCGAGCACTCTACCATCTGAGCTAATTCCCCTTAAGTGCAAGTGTATCAGAAGCTCAATCAACAGTAGACCAAACGTCAGAATAATGGTGTGACCCATCAGTTGCACCGTTTGTGGTCAAAAGGATGTGGACTAGAAATCATAAAAAAGGGACACATGAGGAGTCATACATAGGAAAAACCCTTCAATTGTCCTGTGCATGTTTGTAATCCAAATGTGGCTCCTAATAAGATTGCTTGGGTTTCCAAGCAGAGCCTGGATAGCTCAGTCGGTAGAGCATCAGACTTTTAATCTGAGGGTCCAGGGTTCAAGTCCCTGTTCAGGCTCTTTCATGCATGCTTGCAGTGAAAATGTTGGAGCCACAAGTTGACCTGATGTACTGCAAAAATGGGTCAACTGGCAGAAATAACATTAGTCCCTGCTTGAATACAATGCTTATCATTTAAGATTTGCTGCCTTTGAGTAAAGCTTCTTAATGCCTATATCTTTGCATAGTGACCCAGTGTTTGACTGACTCCACTGAAAAGAGAAACCAGACTTTTGCATAGAACATTCTGGTTTGGAGAATGCAGGCAACGGTGCCACCACCTCTCGCATGCAAAGCGAGCGCTCTAGAATCTGAGCTAATAAGCCTACATGTTCCACTAGAAAATGTTAAGTGGAATCTTACCTTTGAACAAAATAATCCATTGTATTGCAACAAACCACAGCTATACATACTTGTGACCTTAAAATGACACACTATTAGTACAAATTGGAAATAATCTAGCATCATTTGTAGGACTCAATGCTTGTGAAGGCTATTTTGAATTAAATTGAGACAAGGCATTGCAATGGTAAATGACAACTTGGAGAATGTGGGTATCGATCCCACCGCCTCTCGCATGCTAAGCGAGCACTCTACCATCTGAGCTAATTCCCCTTAAGTGCAAGTGTATCAGAAGCTCAATCAACAGTAGACCAAACGTCAGAATAATGGTGTGACCCATCAGTTGCACCGTTTGTGGTCAAAAGGATGTGGACTACAAATCATAAAAAAGGGACACATGAGGAGTCATACATAGGAAAAACCCTTCAATTGTCCTGTGCATGTTTGTAATCCAAATGTGGCTCCTAATAAGATTGCTTGGGTATCCAAGCAGAGCCTGGATAGCTCAGTCGGTATAGAGCATCAGACTTTTAATCTGAGGGTCCAGGGTTCAAGTCCCTGTTAAGGCTCTTTCATGCATGCTTGCAGTGAAAATGTTGGAGCCACAAGTTGACCTGATGTACTGCAAAAATGGGTCAACTGGCAGAAATAACATTAGTCCCTGCTTGAATACATTGCTTATCATTTAAGATTTGCTGCCTTTGAGTAAAGCTTCTTAATGCCTATATCTTTGCATAGTGAACCAGTGTTTGACTGACTCCACTGAAAAGAGAAACCAGACTTTTGCATAGAACATTCTGGTTTGGAGAATGCAGGCATCGGTGCCACCACCTCTCGCATGCAAAGCGAGCGCTCTAGAATCTGAGCTAATAAGCCTACATGTTCCACTAGAAAATGTTAAGTGGAATCTTACCTTTGAACAAAAAAATCCATTGTATTGCAACAAACCACAGCTATACATACTTGTGACCTTAAAATGACACAATATTAGTACAAATTGGAAATAATCTAGCATCATTTGTAGGACTCAATGCTTGTGAAGGCTATTTTGAATTAAATTGAGACATGGCATTGCAATGGTAAATGACAACTTGGAGAATGTGGGTATCGATCCCACCGCCTCTCGCATGCTAAGCGAGCACTCTGCCATCTGAGCTAATTCCCCTTAAGTGCAAGTGTATCAGAAGCTCAATCAACAGTAGACCAAACGTCAGAATAATGGTGTGACCCATCAGTTGCACCGTTTGTGGTCAAAAGGATGTGGACTACAAATCATAAAAAGGGACACATGAGGAGTCATACATAGGAAAAACCCTTCAATTGTCCTGTGCATGTTTGTAATCCAAATGTGGCTCCTAATAAGATTGCTTGGGTATCCAAGCAGAGCCTGGATAGCTCAGTCGGTAGAGCATCAGACTTTTAATCTGAGTGTCCAGGGTTCAAGTCCCTGTTCAGGCTCTTTCATGCATGCTTGCAGTGAAAATGTTGGAGCCACAAGTTGACCTGATGTACTGCAAAAATCGGTCAACTGGCAGAAATAACATTAGTCCCTGCTTGAATACATTGCTTATCATTTAAGATTTGCTGCCTTTGAGTAAAGCTTCTTAATGCCTATATCTTTGCATAGTGACCCAGTGTTTGACTGACTCCACTGAAAAGAGAAACCAGACTTTTGCATAGAACATTCTGGTTTGGAGAATGCAGGCATCGGTGCCACCACCTCTCGCATGCAAAGCGAGCGCTCTAGAATCTGAGCTAATAAGCCTACATGTTCCACTAGAAAATGTTAAGTGGAATCTTACCTTTGAACAAAAAAATCCATTGTATTGCAACAAACCACAGCTATACATACTTGTGACCTTAAAATGACACAATATTAGTACAAATTGGAAATAATCTAGCATCATTTGTAGGACTCAATGCTTGTGAAGGCTATTTTGAATTAAATTGAGACAAGGCATTGCAATGGTAAATGACAACTTGGAGAATGTGGGTATCGATCCCACCGCCTCTCGCATGCTAAGCGAGCACTCTGCCATCTGAGCTAATTCCCCTTAAGTGCAAGTGTATCAGAAGCTCAATCAACAGTAGACCAAACGTCAGAATAATGGTGTGACCCATCAGTTGCACCGTTTGTGGTCAAAAGGATGTGGACTACAAATCATAAAAAGGGACACATGAGGAGTCATACATAGGAAAAACCCTTCAATTGTCCTGTGCATGTTTGTAATCCAAATGTGGCTCCTAATAAGATTGCTTGGGTATCCAAGCAGAGCCTGGATAGCTCAGTCGGTAGAGCATCAGACTTTTAATCTGAGGGTCCAGGGTTCAAGTCCCTGTTCAGGCTCTTCCATGCATGCTTGCAGTGAAAATGTTGGAGCCACAAGTTGACCTGATGTACTGCAAAAATGGGTCAACTGGCAGAAATAACATTAGTCCCTGCTTGAATACAATGCTTATCATTTAAGATTTGCTGCCTTTGAGTAAAGCTTCTTAATGCCTATATCTTTGCATAGTGACCCAGTGTTTGACTGACTCCACTGAAAAGAGAAACCAGACTTTTGCATAGAACATTCTGGTTTGGAGAATGCAGGCATCGGTGCCACCACCTCTCGCATGCAAAGCGAGCGCTCTAGAATCTGAGCTAATAAGCCTACATGTTCCACTAGAAAATGTTAAGTGGAATCTTACCTTTGAACAAAAAAATCCATTGTATTGCAACAAACCACAGCTATACATACTTGTGACCTTAAAATGACACAATATTAGTACAAATTGGAAATAATCTAGCATCATTTGTAGGACTCAATGCTTGTGAAGGCTATTTTGAATTAAATTGAGACAAGGCATTGCAATGGTAAATGACAACTTGGAGAATGTGGGTATCGATCCCACCGCCTCTCGCATGCTAAGCGAGCACTCTACCATCTGAGCTAATTCCCCTTAAGTGCAAGTGTATCAGAAGCTCAATCAACAGTAGACCAAACGTCAGAATAATGGTGTGACCCATCAGTTGCACCGTTTGTGGTCAAAAGGATGTGGACTACAAATCATAAAAAAGGGACACATGAGGAGTCATACATAGGAAAAACCCTTCAATTGTCCTGTGCATGTTTGTAATCCAAATGTGGCTCCTAATAAGATTGCTTGGGTATCCAAGCAGAGCCTGGATAGCTCAGTCGGTAGAGCATCAGACTTTTAATCTGAGGGTCCAGGGTTCAAGTCCCTGTTCAGGCTCTTTCATGCATGCTTGCAGTGAAAATGTTGGAGCCACAAGTTGACCTGATGTACTGCAAAAATGGGTCAACTGGCAGAAATAACATTAGTCCCTGCTTGAATATGTAACAGGTTTTTAGGAGAGTTGTTACTACTTCGGACTCCAGTTCACACCAGTACGGAGCAAATGACACGACACAATAGGATAAGGTATAAAAGTACAAAAGCCTTTTTATTATAATCTAAGCATATGAATTCATTCAACAATACAATTAATATAATGCAAGGGTACCCTTTTTTAAAAACAAAACAATAAATCAACTCAACACATTAATCACTTCATCACATTAAAATAGCAAGCAGCAATGGTTAAAACTAGAGGGGAGAGAGTCAGGGGTTAGAAATACCACAGTCCAGTCCAGTAGTGGATGCGATCCGGGTTTTGCGCCTCGCCACAGCCGTGACGAGACAGCTAATTTAAGTTAGTCCGATCCACACTGTACAGTCCGGGACTTCCGCGTCGCCGCTATCCGGGCGTCCTGACGCTCCGCTGTTAAGCAAAGAGAATGGTGCAATAAGTGACAGCCCTCTCACAACCGGCACTTTCAACTGTGATACAACACGCACGCTGGCATTATTACTTTCCTTTCAAAAGGAGTAGGACGAGCATGTCAATAATCAATCTCGGACTGCTGCTCCACCGCCGTCACCACATCCGGCTGGCTCCAGCACCTCAACACAGAAACGGGAACTCGAATCAACTTTACTGTCACACTAGTAAAGAGCCACGCACTCAATAGAACGGAGGCATATAGTTACTTTCCTTAATTCAGATGATAGAGAGCGTTGACATTGCAGAATGATCAATCTCAGCGACGTGGAGGAGGCGATGAGGACATCGGACCCACGGTGTAGTATAGGAGGAGGAGAGAAGTCCGGTCCGCGAGCACAGCGTGGAGAGACGAGGAGATAACTATATCTGGCCTACAACATGTAGGGAGAAGAGGACATGAGAGAGAGGTCGGGCGTGATCCGACGATGGCGGCAGCAAGCACCGTCTGAGCAGAGAGAGCCCTGAGGTGGGATCTAGATGGACCTTTTATTTGGGCGTGGAGTTTTCACTGGCGAATGAATGTCTTGACTCAGTCTGTGTCTGATAGGCTGCACAGTGTGCACACGCCTTGGTTAGAGCACCTGACAGGTAAACAATACTGTGGCATAATGTTCATTGTCCATCGCTATCATAGCGCACGGCACTCATCAAATAACACAGAAATGAAACACAGCATGCATAATCAAAATGAAACACAAAATATAAATAAAGCAATAAAACACAATATAAAGTTAACCATTTATCATGCTGCTCTACGTGGCACTGTGCATTCTGTGACATTAAACCAAATGACATTTTCCACTCTATGACACACCTCCCCCCTTTGTCCGTTGTCGTCCCGACAACGTCTAGTCACCGTACCTGTTTGGAGGCCTACCCCTATTGGGTCGCCGTGACCGTCGCAAAGGTACTTCGTGTTCCTGCTCTTGTCCATCATCTTGAGCTATAGGCGGGGTTGCTGGGTCACCTTCTCTTGGGCCTGTAGATGCTGTGGGCACAAAGGTCAGAGGTAACAATATTGGCCTAAAGTGTTCATTTGGGTAAGAGGGCATTGTTTCAGTCTCTGGGGCTTGTTGTACCACTTCAGGGGGGTTGAAAGGGCATGGTCGAAGGTGATTCCGGTGGATTGTCCTAACGGGTCCTTCCTTCCCTTCTGGCCTGATCTGGAAGACTGGCACGCCGGGGCGTGATTGGTCGAGAACAACATAGGGTTGAGGCTGCCAGTGGGGTGCCAGCTTGCCTTGCTCTCTGCGGCGGAAGTTGCGTAAGAGCACTCTTTCTCCAGGCAACAAGGGTAGGTGTTTTGCTCTCTCATCATACCTATCCTTGTCTCTCATTCTGTTTTCTCTGGTCTTAACTGCAACCTGTTTGTAGACTCTCTGCAGCGTTTGGTTGTGTTGATGAACCCAGCCTTCTAGGTCATGTCTTTGGGTCAGCGCCGGTGCTCCTACGACCGTTTCCACAGGCAGGCGGGCATGTCGACCAAACATGACATAGTGCGGGGTCAGTCCGGTGGTCTCGTGGGTGGTGTTGTTGTACATCTGGAGCAGAGTCGGCAAGTGATCTGGCCAGTGTGCTTGGTCAACCTGACTCAGTGTTCCTAGGAGAGACAGAATAGTCTTGTTAAACCTTTCACAAGCCCCGTTCCCCTGAGGCCTGTAAGGTGTAGTTCGGATCTTGGAGCATCCGTAGAGGCTGCACAGCTGTGCTACCAGGTTTGACTCGAACGCTGCCCCCTGATCAGACAGGATCCGTTCCGGGCACCCCCACGCCTGGATGAGGTGGCGCCAGAGAACCCGGGTAGTAGTGGCTGCTGTCTGGTCTTTCGTGGGGATGGCCCACCCATACTTGGAGAATAAGTCAGTCATAACCAACAGGTAAGGGTAGGTGTCGCCATGCCGGCCAAGAGATAAGTAATCAATTGAGACAGTTTCCATGGGGTAAGATGTGAGAATTGGCACCAAAGGCGCCCTTACCTCTGGGCCACGTTTCTGTTGGACGCAACTTGCGCACTGGGACCCCCATTCCTGCAGGTCAGTAATCATCCCTGGCCAGTAGAAGGTCTTCCTCAGTAGGGCTTCAATTTTGGCCACTCCCATGTGGCCAGAGGAGTTGTGGTACTTCTCCCACAGCTCCTTGGTCTTGCTTGAGGGTACCACAATTTGAGCCAAGTTCAAACCGGTGTTGCGCTCCTGCGCTCTCCTCTTCAACACACCTTCCTGGATGTGTAGGCGGCTCCATTCTCGCAAGAGGCGTCTTACCACAGGCAGGCTGTCCTTCCTTTCCTCCGCTCCTGGGAGGTGTTCTCCTGCAACCCACTCCTTCACTTGGGCCAGGGTTTGGTCTCCATCCTGCCAGTTCTTCCACTGGTCTTCCATTTCCGGGGCTTCCTCCAATTCCACTGCAGCCGCTGCGGCTTGGACGAATCCAGTCTCCTGCGGTAACCTGGACAAGATATCAGCGTTACGGTTGGCAGTACCTGGGCGGTATTTCAGTTCAAAGTCAAAATTTGCCAGCTGGGCTGCCCAGCGCTGTTCAACAGCCCCTAAGCGTGCTGTGTCCAAATGGACAAGGGGGTTGTTGTCAGTAAAGGCCAGGAACTTATTGCCCCATAAGTAGTCCTTAAACTTTTCTGTAACGGCCCACTTGAGGGCCAAAAACTCTAGTTTGAAGGAACTGTAGTTTTGGTCATTTCTTTCTGTCGGGATCAGACTTCTGCTGGCGTAGGCAACTACCCTCTCTTTGCCATCCTGTACTTGTGATAGTACGGCCCCCAAACCCCCTAGGCTAGCATCAGTATAAAGGGTAAAGGGCTTTGAGAAGTCGGCATAGGCCAAAATTGGAGCACTCACCAGAGCGGTCTTCAGGGCATCGAACGCCGTCTGGCAGTCCGGAGTCCAGTCGATGCTTCTCCCCTTCTGCAAACTGGCTGTGCCTACTAGGAGGGCGTTAAGGGGTGCAGCTACTTTGGAGAAGCCCTTAATGTACCTCCTGTAGTACCCCACGAACCCCAGGAATGAGCGTACCTGGCTGACAGTTGAAGGGACGGCCCAGTCCTTTACGACAGCAGTCTTTCCAGGGTCAGTGGAGATCCCCTCACTGGAGATGACATGGCCAAGGTAGGTTACCTTCCTCTGGAACAGGTGGCATTTCTTGGGTTGCAGCTTCAGGCCATGGGCTACCAGCTTTTCAAAGACCTGCTCCAGGTGTTCAATGTGGGTATCGAAATCCGGAGAATAGACTATCACGTCATCCAAGTAGATTAGGAGAGACTCATTGACGTGCCCCCCCAGGCACCGCTGCATCAGACGTTGGAACGTCGCTGGGGCGTTGCATAGGCCGAAAGGCATCCTCTGGAACTCGTAGAGGCCCATGGGGGTGGTGAATGCAGTCTTCTCTCTGTCCTTCGGGTCCACGTCCACCTGCCAGAACCCACTGGCGAGGTCGAGAGTGGAGTACCAGGCCGCTTGTTTTAGACAGGTGAGGGATTCTTCTATCCTTGGTAGAGGGTAGGCGTCTTTGTGTGTGAGGGCGTTGAGCTTCCTGTAGTCCACGCAAAAGCGCCATGACCCATCCTTCTTCTTCACAAGGACAATCGGTGCCGCCCAAGGGCTGGAGCTTTCCTTGATGACCTCTGTGTCCAACATGTTTTGGAGGAGCCCTCTCAGCTCTGGGTAGAGGCTTGGTGGGATCGGCCTGTATCGCTCCCTGCTAGGTGGTGCTGAGCCTGTGGGGATTGAATGGAGGACTGCATCAGTCTGTCCGAAGTCCCCGTCTCCTGCTGCAAAGGCAGCCTTCCATCACTGCAGCAGGGAATCCATCGTCTGTTGCTGCTCTGCGGACAGCCCATCGCCTTTCAGTAGGTGGACTGGGTGCTGGTCTTCTGTGGTGACCTGGTTCACCTGGACATCAACTTCAACTACCCCTGGGTCTGAAGCCTTCAACACCAGGTCCTTCTCACCCCGCACCTGGCTTGCATCGACCTGGAAGATGTTAGCAAGGGGGCGTCGTTGAGGTATTAAGATGGGGTATGGGTTCACGTTGCGTATCCTTATGGGGAGGCGCCCTTTCACCACCCAAGCAACAGACCGGGCCACCTGCCATTCATCATCTCTCTCTGGGCCCTCCACAAGAGCGCAGAAGTCAGACCTGGACCTTGTCCCGTACAGGTGTGTCCATAACACCATCTCGCTGTTGGGAGGGACGTAGACTGGATCTTGGCGGGTCAACCGGGCCACTCCAACCTGTCCATCTGATGGTTCAGCCTGCGACACCCTCTGGCAGACGGCGAAGGCCCGTTCCCACTCACCTTTGGCCTGCCGGGACATGGTAGCACCAAATGCCGTCAGCCCTGGGTGGACTCCCTGGAACAGTTCTTTCCAGAAGTGTGAGATCACATTCATTCCCAGAATGCCCTTCTCAGCATTCAGGCACTCGTCTTTGACAATGATGACCCCCTTACCGGACACAGTGACCCCTCCCACTGTGAAATCCAAGAGGGCGTACCCAGTATAGGGGATCCGTAGGCCATTGGCAGCTTTTAGGGTCAGCCAGTACAGATCCTGTGGGTCCCGTGTCTGTTCCCCACCGAGCCATTTTTTAAAGAAGGATTCACTGAACAATGTTACTTGTGAACCTGTATCGAGCAAGCAGGGTAACTTAACCCCTGCAACGGCTATTTCCACCCCTGGACACGTACCAATAATAGCGTTCTCCTCTGCTCGGTTCCCCTGGTTCCCCTCCCCAACCACTTGACTCCCAGTGGCTGGGGCTATTAGTTTAAATGCCTCCTCTCCTGTGGGCAGCGCCTCTGGATGTGGCCTGCCTGTCCACAGCCTCTACAAATGGGCTGGCCCTGTTGGTCCCATTCGAATGCCTGGTGTCGTCCGGGAGAGGGTGTATAACGACCCTCCTGAACTCTCCCTCGTGTAGTAGAGCGTCTGTACTCTTCCGGGGCATTCTGTGGGGAAAGTTGCCGTTTAATTTCATCTTTCAGAGTTTCAGTTAGAACAGATATTTGGTCTTTCATTTCTTTCCTAAGTTCAGCTCTTACAGTCTCTCTCCACTCGTTTAAACTAGGAGCTGCTGGGGTCTGTTGTGGTGGAGGCACCGAGACACGCGCTGCGCATGCAGACTCCATCCTCTGTTCGGCTTCCAATGCTCGAGCTTCACTACACACTTCACTGAAGGATAATGTAGGGTTTCTACGAACCTGGCGTTGGAGTTCTTGTTGTACTGTGCTAGGTCTCAAACCCAGGACAAGCTGGTCTCGGATGGTCATCTCATCTTGAGCCGAGCCATTTGGTTCATGCTCTCGCCATATGGAGAATAGCTCCCGGAGCCGGAGAATGTAGGCAGCAGCAGTGTCTCCTTCCTGTTGGTGACATTTAAAGAATTGCGCACGGAGCTGGGCTACTGGAGTTACCTGTCCATACAGCTTCTGTACCTCTTGTAGGATGGCTGCGCTAGTTGCACGCCTAGCTGGGTCTAATAGACGTATCTCTCGCTTTGCGTCGCCTTCAAGTGCTCCAAAAATAAAGTCTATTTTCTGTTCTTCATTCAACCCTTGTGCCCGCAGCATAGCCCGGACCTGCCCATTCCATTCTGAAAACCTAATTTTACTTGAATCACCATTACATTTTGGGATCCATGGGACCCCCATAAACCATGGCATCATCATTGCATTTATCAATGGTTGGCTTGCATTAACATTTTCTGACCTGGCCCCATCTTCTCGTGGTACACTAGGGCCTGCCCTTTCAGGTTGCATTTCATTTTCGTCTGCCATTTTGCTCTGTACGGTGTGAATAAGGAGTCCTGCCGACTACGCCACTTATGTAACAGGTTTTTAGGAGAGTTGTTACTACTCTAAAGTTCGGACTCCAGTTCACACCAGTACGGAGCAAATGACACGACACAATAGGATAAGGTATAAAAGTACAAAAGCCTTTTTATTATAATCTAAGCATATGAATTCATTCAACAATACAATTAATATAATGCAAGGGTACCCTTTTTTTTAAAACAAAACAATAAATCAACTCAACACATTAATCACTTCATCACATTAAAATAGCAAGCAGCAATGGTTAAAACTAGAGGGGAGAGAGTCAGGGGTTAGAAATACCACAGTCCAGTCCAGTAGTGGATGCGATCCGGGTTTTGCGCCTCGCCACAGCCGTGACGAGACAGCTAATTTAAGTTAGTCCGATCCACACTGTACAGTCCGGGACTTCCGCGTCGCCGCTATCCGGGCGTCCTGACGCTCCGCTGTTAAGCAAAGAGAATGGTGCAATAAGTGACAGCCCTCTCACAACCGGCACTTTCAACTGTGATACAACACGCACGCTGGCATTATTACTTTCCTTTCAAAAGGAGTAGGACGAGCATGTCAATAATCAATCTCGGACTGCTGCTCCACCGCCGTCACCACATCCGGCTGGCTCCAGCACCTCAACACAGAAACGGGAACTCGAATCAACTTTACTGTCACACTAGTAAAGAGCCACGCACTCAATAGAACGGAGGCATATAGTTACTTTCCTTAATTCAGATGATAGAGAGCGTTGACATTGCAGAATGATCAATCTCAGCGACGTGGAGGAGGCGATGAGGACATCGGACCCACGGTGTAGTATAGGAGGAGGAGAGAAGTCCGGTCCGCGAGCACAGCGTGGAGAGACGAGGAGATAACTATATCTGGCCTACAACATGTAGGGAGAAGAGGACATGAGAGAGAGGTCGGGCGTGATCCGACGATGGCGGCAGCAAGCACCGTCTGAGCAGAGAGAGCCCTGAGGTGGGATCTAGATGGACCTTTTATTTGGGCGTGGAGTTTTCACTGGCGAATGAATGTCTTGACTCAGTCTGTGTCTGATAGGCTGCACAGTGTGCACACGCCTTGGTTAGAGCACCTGACAGGTAAACAATACTGTGGCATAATGTTCATTGTCCATCGCTATCATAGCGCACGGCACTCATCAAATAACACAGAAATGAAACACAGCATGCATAATCAAAATGAAACACAAAATATAAATAAAGCAATAAAACACAATATAAAGTTAACCATTTATCATGCTGCTCTACGTGGCACTGTGCATTCTGTGACATTAAACCAAATGACATTTTCCACTCTATGACAAATACATTGCTTATCATTTAAGATTTGCTGCCTTTGAGTAAAGCTTCTTAATGCCTATATCTTTGCATAGTGACCCAGTGTTTGACTGACTCCACTGAAAAGAGAAACCAGACTTTTGCATAGAACATTCTGGTTTGGAGAATGCAGGCATCGGTGCCACCACCTCTCGCATGCAAAGCGAGCGCTCTAGAATCTGAGCTAATAAGCCTACATGTTCCACTAGAAAATGTTAAGTGGAATCTTACCTTTGAACAAAAAAATCCATTGTATTGCAACAAACCACAGCTATACATACTTGTGACCTTAAAATGACACAATATTAGTACAAATTGGAAATAATCTAGCATCATTTGTAGGACTCAATGCTTGTGAAGGCTATTTTGAATTAAATTGAGACAAGGCATTGCAATGGTAAATGACAACTTGGAGAATGTGGGTATCGATCCCACCGCCTCTCGCATGCTAAGCGAGCACTCTGCCATCTGAGCTAATTCCCCTTAAGTGCAAGTGTATCAGAAGCTCAATCAACAGTAGACCAAACGTCAGAATAATGGTGTGACCCATCAGTTGCACCGTTTGTGGTCAAAAGGATGTGGACTACAAATCATAAAAAGGGACACATGAGGAGTCATACATAGGAAAAACCCTTCAATTGTCCTGTGCATGTTTGTAATCCAAATGTGGCTCCTAAAAAGATTGCTTGGGTATCCAAGCAGAGCCTGGATAGCTCAGTCGGTAGAGCATCAGACTTTTAATCTGAGTGTCCAGGGTTCAAGTCCCTGTTCAGGCTCTTTCATGCATGCTTGCAGTGAAAATGTTGGAGCCACAAGTTGACCTGATGTACTGCAAAAATCGGTCAACTGGCAGAAATAACATTAGTCCCTGCTTGAATACAATGCTTATCATTTAAGATTTGCTGCCTTTGAGTAAAGCTTCTTAATGCCTATATCTTTGCATAGTGACCCAGTGTTTGACTGACTCCACTGAAAAGAGAAACCAGACTTTTGCATAGAACATTCTGGTTTGGAGAATGCAGGCATCGGTGCCACCACCTCTCGCATGCAAAGTGAGCGCTCTAGAATCTGAGCTAATAAGCCTACATGTTCCAGTAGAAAATGTTAAGTGGAATCTTACCTTTGAACAAACAAATCCATTGTATTGCAACAAACCTCAGCTATACATACTTGTGACCTTAAAATGACACAATATTAGTACAAATCGGAAATAATCTAGCATCATTTGTAGGACTCAATGCTTGTGAAGGCTATTTTGAATTAAATTGAGACAAGGCATTGCAATGGTAAATGACAACTTGGAGAATGTGGGTATCGATCCCACCGCCTCTCGCATGCTAAGCGAGCACTCTACCATCTGAGCTAATTTCCCTTAAGTGCAAGTGTATCAGAAGCTCAATCAACAGTAGACCAAACGTCAGAATAATGGTGTGACCCATCAGTTGCACCGTTTGTGGTCAAAAGGATGTGGACTAGAAATCATAAAAAAGGGACACATGAGGAATCATACATAGGAAAAACCCTTCAATTGTCCTGCGCATGTTTGTAATCCAAATGTGGCTCCTAATAAAATGGCTTGGGTTTCCAAGCAGAGCCTGGATAGCTCAGTCGGTAGAGCATCAGACTTTTAATCTGAGGGTCCAGGGTTCAAGTCCCTGTTCAGGCTCTTCCATGCATGCTAGCAGTGAAAATGTTGGAGTCACAAGTTGACCTGATGTACTGCAAACATGGGTCAACTGGCAGAAATAACATTAGTCCCTGCTTGAATACAATGCTTATCATTTAAGATTTGCTGCCTTTGAGTAAAGCTTCTTAATGCCTATATCTTTGCATAGTGACCCAGTGTTTGACTGACTCCACTGAAAAGAGAAACCAGACTTTTGCATAGAACGTTGGTTTGGAGAATGCAGGCATCGGTGCCACCACCTCTCGCATGCAAAGCGAGCGCTCTAGAATCTGAGCTAATAAGCCTACATGTTGCAGTAGAAAATGTTAAGTGGAATCTTACCTTTGAACAAAAAAATCCATTGTATTGCAACAAACCTCAGCTATACATACTTGTGACCTTAAAATGACACAATATTAGTACAAATTGGAAATAATCTAGCATCATTTGTAGGACTCAATGCTTGTGAAGGCTATTTTGAATTAAATTGAGACAAGGCATTGCAATGGTAAATGACAACTTGGAGAATGTGGGTATCGATCCCACCGCCTCTCGCATGCTAAGCGAGCACTCTACCATCTGAGCTAATTTCCCTTAAGTGCAAGTGTATCAGAAGCTCAATCAACAGTAGACCAAACGTCAGAATAATGGTGTGACCCATCAGTTGCACCGTTTGTGGTCAAAAGGATGTGGACTAGAAATCATAAAAAAGGGACACATGAGGAATCATACATAGGAAAAACCCTTCAATTGTCCTGCGCATGTTTGTAATCCAAATGTGGCTCCTAATAAAATGGCTTGGGTTTCCAAGCAGAGCCTGGATAGCTCAGTCGGTAGAGCATCAGACTTTTAATCTGAGGGTCCAGGGTTCAAGTCCCTGTTCAGGCTCTTCCATGCATGCTAGCAGTGAAAATGTTGGAGTCACAAGTTGACCTGATGTACTGCAAAAATGGGTCAACTGGCAGAAATAACATTAGTCCCTGCTTGAATACAATGCTTATCATTTAAGATTTGCTGCCTTTGAGTAAAGCTTCTTAATGCCTATATCTTTGCATCGTGACCCAGTGTTTGACTGACTCCACTGAAAAGAGAAACCAGACTTTTGCATAGAACATTCTGGTTTGGAGAATGCAGGCATCGGTGCCACCACCTCTCGCATGCAAAGCGAGGGCTCTAGAATCTGAGCTAATAAGCCTACATGTTCCACTAGAAAATGTTAAGTGGAATCTTACCTTTGAACAAAAAAATCCATTGTATTGCAACAAACCACAGCTATACATACTTGTGAACTTAAAATGACACAATATTAGTACAAATTGGAAATAATCTAGCATCATTTGTAGGACTCAATGCTTGTGAAGGCTATTTTGAATTAAATTGAGACAAGGCATTGCAATGGTAAATGACAACTTGGAGAATGTGGGTATCGATCCCACCGCCTCTCGCATGCTAAGCGAGCACTCTACCATCTGAGCTAATTCCCCTTAAGTGCAAGTGTATCAGAAGCTCAATCAACAGTAGACCAAACGTCAGAATAATGGTGTGACCCATCAGTTGCACCGTTTGTGGTCAAAAGGATGTGGACTAGAAATCATAAAAAAGGGACACATGAGGAATCATACATAGGAAAAACCCTTCAATTGTCCTGCGCATGTTTGTAATCCAAATGTGGCTCCTAATAAGATGGCTTGGGTTTCCAAGCAGAGCCTGGATAGCTCAGTCGGTAGAGCATCAGACTTTTAATCTGAGGGTCCAGGGTTCAAGTCCCTGTTCAGGCTCTTCCATGCATGCTAGCAGTGAAAATGTTGGAGTCACAAGTTGACCTGATGTACTGCAAAAATGGGTCAACTGGCAGAAATAACATTAGTCCCTGCTTGAATACAATGCTTATCATTTAAGATTTGCTGCCTTTGAGTAAAGCTTCTTAATGCCTATATCTTTGCATCGTGACCCAGTGTTTGACTGACTCCACTGAAAAGAGAAACCAGACTTTTGCATAGAACGTTGGTTTGGAGAATGCAGGCATCGGTGCCACCACCTCTCGCATGCAAAGCGAGCGCTCTAGAATCTGAGCTAATAAGCCTACATGTTCCACTAGAAAATGTTAAGTGGAATCTTACCTTTGAACAAAAAAATCCATTGTATTGCAACAAACCACAGCTATACATACTTGTGACCTTAAAATGACACAATATTAGTACAAATTGGAAATAATCTAGCATCATTTGTAGGACTCAATGCTTGTGAAGGCTATTTTGAATTAAATTGAGACAAGGCATTGCAATGGTAAATGACAACTTGGAGAATGTGGGTATCGATCCCACCGCCTCTCGCATGCTAAGCGAGCACTCTACCATCTGAGCTAATTCCCCTTAAGTGCAAGTGTATCAGAAGCTCAATCAACAGTAGACCAAACGTCAGAATAATGGTGTGACCCATCAGACCCATCAGACTTTTAATCTGAGGGTCCAGGGTTCAAGTCCCTGTTCAGGCTCTTCCATGCATGCTAGCAGTGAAAATGTTGGAGCCACAAGTTGACCTGATGTACTGCAAAAATGGGTCAACTGGCAGAAATAACATTAGTCCCTGCTTGAATACAATGCTTATCATTTAGGATTTGCTGCCTTTGAGTAAAGCTTCTTAATGCCTATATCTTTGCATAGTGACCCAGTGTTTGACTGACTCCACTGAAAAGAGAAACCAGACTTTTGCATAGAACATTCTGGTTTGGAGAATGCAGGCATCGGTGCCACCACCTCTCGCATGCAAAGTGAGCGCTCTAGAATCTGAGCTAATAAGCCTACATGTTCCAGTAGAAAATGTTAAGTGGAATCTTACCTTTGAACAAAAAAATCCATTGTATTGCAACAAACCACAGCTATACATACTTGTAACCTTAAAATGACACAATATTAGTACAAATTGGAAATAATCTAGCATCATTTGTAGGACTCAATGCTTGTGAAGGCTATTTTGAATTAAATTGAGACAAGGCATTGCAATGGTAAATGACAACTTGGAGAATGTGGGTATCGATCCCACCGCCTCTCGCATGCTAAGCGAGCACTCTACCATCTGAGCTAATTCCCCTTAAGTGCAAGTGTATCAGAAGCTCAATCAACAGTAGACCAAACGTCAGAATAATGGTGTGACCCATCAGTTGCACCGTTTGTGGTCAAAAGGATGTGGACTAGAAATCATAAAAAAGGGACACATGAGGAGTCATACATAGGAAAAACCCTTCAATTGTCCTGTGCATGTTTGTAATCCAAATGTGGCTCCTAATAGGATTGCTTGGGTTTCCAAGCAGAGCCTGGATAGCTCAGTCGGTAGAGCATCAGACTTTTAATCTGAGGGTCCAGGGTTCAAGTCCCTGTTCAGGCTCTTCCATGCATGCTAGCAGTGAAAATGTTGGAGCCACAAGTTGACCTGATGTACTGCAAAAATGGGTCAACTGGCAGAAATAACATTAGTCCCTGCTTGAATACAATGCTTATCATTTAGGATTTGCTGCCTTTGAGTAAAGCTTCTTAATGCCTATATCTTTGCATAGTGACCCAGTGTTTGACTGACTCCACTGAAAAGAGAAACCAGACTTTTGCATAGAACATTCTGGTTTGGAGAATGCAGGCATCGGTGCCACCACCTCTCGCATGCAAAGTGAGCGCTCTAGAATCTGAGCTAATAAGCCTACATGTTCCAGTAGAAAATGTTAAGTGGAATCTTACCTTTGAACAAAAAAATCCATTGTATTGCAACAAACCACAGCTATACATACTTGTAACCTTAAAATGACACAATATTAGTACAAATTGGAAATAATCTAGCATCATTTGTAGGACTCAATGCTTGTGAAGGCTATTTTGAATTAAATTGAGACAAGGCATTGCAATGGTAAATGACAACTTGGAGAATGTGGGTATCGATCCCACCGCCTCTCGCATGCTAAGCGAGCACTCTACCATCTGAGCTAATTCCCCTTAAGTGCAAGTGTATCAGAAGCTCAATCAACAGTAGACCAAACGTCAGAATAATGGTGTGACCCATCAGACCCATCAGACTTTTAATCTGAGGGTCCAGGGTTCAAGTCCCTGTTCAGGCTCTTCCATGCATGCTAGCAGTGAAAATGTTGGAGCCACAAGTTGACCTGATGTACTGCAAAAATGGGTCAACTGGCAGAAATAACATTAGTCCCTGCTTGAATACAATGCTTATCATTTAGGATTTGCTGCCTTTGAGTAAAGCTTCTTAATGCCTATATCTTTGCATAGTGACCCAGTGTTTGACTGACTCCACTGAAAAGAGAAACCAGACTTTTGCATAGAACATTCTGGTTTGGAGAATGCAGGCATCGGTGCCACCACCTCTCGCATGCAAAGTGAGCGCTCTAGAATCTGAGCTAATAAGCCTACATGTTCCAGTAGAAAATGTTAAGTGGAATCTTACCTTTGAACAAAAAAATCCATTGTATTGCAACAAACCACAGCTATACATACTTGTAACCTTAAAATGACACAATATTAGTACAAATTGGAAATAATCTAGCATCATTTGTAGGACTCAATGCTTGTGAAGGCTATTTTGAATTAAATTGAGACAAGGCATTGCAATGGTAAATGACAACTTGGAGAATGTGGGTATCGATCCCACCGCCTCTCGCATGCTAAGCGAGCACTCTACCATCTGAGCTAATTCCCCTTAAGTGCAAGTGTATCAGAAGCTCAATCAACAGTAGACCAAACGTCAGAATAATGGTGTGACCCACAGTTGCACCGTTTGTGGTCAAAAGGATGTGGACTAGAAATCATAAAAAAGGGACACATGAGGAGTCATACATAGGAAAAACCCTTCAATTGTCCTGTGCATGTTTGTAATCCAAATGTGGCTCCTAATAGGATTGCTTGGGTTTCCAAGCAGAGCCTGGATAGCTCAGTCGGTAGAGCATCAGACTTTTAATCTGAGGGTCCAGGGTTCAAGTCCCTGTTCAGGCTCTTCCATGCATGCTAGCAGTGAAAATGTTGGAGCCACAAGTTGACCTGATGTACTGCAAAAATGGGTCAACTGGCAGAAATAACATTAGTCCCTGCTTGAATACAATGCTTATCATTTAGGATTTGCTGCCTTTGAGTAAAGCTTCTTAATGCCTATATCTTTGCATAGTGACCCAGTGTTTGACTGACTCCACTGAAAAGAGAAACCAGACTTTTGCATAGAACATTCTGGTTTGGAGAATGCAGGCATCGGTGCCACCACCTCTCGCATGCAAAGTGAGCGCTCTAGAATCTGAGCTAATAAGCCTACATGTTCCAGTAGAAAATGTTAAGTGGAATCTTACCTTTGAACAAAAAAATCCATTGTATTGCAACAAACCACAGCTATACATACTTGTAACCTTAAAATGACACAATATTAGTACAAATTGGAAATAATCTAGCATCATTTGTAGGACTCAATGCTTGTGAAGGCTATTTTGAATTAAATTGAGACAAGGCATTGCAATGGTAAATGACAACTTGGAGAATGTGGGTATCGATCCCACCGCCTCTCGCATGCTAAGCGAGCACTCTACCATCTGAGCTAATTCCCCTTAAGTGCAAGTGTATCAGAAGCTCAATCAACAGTAGACCAAACGTCAGAATAATGGTGTGACCCATCAGTTGCACCGTTTGTGGTCAAAAGGATGTGGACTAGAAATCATAAAAAAGGGACACATGAGGAGTCATACATAGGAAAAACCCTTCAATTGTCCTGTGCATGTTTGTAATCCAAATGTGGCTCCTAATAGGATTGCTTGGGTTTCCAAGCAGAGCCTGGATAGCTCAGTCGGTAGAGCATCAGACTTTTAATCTGAGGGTCCAGGGTTCAAGTCCCTGTTCAGGCTCTTCCATGCATGCTAGCAGTGAAAATGTTGGAGCCACAAGTTGACCTGATGTACTGCAAAAATGGGTCAACTGGCAGAAATAACATTAGTCCCTGCTTGAATACAATGCTTATCATTTAGGATTTGCTGCCTTTGAGTAAAGCTTCTTAATGCCTATATCTTTGCATAGTGACCCAGTGTTTGACTGACTCCACTGAAAAGAGAAACCAGACTTTTGCATAGAACATTCTGGTTTGGAGAATGCAGGCATCGGTGCCACCACCTCTCGCATGCAAAGTGAGCGCTCTAGAATCTGAGCTAATAAGCCTACATGTTCCAGTAGAAAATGTTAAGTGGAATCTTACCTTTGAACAAAAAAATCCATTGTATTGCAACAAACCACAGCTATACATACTTGTAACCTTAAAATGACACAATATTAGTACAAATTGGAAATAATCTAGCATCATTTGTAGGACTCAATGCTTGTGAAGGCTATTTTGAATTAAATTGAGACAAGGCATTGCAATGGTAAATGACAACTTGGAGAATGTGGGTATCGATCCCACCGCCTCTCGCATGCTAAGCGAGCACTCTACCATCTGAGCTAATTCCCCTTAAGTGCAAGTGTATCAGAAGCTCAATCAACAGTAGACCAAACGTCAGAATAATGGTGTGACCCATCAGTTGCACCGTTTGTGGTCAAAAGGATGTGGACTAGAAATCATAAAAAAGGGACACATGAGGAGTCATACATAGGAAAAACCCTTCAATTGTCCTGTGCATGTTTGTAATCCAAATGTGGCTCCTAATAAGATTGCTTGGGTTTCCAAGCAGAGCCTGGATAGCTCAGTCGGTAGAGCATCAGACTTTTAATCTGAGGGTCCAGGGTTCAAGTCCCTGTTCAGGCTCTTCCATGCATGCTAGCAGTGAAAATGTTGGAGCCACAAGTTGACCTGATGTACTGCAAAAATGGATCAACTGGCAGAAATAACATTAGTCCCTGCTTGAATACAATGCTTATCATTTAGGATTTGCTGCCTTTGAGTAAAGCTTCTTAATGCCTATATCTTTGCATAGTGACCCAGTGTTTGACTGACTCCACTGAAAAGAGAAACCAGACTTTTGCATAGAACATTCTGGTTTGGAGAATGCAGGCATCGGTGCCACCACCTCTCGCATGCAAAGTGAGCGCTCTAGAATCTGAGCTAATAAGCCTACATGTTCCAGTAGAAAATGTTAAGTGGAATCTTACCTTTGAACAAAAAAATCCATTGTATTGCAACAAACCACAGCTATACATACTTGTAACCTTAAAATGACACAATATTAGTACAAATTGGAAATAATCTAGCATCATTTGTAGGACTCAATGCTTGTGAAGGCTATTTTGAATTAAATTGAGACAAGGCATTGCAATGGTAAATGACAACTTGGAGAATGTGGGTATCGATCCCACCGCCTCTCGCATGCTAAGCGAGCACTCTACCATCTGAGCTAATTCCCCTTAAGTGCAAGTGTATCAGAAGCTCAATCAACAGTAGACCAAACGTCAGAATAATGGTGTGACCCACAGTTGCACCGTTTGTGGTCAAAAGGATGTGGACTAGAAATCATAAAAAAGGGACACATGAGGAGTCATACATAGGAAAAACCCTTCAATTGTCCTGTGCATGTTTGTAATCCAAATGTGGCTCCTAATAGGATTGCTTGGGTTTCCAAGCAGAGCCTGGATAGCTCAGTCGGTAGAGCATCAGACTTTTAATCTGAGGGTCCAGGGTTCAAGTCCCTGTTCAGGCTCTTCCATGCATGCTAGCAGTGAAAATGTTGGAGCCACAAGTTGACCTGATGTACTGCAAAAATGGGTCAACTGGCAGAAATAACATTAGTCCCTGCTTGAATACAATGCTTATCATTTAGGATTTGCTGCCTTTGAGTAAAGCTTCTTAATGCCTATATCTTTGCATAGTGACCCAGTGTTTGACTGACTCCACTGAAAAGAGAAACCAGACTTTTGCATAGAACATTCTGGTTTGGAGAATGCAGGCATCGGTGCCACCACCTCTCGCATGCAAAGTGAGCGCTCTAGAATCTGAGCTAATAAGCCTACATGTTCCAGTAGAAAATGTTAAGTGGAATCTTACCTTTGAACAAAAAAATCCATTGTATTGCAACAAACCACAGCTATACATACTTGTAACCTTAAAATGACACAATATTAGTACAAATTGGAAATAATCTAGCATCATTTGTAGGACTCAATGCTTGTGAAGGCTATTTTGAATTAAATTGAGACAAGGCATTGCAATGGTAAATGACAACTTGGAGAATGTGGGTATCGATCCCACCGCCTCTCGCATGCTAAGCGAGCACTCTACCATCTGAGCTAATTCCCCTTAAGTGCAAGTGTATCAGAAGCTCAATCAACAGTAGACCAAACGTCAGAATAATGGTGTGACCCATCAGTTGCACCGTTTGTGGTCAAAAGGATGTGGACTAGAAATCATAAAAAAGGGACACATGAGGAGTCATACATAGGAAAAACCCTTCAATTGTCCTGTGCATGTTTGTAATCCAAATGTGGCTCCTAATAGGATTGCTTGGGTTTCCAAGCAGAGCCTGGATAGCTCAGTCGGTAGAGCATCAGACTTTTAATCTGAGGGTCCAGGGTTCAAGTCCCTGTTCAGGCTCTTCCATGCATGCTAGCAGTGAAAATGTTGGAGCCACAAGTTGACCTGATGTACTGCAAAAATGGGTCAACTGGCAGAAATAACATTAGTCCCTGCTTGAATACAATGCTTATCATTTAGGATTTGCTGCCTTTGAGTAAAGCTTCTTAATGCCTATATCTTTGCATAGTGACCCAGTGTTTGACTGACTCCACTGAAAAGAGAAACCAGACTTTTGCATAGAACATTCTGGTTTGGAGAATGCAGGCATCGGTGCCACCACCTCTCGCATGCAAAGTGAGCGCTCTAGAATCTGAGCTAATAAGCCTACATGTTCCAGTAGAAAATGTTAAGTGGAATCTTACCTTTGAACAAAAAAATCCATTGTATTGCAACAAACCACAGCTATACATACTTGTAACCTTAAAATGACACAATATTAGTACAAATTGGAAATAATCTAGCATCATTTGTAGGACTCAATGCTTGTGAAGGCTATTTTGAATTAAATTGAGACAAGGCATTGCAATGGTAAATGACAACTTGGAGAATGTGGGTATCGATCCCACCGCCTCTCGCATGCTAAGCGAGCACTCTACCATCTGAGCTAATTCCCCTTAAGTGCAAGTGTATCAGAAGCTCAATCAACAGTAGACCAAACGTCAGAATAATGGTGTGACCCATCAGTTGCACCGTTTGTGGTCAAAAGGATGTGGACTAGAAATCATAAAAAAGGGACACATGAGGAGTCATACATAGGAAAAACCCTTCAATTGTCCTGTGCATGTTTGTAATCCAAATGTGGCTCCTAATAAGATTGCTTGGGTTTCCAAGCAGAGCCTGGATAGCTCAGTCGGTAGAGCATCAGACTTTTAATCTGAGGGTCCAGGGTTCAAGTCCCTGTTCAGGCTCTTCCATGCATGCTAGCAGTGAAAATGTTGGAGCCACAAGTTGACCTGATGTACTGCAAAAATGGATCAACTGGCAGAAATAACATTAGTCCCTGCTTGAATACAATGCTTATCATTTAAGATTTGCTGCCTTTGAGTAAAGCTTCTTAATGCCTATATCTTTGCATAGTGACCCAGTGTTTGACTGACTCCACTGAAAAGAGAAACCAGACTTTTGCATAGAACATTCTGGTTTGGAGAATGCAGGCATCGGTGCCACCACCTCTCGCATGCAAAGTGAGCGCTCTAGAATCTGAGCTAATAAGCCTACATGTTCCAGTAGAAAATGTTAAGTGGAATCTTACCTTTGAACAAACAAATCCATTGTATTGCAACAAACCTCAGCTATACATACTTGTGACCTTAAAATGACACAATATTAGTACAAATTGGAAATAATCTAGCATCATTTGTAGGACTCAATGCTTGTGAAGGCTATTTTGAATTAAATTGAGACAAGGCATTGCAATGGTAAATGACAACTTGGAGAATGTGGGTATCAATCCCACCGCCTCTCGCATGCTAAGCGAGCACTCTACCATCTGAGCTAATTCCCCTTAAGTGCAAGTGTATCAGAAGCTCAATCAACAGTAGACCAAACGTCAGAATAATGGTGTGACCCATCAGTTGCACCGTTTGTGGTCAAAAGGATGTGGACTAGAAATCATAAAAAAGGGACACATGAGGAGTCATACATAGGAAAAACCCTTCAATTGTCCTGCGCATGTTTGTAATCCAAATGTGGCTCCTAATAAGATTGCTTGGGTTTCCAAGCAGAGCCTGGATATAGCTCAGTCGGTAGAGCATCAGACTTTTAATCTGAGGGTCCAGCGTTCAAGTCCCTGTTCAGGCTCTTCCATGCATGCTAGCAGTGAAAATGTTGGAGCCACAAGTTGATCTGATGTACTGCAAAAATGGGTCAACTGGCAGAAATAACATTAGTCCCTGCTTGAATACAATGCTTATCATTTAAGATTTGCTGCCTTTGAGTAAAGCTTCTTAATGCCTATATCTTTGCATAGTGACCCAGTGTTTGACTGACTCCACTGAAAAGAGAAACCAGACTTTTGCATAGAACGTTGGTTTGGAGAATGCAGGCATCGGTGCCACCACCTCTCGCATGCAAAGCGAGCGCTCTAGAATCTGAGCTAATAAGCCTACATGTTCCACTAGAAAATGTTAAGTGGAATCTTACCTTTGAACAAAAAAATCCATTGTATTGCAACAAACCACAGCTATACATACTTGTGACCTTAAAATGACACAATATTAGTACAAATTGGAAATAATCTAGCATCATTTGTAGGACTCAATGCTTGTGAAGGCTATTTTGAATTAAATTGAGACAAGGCATTGCAATGGTAAATGACAACTTGGAGAATGTGGGTATCGATCCCACCGCCTCTCGCATGCTAAGCGAGCACTCTACCATCTGAGCTAATTCCCCTTAAGTGCAAGTGTATCAGAAGCTCAATCAACAGTAGACCAAACGTCAGAATAATGGTGTGACCCAACAGTTGCACCGTTTGTGGTCAAAAGGATGTGGACTAGAAATCATAAAAAAGGGACACATGAGGAGTCATACATAGGAAAAACCCTTCAATTGTCCTGCGCATGTTTGTAATCCAAATGTGGCTCCTAATAAGATTGCTTGGGTTTCCAAGCAGAGCCTGGATAGCTCAGTCGGTAGAGCATCAGACTTTTAATCTGAGGGTCCAGTGTTCAAGTCCCTGTTCAGGCTCTTCCATGCATGCTAGCAGTGAAAATGTTGGAGCCACAAGTTGATCTGATGTACTGCAAAAATGGGTCAACTGGCAGAAATAACATTAGTCCCTGCTTGAATACAATGCTTATCATTTAAGATTTGCTGCCTTTGAGTAAAGCTTCTTAATGCCTATATCTTTGCATAGTGACCCAGTGTTTGACTGACTCCACTGAAAAGAGAAACCAGACTTTTGCATAGAACATTCTGGTTTGGAGAATGCAGGCATCGGTGCCACCACCTCTCGCATGCAAAGTGAGCGCTCTAGAATCTGAGCTAATAAGCCTACATGTTCCAGTAGAAAATGTTAAGTGGAATCTTACCTTTGAACAAACAAATCCATTGTATTGCAACAAACCTCAGCTATACATACTTGTGACCTTAAAATGACACAATATTAGTACAAATTGGAAATAATCTAGCATCATTTGTAGGACTCAATGCTTGTGAAGGCTATTTTGAATTAAATTGAGACAAGGCATTGCAATGGTAAATGACAACTTGGAGAATGTGGGTATCAATCCCACCGCCTCTCGCATGCTAAGCGAGCACTCTACCATCTGAGCTAATTCCCCTTAAGTGCAAGTGTATCAGAAGCTCAATCAACAGTAGACCAAACGTCAGAATAATGGTGTGACCCATCAGTTGCACCGTTTGTGGTCAAAAGGATGTGGACTAGAAATCATAAAAAAGGGACACATGAGGAGTCATACATAGGAAAAACCCTTCAATTGTCCTGCGCATGTTTGTAATCCAAATGTGGCTCCTAAAAAGATTGCTTGGGTTTCCAAGCAGAGCCTGGATAGCTCAGTCGGTAGAGCATCAGACTTTTAATCTGAGGGTCCAGCGTTCAAGTCCCTGTTCAGGCTCTTCCATGCATGCTAGCAGTGAAAATGTTGGAGCCACAAGTTGATCTGATGTACTGCAAAAATGGGTCAACTGGCAGAAATAACATTAGTCCCTGCTTGAATACAATGCTTATCATTTAAGATTTGCTGCCTTTGAGTAAAGCTTCTTAATGCCTATATCTTTGCATAGTGACCCAGTGTTTGACTGACTCCACTGAAAAGAGAAACCAGACTTTTGCATAGAACATTCTGGTTTGGAGAATGCAGGCATCGGTGCCACCACCTCTCGCATGCAAAGTGAGCGCTCTAGAATCTGAGCTAATAAGCCTACATGTTCCAGTAGAAAATGTTAAGTGGAATCTTACCTTTGAACAAACAAATCCATTGTATTGCAACAAACCTCAGCTATACATACTTGTGACCTTAAAATGACACAATATTAGTACAAATTGGAAATAATCTAGCATCATTTGTAGGACTCAATGCTTGTGAAGGCTATTTTGAATTAAATTGAGACAAGGCATTGCAATGGTAAATGACAACTTGGAGAATGTGGGTATCAATCCCACCGCCTCTCGCATGCTAAGCGAGCACTCTACCATCTGAGCTAATTCCCCTTAAGTGCAAGTGTATCAGAAGCTCAATCAACAGTAGACCAAACGTCAGAATAATGGTGTGACCCATCAGTTGCACCGTTTGTGGTCAAAAGGATGTGGACTAGAAATCATAAAAAAGGGACACATGAGGAGTCATACATAGGAAAAACCCTTCAATTGTCCTGCGCATGTTTGTAATCCAAATGTGGCTCCTAAAAAGATTGCTTGGGTTTCCAAGCAGAGCCTGGATAGCTCAGTCGGTAGAGCATCAGACTTTTAATCTGAGGGTCCAGCGTTCAAGTCCCTGTTCAGGCTCTTCCATGCATGCTAGCAGTGAAAATGTTGGAGCCACAAGTTGATCTGATGTACTGCAAAAATGGGTCAACTGGCAGAAATAACATTAGTCCCTGCTTGAATACAATGCTTATCATTTAAGATTTGCTGCCTTTGAGTAAAGCTTCTTAATGCCTATATCTTTGCATAGTGACCCAGTGTTTGACTGACTCCACTGAAAAGAGAAACCAGACTTTTGCATAGAACGTTGGTTTGGAGAATGCAGGCATCGGTGCCACCACCTCTCGCATGCAAAGCGAGCGCTCTAGAATCTGAGCTAATAAGCCTACATGTTCCACTAGAAAATGTTAAGTGGAATCTTACCTTTGAACAAAAAAATCCATTGTATTGCAACAAACCACAGCTATACATACTTGTGAACTTAAAATGACACAATATTAGTACAAATTGGAAATAATCTAGCATCATTTGTAGGACTCAATGCTTGTGAAGGCTATTTTGAATTAAATTGAGACAAGGCATTGCAATGGTAAATGACAACTTGGAGAATGTGGGTATCGATCCCACCGCCTCTCGCATGCTAAGCGAGCACTCTACCATCTGAGCTAATTCCCCTTAAGTGCAAGTGTATCAGAAGCTCAATCAACAGTAGACCAAACGTCAGAATAATGGTGTGACCCATCAGTTGCACCGTTTGTGGTCAAAAGGATGTGGACTAGAAATCATAAAAAAGGGACACATGAGGAATCATACATAGGAAAAACCCTTCAATTGTCCTGCGCATGTTTGTAATCCAAATGTGGCTCCTAATAAGATGGCTTGGGTTTCCAAGCAGAGCCTGGATAGCTCAGTCGGTAGAGCATCAGACTTTTAATCTGAGGGTCCAGGGTTCAAGTCCCTGTTCAGGCTCTTCCATGCATGCTAGCAGTGAAAATGTTGGAGTCACAAGTTGACCTGATGTACTGCAAAAATGGGTCAACTGGCAGAAATAACATTAGTCCCTGCTTGAATACAATGCTTATCATTTAAGATTTGCTGCCTTTGAGTAAAGCTTCTTAATGCCTATATCTTTGCATCGTGACCCAGTGTTTGACTGACTCCACTGAAAAGAGAAACCAGACTTTTGCATAGAACATTCTGGTTTGGAGAATGCAGGCATCGGTGCCACCACCTCTCGCATGCAAAGCGAGGGCTCTAGAATCTGAGCTAATAAGCCTACATGTTCCACTAGAAAATGTTAAGTGGAATCTTACCTTTGAACAAAAAAATCCATTGTATTGCAACAAACCACAGCTATACATACTTGTGAACTTAAAATGACACAATATTAGTACAAATTGGAAATAATCTAGCATCATTCGTAGGACTCAATGCTTGTGAAGGCTATTTTGAATTAAATTGAGACAAGGCATTGCAATGGTAAATGACAACTTGGAGAATGTGGGAAAAACTGAATCCATCCTCTTCGGATCAAATAGTAAACTCAGCAAGGCAGATGGCTTCTTGGTTAGAGTGGGTGACAATATTATCACACGAAAAGATCAAATTACCTACCTAGGTTCCATCCTGGAGGCTAATCTTTCCGGTGATAAAATGGCCACCAACGTAATCAAAAAAGTCAATCAAAGAACAAGATTCCTTTACAGGATCTCCTCACTGGTCAGCAAAAACACCTTGAAGACCTTAACAGGAGCCCTCGTACAAGGTTTCTTTGACTATGCATCCACCTCTTGGTACCACAGCACCTCAAAGGCCCTTAAAACAAGGCTCCAGACCTCCCAAAACAAACTGGTCAGGCTCCTACTTGGCCTCACCCCCCGAACCCACCTCACCCCTGCCCACTTTGACAGGCTGGGATGGCTTAGGGTCGTCGACAGAGTACAGCATCTTGCAATGGGTCTGGTCCACAAGATTCGATACACCACCAAGATACCCATGTACCTGTCTAAATACTTCCTTAATGTAAACGAAGTCCACACCCACAACACCAGAGGGAGTGCAACAAACCATGTACAACCCAGATTCGGCACAAACAAGGGACTAAATTCTTTTCGCTCCTATGCCACCAAAATGTGGAACGCCCTACCAACAGTCATTAAGACATGTGAATCCCTTGACTCCTTCAAATCCGCTCTCAAAGGGCACCTACGGATGGCTGCAATTCGAAACTGGCCTCTGTAAAATCTGAATCCCCCCCACCCCCCCACCCCATTTCCCTCACTGTATATTGTATATTTTCCCAGTGCTTGTATATTTTCCCTTTTTTGCTTCCCATATGATGAATTCCTGTTGTTCTTTAACTACATAGAAATGTCTATTTGTATGTCTCTAAATGGTTGTATGTCTTTAAATGTTTTGATGAATTGAACAATGTGGACCCTGTTGTAAACAAGTGTAATGCTTAATTGGGTCGTCCACTCACAGTTGACAGTCTTTGTATTGAGTTTGTGCTTAAAATGTACTGTAAATTCTACAAACTGTTAATAAATATTTCAATCAATCAAATCGATCCCACCGCCTCTCGCATGCTAAGCGAGCACTCTACCATCTGAGCTAATTCCCCTTAAGTGCAAGTGTATCAGAAGCTCAATCAACAGTAGACCAAACGTCAGAATAATGGTGTGACCCATCAGTTGCACCGTTTGTGGTCAAAAGGATGTGGACTAGAAATCATAAAAAAGGGACACATGAGGAGTCATACATAGGAAAAACCCTTCAATTGTCCTGCGCATGTTTGTAATCCAAATGTGGCTCCTAATAAGATTGCTTGGGTTTCCAAGCAGAGCCTGGATAGCTCAGTCGGTAGAGCATCAGACTTTTAATCTGAGGGTCCAGGGTTCAAGTCCCTGTTCAGGCTCTTACATGCATGCTAGCAGTGAAAATGTTGGAGCCACAAGTTGACCTGATGTACTGCAAAAATGGGTCAACTGGCAGAAATAACATTAGTCCCTGCTTGAATACAATGCTTATCATTTAAGATTTGCTGCCTTTGAGTAAAGCTTCTTAATGCCTATATCTTTGCATCGTGACCCAGTGTTTGACTGACTCCACTGAAAAGAGAAACCAGACTTTTGCATAGAACATTCTGGTTTGGAGAATGCAGGCATCGGTGCCACCACCCCTCGCATGCAAAGCGAGGGCTCTAGAATCTGAGCTAATAAGCCTACATGTTCCACTAGAAAATGTTAAGTGGAATCTTACCTTTGAACAAAAAAATCCATTGTATTGCAACAAACCACAGCTATACATACTTGTGAACTTAAAATGACACAATATTAGTACAAATTGGAAATAATCTAGCATAATTTGTAGGACTCAATGCTTGTGAAGGCTATTTTGAATTAAATTGAGACAAGGCATTGCAATGGTAAATGACAACTTGGAGAATGTGGGTATCGATCCCACCGCCTCTCGCATGCTAAGCGAGCACTCTACCATCTGAGCTAATTCCCCTTAAGTGCAAGTGTATCAGAAGCTCAATCAACAGTAGACCAAACGTCAGAATAATGGTGTGACCCATCAGTTGCACCGTTTGTGGTCAAAAGGATGTGGACTAGAAATCATAAAAAAGGGACACATGAGGAATCATACATAGGAAAAACCCTTCAATTGTCCTGCGCATGTTTGTAATCCAAATGTGGCTCCTAATAAGATGGCTTGGGTTTCCAAGCAGAGCCTGGATAGCTCAGTCGGTAGAGCATCAGACTTTTAATCTGAGGGTCCAGGGTTCAAGTCCCTGTTCAGGCTCTTCCATGCATGCTAGCAGTGAAAATGTTGGAGTCACAAGTTGACCTGATGTACTGCAAAAATGGGTCAACTGGCAGAAATAACAGTAGTCCCTGCTTGAATACAATGCTTATCATTTAAGATTTGCTGCCTTTGAGTAAAGCTTCTTAATGCCTATATCTTTGCATCGTGACCCAGTGTTTGACTGACTCCACTGAAAAGAGAAACCAGACTTTTGCATAGAACATTCTGGTTTGGAGAATGCAGGCATCGGTGCCACCACCCCTCGCATGCAAAGCGAGGGCTCTAGAATCTGAGCTAATAAGCCTACATGTTCCACTAGAAAATGTTAAGTGGAATCTTACCTTTGAACAAAAAAATCCATTGTATTGCAACAAACCACAGCTATACATACTTGTGAACTTAAAATGACACAATATTAGTACAAATTGGAAATAATCTAGCATAATTTGTAGGACTCAATGCTTGTGAAGGCTATTTTGAATTAAATTGAGACAAGGCATTGCAATGGTAAATGACAACTTGGAGAATGTGGGTATCGATCCCACCGCCTCTCGCATGCTAAGCGAGCACTCTACCATCTGAGCTAATTCCCCTTAAGTGCAAGTGTATCAGAAGCTCAATCAACAGTAGACCAAACGTCAGAATAATGGTGTGACCCATCAGTTGCACCGTTTGTGGTCAAAAGGATGTGGACTAGAAATCATAAAAAAGGGACACATGAGGAATCATACATAGGAAAAACCCTTCAATTGTCCTGCGCATGTTTGTAATCCAAATGTGGCTCCTAATAAGATTGCTTGGGTTTCCAAGCAGAGCCTGGATAGCTCAGTCGGTAGAGCATCAGACTTTTAATCTGAGGGTCCAGGGTTCAAGTCCCTGTTCAGGCTCTTCCATGCATGCTAGCAGTGAAAATGTTGGAGCCACAATTTGACCTGATGTACTGCAAAAATGGGTCAACTGGCAGAAATAACATTAGTCCCAGCTTGAATACAATGCTTATCATTTAAGATTTGCTGCCTTTGAGTAAAGCTTCTTAATGCCTATATCTTTGCATAGTGACCCAGTGTTTGACTGACTCCACTGAAAAGAGAAACCAGACTTTTGCATAGAACATTCTGGTTTGGAGAATGCAGGCATCGGTGCCACCACCTCTCGCATGCAAAGTGAGCGCTCTAGAATCTGAGCTAATAAGCCTACATGTTCCAGTAGAAAATGTTAAGTGGAATCTTACCTTTGAACAAAAAAATCCATTGTATTGCAACAAACCACAGCTATACATACTTGTAACCTTAAAATGACACAATATTAGTACAAATTGGAAATAATCTAGCATCATTTGTAGGACTCAATGCTTGTGAAGGCTATTTTGAATTAAATTGAGACAAGGCATTGCAATGGTAAATGACAACTTGGAGAATGTGGGTATCGATCCCACCGCCTCTCGCATGCTAAGCGAGCACTCTACCATCTGAGCTAATTCCCCTTAAGTGCAAGTGTATCAGAAGCTCAATCAACAGTAGACCAAACGTCAGAATAATGGTGTGACCCATCAGTTGCACCGTTTGTGGTCAAAAGGATGTGGACTAGAAATCATAAAAAAGGGACACATGAGGAGTCATACATAGGAAAAACCCTTCAATTGTCCTGTGCATGTTTGTAATCCAAATGTGGCTCCTAATAAGATTGCTTGGGTTTCCAAGCAGAGCCTGGATAGCTCAGTCGGTAGAGCATCAGACTTTTAATCTGAGGGTCCAGGGTTCAAGTCCCTGTTCAGGCTCTTCCATGCATGCTAGCAGTGAAAATGTTGGAGCCACAAGTTGACCTGATGTACTGCAAAAATGGATCAACTGGCAGAAATAACATTAGTCCCTGCTTGAATACAATGCTTATCATTTAGGATTTGCTGCCTTTGAGTAAAGCTTCTTAATGCCTATATCTTTGCATAGTGACCCAGTGTTTGACTGACTCCACTGAAAAGAGAAACCAGACTTTTGCATAGAACATTCTGGTTTGGAGAATGCAGGCATCGGTGCCACCACCTCTCGCATGCAAAGTGAGCGCTCTAGAATCTGAGCTAATAAGCCTACATGTTCCAGTAGAAAATGTTAAGTGGAATCTTACCTTTGAACAAAAAAATCCATTGTATTGCAACAAACCACAGCTATACATACTTGTAACCTTATAATGACACAATATTAGTACAAATTGGAAATAATCTAGCATCATTTGTAGGACTCAATGCTTGTGAAGGCTATTTTGAATTAAATTGAGACAAGGCATTGCAATGGTAAATGACAACTTGGAGAATGTGGGTATCGATCCCACCGCCTCTCGCATGCTAAGCGAGCACTCTACCATCTGAGCTAATTCCCCTTAAGTGCAAGTGTATCAGAAGCTCAATCAACAGTAGACCAAACGTCAGAATAATGGTGTGACCCATCAGTTGCACCGTTTGTGGTCAAAAGGATGTGGACTATAAATCATAAAAAAGGGACACATGAGGAGTCATACATAGGAAAAACCCTTCAATTGTCCTGCGCATGTTTGTAATCCAAATGTGGCTCCTAATAAGATTGCTTGGGTTTCCAAGCAGAGCCTGGATAGCTCAGTCGGTAGAGCATCAGACTTTTAATCTGAGGGTCCAGGGTTCAAGTCCCTGTTCAGGCTCTTCCATGCATGCTAGCAGTGAAAATGTTGGAGCCACAAGTTGACCTGATGTACTGCAAAAATGGGTCAACTGGCAGAAATAACATTAGTCCCTGCTTGAATACAATGCTTATCATTTAAGATTTGCTGCCTTTGAGTAAAGCTTCTTAATGCCTATATCTTTGCATCGTGACCCAGTGTTTGACTGACTCCACTGAAAAGAGAAACCAGACTTTTGCATAGAACATTCTGGTTTGGAGAATGCAGGCATCGGTGCCACCACCCCTCGCATGCAAAGCGAGGGCTCTAGAATCTGAGCTAATAAGCCTACATGTTGCAGTAGAAAATGTTAAGTGGAATCTTACCTTTGAACAAAAAAATCCATTGTATTGCAACAAACCACAGCTATACATACTTGTGAACTTAAAATGACACAATATTAGTACAAATTGGAAATATTCTAGCATCATTTGTAGGACTCAATGCTTGTGAAGGCTATTTTGAATTAAATTGAGACAAGGCATTGCAATGGTAAATGACAACTTGGAGAATGTGGGTATCGATCCCACCGCCTCTCGCATGCTAAGCGAGCACTCTACCATCTGAGCTAATTCCCCTTAAGTGCAAGTGTATCAGAAGCTCAATCAACAGTAGACCAAACGTCAGAATAATGGTGTGACCCATCAGTTGCACCGTTTGTGGTCAAAAGGATGTGGACTAGAAATCATAAAAAAGGGACACATGAGGAATCATACATAGGAAAAACCCTTCAATTGTCCTGCGCATGTTTGTAATCCAAATGTGGCTCCTAATAAGATGGCTTGGGTTTCCAAGCAGAGCCTGGATAGCTCAGTCGGTAGAGCATCAGACTTTTAATCTGAGGGTCCAGGGTTCAAGTCCCTGTTCAGGCTCTTCCATGCATGCTAGCAGTGAAAATGTTGGATTCACAAGTTGACCTGATGTACTGCAAAAATGGGTCAACTGGCAGAAATAACATTAGTCCCTGCTTGAATACAATGCTTATCATTTAAGATTTGCTGCCTTTGAGTAAAGCTTCTTAATGCCTATATCTTTGCATCGTGACCCAGTGTTTGACTGACTCCACTGAAAAGAGAAACCAGACTTTTTCATAGAACATTCTGGTTTGGAGAATGCAGGCATCGGTGCCACCACCTCTCGCATGCAAAGCGAGGGCTCTAGAATCTGAGCTAATAAGCCTACATGTTCCACTAGAAAATGTTAAGTGGAATCTTACCTTTGAACAAAAAAATCCATTGTATTGCAACAAACCACAGCTATACATACTTGTGAACTTAAAATGACACAATATTAGTACAAATTGGAAATAATCTAGCATCATTTGTAGGACTCAATGCTTGTGAAGGCTATTTTGAATTAAATTGAGACAAGGCATTGCAATGGTAAATGACAACTTGGAGAATGTGGGTATCGATCCCACCGCCTCTCGCATGCTAAGCGAGCACTCTACCATCTGAGCTAATTCCCCTTAAGTGCAAGTGTATCAGAAGCTCAATCAACAGTAGACCAAACGTCAGAATAATGGTGTGACCCATCAGTTGCACCGTTTGTGGTCAAAAGGATGTGGACTAGAAATCATAAAAAAGAGACACATGAGGAGTCATACATAGGAAAAACCCTTCAATTGTCCTGCGCATGTTTGTAATCCAAATGTGGCTCCTAATAAGATTGCTTGGGTTTCCAAGCAGAGCCTGGATAGCTCAGTCGGTAGAGCATCAGACTTTTAATCTGAGGGTCCAGGGTTCAAGTCCCTGTTCAGGCTCTTCTTCCATGCATGCTTGCAGTGAAAATGTTGGAGCCACAAGTTGACCTGATGTACTGCAAAAATCGGTCAACTGGCAGAAATAACATTAGTCCCTGCTTGAATACAATGCTTATCATTTAAGATTTGCTGCCTTTGAGTAAAGCTTCTTAATGCCTATATCTTTGCATAGTGACCCAGTGTTTGACTGACTCCACTGAAAAGAGAAACCAGACTTTTGCATAGAACGTTGGTTTGGAGAATGCAGGCATCGGTGCCACCACCTCTCGCATGCAAAGCGAGCGCTCTAGAATCTGAGCTAATAAGCCTACATGTTGCAGTAGAAAATGTTAAGTGGAATCTTACCTTTGAACAAAAAAATCCATTGTATTGCAACAAACCACAGCTATACATACTTGTGACCTTAAAATGACACAATATTAGTACAAATTGGAAATAATCTAGCATCATTTGTAGGACTCAATGCTTGTGAAGGCTATTTTGAATTAAATTGAGACAAGGCATTGCAATGGTAAATGACAACTTGGAGAATGTGGGTATCAATCCCACCGCCTCTCGCATGCTAAGCGAGCACTCTACCATCTGAGCTAATTCCCCTTAAGTGCAAGTGTATCAGAAGCTCAATCAACAGTAGACCAAACGTCAGAATAATGGTGTGACCCATCAGTTGCACCGTTTGTGGTCAAAAGGATGTGGACTAGAAATCATAAAAAAGGGACACATGAGGAATCATACATAGGAAAAACCCTTCAATTGTCCTGCGCATGTTTGTAATCCAAATGTGGCTCCTAATAAGATGGCTTGGGTTTCCAAGCAGAGCCTGGATAGCTCAGTCGGTAGAGCATCAGACTTTTAATCTGAGGGTCCAGGGTTCAAGTCCCTGTTCAGGCTCTTCCATGCATGCTAGCAGTGAAAATGTTGGAGTCACAAGTTGACCTGATGTACTGCAAAAATGGGTCAACTGGCAGAAATAACATTAGTCCCTGCTTGAATACAATGCTTATCATTTAAGATTTGCTGCCTTTGAGTAAAGCTTCTTAATGCCTATATCTTTGCATCGTGACCCAGTGTTTGACTGACTCCACTGAAAAGAGAAACCAGACTTTTGCATAGAACATTCTGGTTTGGAGAATGCAGGCATCGGTGCCACCACCTCTCGCATGCAAAGCGAGGGCTCTAGAATCTGAGCTAATAAGCCTACATGTTCCACTAGAAAATGTTAAGTGGAATCTTACCTTTGAACAAAAAAATCCATTGTATTGCAACAAACCACAGCTATACATACTTGTGAACTTAAAATGACACAATATTAGTACAAATTGGAAATAATCTAGCATCATTTGTAGGACTCAATGCTTGTGAAGGCTATTTTGAATTAAATTGAGACAAGGCATTGCAATGGTAAATGACAACTTGGAGAATGTGGGTATCGATCCCACCGCCTCTCGCATGCTAAGCGAGCACTCTACCATCTGAGCTAATTCCCCTTAAGTGCAAGTGTATCAGAAGCTCAATCAACAGTAGACCAAACGTCAGAATAATGGTGTGACCCATCAGTTGCACCGTTTGTGGTCAAAAGGATGTGGACTAGAAATCATAAAAAAGGGACACATGAGGAGTCATACATAGGAAAAACCCTTCAATTGTCCTGCGCATGTTTGTAATCCAAATGTGGCTCCTAATAAGATTGCTTGGGTTTCCAAGCAGAGCCTGGATAGCTCAGTCGGTAGAGCATCAGACTTTTAATCTGAGGGTCCAGGGTTCAAGTCCCTGTTCAGGTTCTTCTTCCATGCATGCTTGCAGTGAAAATGTTGGAGCCACAAGTTGACCTGATGTACTGCAAAAATGGGTCAACTGGCAGAAATAACATTAGTCCCTGCTTGAATACAATGCTTATCATTTAAGATTTGCTGCCTTTGAGTAAAGCTTCTTAATGCCTATATCTTTGCATAGTGACCCAGTGTTTGACTGACTCCACTGAAAAGAGAAACCAGACTTTTGCATAGAACGTTGGTTTGGAGAATGCAGGCATCGGTGCCACCACCTCTCGCATGCAAAGCGAGCGCTCTAGAATCTGAGCTAATAAGCCTACATGTTGCAGTAGAAAATGTTAAGTGGAATCTTACCTTTGAACAAAAAAATCCATTGTATTGCAACAAACCACAGCTATACATACTTGTGACCTTAAAATGACACAATATTAGTACAAATTGGAAATAATCTAGCATCATTTGTAGGACTCAATGCTTGTGAAGGCTATTTTGAATTAAATTGAGACAAGGCATTGCAATGGTAAATGACAACTTGGAGAATGTGGGTATCGATCCCACCGCCTCTCGCATGCTAAGCGAGCACTCTACCATCTGAGCTAATTCCCCTTAAGTGCAAGTGTATCAGAAGCTCAATCAACAGTAGACCAAACGTCAGAATAATGGTGTGACCCATCAGTTGCACCGTTTGTGGTCAAAAGGATGTGGACTAGAAATCATAAAAAAGGGACACATGAGGAGTCATACATAGGAAAAACCCTTCAATTGTCCTGCGCATGTTTGTAATCCAAATGTGGCTCCTAATAAGATTGCTTGGGTTTCCAAGCAGAGCCTGGATAGCTCAGTCGGTAGAGCATCAGACTTTTAATCTGAGGGTCCAGGGTTCAAGTCCCTGTTCAGGCTCTTCTTCCATGCATGCTTGCAGTGAAAATGTTGGAGCCACAAGTTGACCTGATGTACTGCAAAAATGGGTCAACTGGCAGAAATAACATTAGTCCCTGCTTGAATACAATGCTTATCATTTAAGATTTGCTGCCTTTGAGTAAAGCTTCTTAATGCCTATATCTTTGCATCGTGACCCAGTGTTTGACTGACTCCACTGAAAAGAGAAACCAGACTTTTGCATAGAACATTCTGGTTTGGAGAATGCAGGCATCGGTGCCACCACCTCTCGCATGCAAAGCGAGGGCTCTAGAATCTGAGCTAATAAGCCTACATGTTCCACTAGAAAATGTTAAGTGTAATCTTACCTTTGAACAAAATAATCCATTGTATTGCAACAAACCACAGCTATACTTGTGAACTTAAAATGACACAATATTAGTACAAATTGGAAATAATCTAGCATCATTTGTAGGACTCAATGCTTGTGAAGGCTATTTTGAATTAAATTGAGACAAGGCATTGCAATGGTAAATGACAACTTGGAGAATGTGGGTATCGATCCCACCGCCTCTCGCATGCTAAGCGAGCACTCTACCATCTGAGCTAATTCCCCTTAAGTGCAAGTGTATCAGAAGCTCAATCAACAGTAGACCAAACGTCAGAATAATGGTGTGACCCATCAGTTGCACCGTTTGTGGACAAAAGGATGTGGACTAGAAATCATAAAAAAGGGACACATGAGGAATCATACATAGGAAAAACCCTTCAATTGTCCTGCGCATGTTTGTAATCCAAATGTGGCTCCTAATAAGATGGCTTGGGTTTCCAAGCAGAGCCTGGATAGCTCAGTCGGTAGAGCATCAGACTTTTAATCTGAGGGTCCAGGGTTCAAGTCCCTGTTCAGGCTCTTCCATGCATGCTAACAGTGAAAATGTTGGAGTCACAAGTTGACCTGATGTACTGCAAAAATGGGTCAACTGGCAGAAATAACATTAGTCCCTGCTTGAATACAATGCTTATCATTTAAGATTTGCTGCCTTTGAGTAAAGCTTCTTAATGCCTATATCTTTGCATCGTGACCCAGTGTTTGACTGACTCCACTGAAAAGAGAAACCAGACTTTTGCATAGAACATTCTGGTTTGGAGAATGCAGGCATCGGTGCCACCACCTCTCGCATGCAAAGCGAGGGCTCTAGAATCTGAGCTAATAAGCCTACATGTTCCAGTAGAAAATGTTAAGTGGAATCTTACCTTTGAACAAAAAAATCCATTGTATTGCAACAAACCACAGCTATACATACTTGTGACCTTAAAATGACACAATATTAGTACAAATTGGAAATAATCTAGCATCATTTGTAGGACTCAATGCTTGTGAAGGCTATTTTGAATTAAATTGAGACAAGGCATTGCAATGGTAAATGACAACTTGGAGAATGTGGGTATCGATCCCACCGCCTCTCGCATGCTAAGCGAGCACTCTACCATCTGAGCTAATTCCCCTTAAGTGCAAGTGTATCAGAAGCTCAATCAACAGTAGACCAAACGTCAGAATAATGGTGTGACCCATCAGTTGCACCGTTTGTGGTCAAAAGGATGTGGACTAGAAATCATAAAAAAGGGACACATGAGGAGTCATACATAGGAAAAACCCTTCAATTGTCCTGCGCATGTTTGTAATCCAAATGTGGCTCCTAATAAGATTGCTTGGGTTTCCAAGCAGAGCCTGGATAGCTCAGTCGGTAGAGCATCAGACTTTTAATCTGAGGGTCCAGGGTTCAAGTCCCTGTTCAGGCTCTTCCATGCATGCTAGCAGTGAAAATGTTGGAGCCACAAGTTGACCTGATGTACTGCAAAAATGGGTCAACTGGCAGAAATAACATTAGTCCCTGCTTGAATACAATGCTTATCATTTAAGATTTGCTGCCTTTGAGTAAAGCTTCTTAATGCCTATATCTTTGCATCGTGACCCAGTGTTTGACTGACTCCACTGAAAAGAGAAACCAGACTTTTGCATAGAACATTCTGGTTTGGAGAATGCAGGCATCGGTGCCACCACCTCTCGCATGCAAAGCGAGGGCTCTAGAATCTGAGCTAATAAGCCTACATGTTCCACTAGAAAATGTTAAGTGTAATCTTACCTTTGAACAAAAAAATCCATTGTATTGCAACAAACCACAGCTATACTTGTGAACTTAAAATGACACAATATTAGTACAAATTGGAAATAATCTAGCATCATTTGTAGGACTCAATGCTTGTGAAGGCTATTTTGAATTAAATTGAGACAAGGCATTGCAATGGTAAATGACAACTTGGAGAATGTGGGTATCGATCCCACCGCCTCTCGCATGCTAAGCGAGCACTCTACCATCTGAGTTAATTCCCCTTAAGTGCAAGTGTATCAGAAGCTCAATCAACAGTAGACCAAACGTCAGAATAATGGTGTGACCCATCAGTTGCACCGTTTGTGGTCAAAAGGATGTGGACTAGAAATCATAAAAAAGGGACACATGAGGAGTCATACATAGGAAAAACCCTTCAATTGTCCTGCGCATGTTTGTAATCCAAATGTGGCTCCTAATAAGATTGCTTGGGTTTCCAAGCAGAGCCTGGATAGCTCAGTCGGTAGAGCATCAGACTTTTAATCTGAGGGTCCAGGGTTCAAGTCCCTGTTCAGGCTCTTCCATGCATGCTAGCAGTGAAAATGTTGGAGCCACAAGTTGACCTGATGTACTGCAAAAATGGGTCAACTGGCAGAAATAACATTAGTCCCTGCTTGAATACAATGCTTATCATTTAAGATTTGCTGCCTTTGAGTAAAGCTTCTTAATGCCTATATCTTTGCATCGTGACCCAGTGTTTGACTGACTCCACTGAAAAGAGAAACCAGACTTTTGCATATAACATTCTGGTTTGGAGAATGCAGGCATCGGTGCCACCACCTCTCGCATGCAAAGCGAGGGCTCTAGAATCTGAGCTAATAAGCCTACATGTTCCAGTAGAAAATGTTAAGTGGAATCTTACCTTTGAACAAAAAAATCCATTGTATTGCAACAAACCACAGCTATACATACTTGTGACCTTAAAATGACACAATATTAGTACGAATTGGAAATAATCTAGCATCATTTGTAGGACTCAATGCTTGTGAAGGCTATTTTGAATTAAATTGAGACAAGGCATTGCAATGGTAAATGACAACTTGGAGAATGTGGGTATCGATCCCACCGCCTCTCACATGCTAAGCGAGCACTCTACCATCTGAGCTAATTCCCCTTAAGTGCAAGTGTATCAGAAGCTCAATCAACAGTAGACCAAACGTCAGAATAATGGTGTGACCCATCAGTTGCACCGTTTGTGGTCAAAAGGATGTGGACTAGAAATCATAAAAAAGGGACACATGAGGAGTCATACATAGGAAAAACCCTTCAATTGTCCTGCGCATGTTTGTAATCCAAATGTGGCTCCTAATAAGATTGCTTGGGTTTCCAAGCAGAGCCTGGATAGCTCAGTCGGTAGAGCATCAGACTTTTAATCTGAGGGTCCAGGGTTCAAGTCCCTGTTCAGGCTCTTCCATGCATGCTAGCAGTGAAAATGTTGGAGCCACAAATTGACCTGATGTACTGCAAAAATGGGTCAACTGGCAGAAATAACATTAGTCCCTGCTTGAATACAATGCTTATCATTTAAGATTTGCTGCCTTTGAGTAAAGCTTCTTAATGCCTATATCTTTGCATCGTGACCCAGTGTTTGACTGACTCCACTGAAAAGAGAAACCAGACTTTTGCATAGAACATTCTGGTTTGGAGAATGCAGGCATCGGTGCCACCACCTCTCGCATGCAAAGCGAGGGCTCTAGAATCTGAGCTAATAAGCCTACATGTTCCACTAGAAAATGTTAAGTGTAATCTTACCTTTGAACAAAAAAATCCATTGTATTGCAACAAACCACAGCTATACTTGTGAACTTAAAATGACACAATATTAGTACAAATTGGAAATAATCTAGCATCATTTGTAGGACTCAATGCTTGTGAAGGCTATTTTGAATTAAATTGAGACAAGGCATTGCAATGGTAAATGACAACTTGGAGAATGTGGGTATCGATCCCACCGCCTCTCGCATGCTAAGCGAGCACTCTACCATCTGAGTTAATTCCCCTTAAGTGCAAGTGTATCAGAAGCTCAATCAACAGTAGACCAAACGTCAGAATAATGGTGTGACCCATCAGTTGCACCGTTTGTGGTCAAAAGGATGTGGACTAGAAATCATAAAAAAGGGACACATGAGGAGTCATACATAGGAAAAACCCTTCAATTGTCCTGCGCATGTTTGTAATCCAAATGTGGCTCCTAATAAGATTGCTTGGGTTTCCAAGCAGAGCCTGGATAGCTCAGTCGGTAGAGCATCAGACTTTTAATCTGAGGGTCCAGGGTTCAAATCCCTGTTCAGGCTCTTCCATGCATGCTAGCAGTGAAAATGTTGGAGCCACAAGTTGACCTGATGTACTGCAAAAATGGGTCAACTGGCAGAAATAACATTAGTCCCTGCTTGAATACAATGCTTATCATTTAAGATTTGCTGCCTTTGAGTAAAGCTTCTTAATGCCTATATCTTTGCATCGTGACCCAGTGTTTGACTGACTCCACTGAAAAGAGAAACCAGACTTTTGCATATAACATTCTGGTTTGGAGAATGCAGGCATCGGTGCCACCACCTCTCGCATGCAAAGCGAGGGCTCTAGCATCTGAGCTAATAAGCCTACATGTTCCAGTAGAAAATGTTAAGTGGAATCTTACCTTTGAACAAAAAAATCCATTGTATTGCAACAAACCACAGCTATACATACTTGTGACCTTAAAATGACACAATATTAGTACGAATTGGAAATAATCTAGCATCATTTGTAGGACTCAATGCTTGTGAAGGCTATTTTGAATTAAATTGAGACAAGGCATTGCAATGGTAAATGACAACTTGGAGAATGTGGGTATCGATCCCACCGCCTCTCACATGCTAAGCGAGCACTCTACCATCTGAGCTAATTCCCCTTAAGTGCAAGTGTATCAGAAGCTCAATCAACAGTAGACCAAACGTCAGAATAATGGTGTGACCCATCAGTTGCACCGTTTGTGGTCAAAAGGATGTGGACTAGAAATCATAAAAAAGGGACACATGAGGAGTCATACATAGGAAAAACCCTTCAATTGTCCTGCGCATGTTTGTAATCCAAATGTGGCTCCTAATAAGATTGCTTGGGTTTCCAAGCAGAGCCTGGATAGCTCAGTCGGTAGAGCATCAGACTTTTAATCTGAGGGTCCAGGGTTCAAGTCCCTGTTCAGGCTCTTCCATGCATGCTAGCAGTGAAAATGTTGGAGCCACAAGTTGACCTGATGTACTGCAAAAATGGGTCAACTGGCAGAAATAACATTAGTCCCTGCTTGAATACAATGCTTATCATTTAAGATTTGCTGCCTTTGAGTAAAGCTTCTTAATGCCTATATCTTTGCATCGTGACCCAGTGTTTGACTGACTCCACTGAAAAGAGAAACCAGACTTTTGCATAGAACATTCTGGTTTGGAGAATGCAGGCATCGGTGCCACCACCTCTCGCATGCAAAGCGAGGGCTCTAGAATCTGAGCTAATAAGCCTACATGTTCCACTAGAAAATGTTAAGTGGAATCTTACCTTTGAACAAAAAAATCCATTGTATTGCAACAAACCACAGCTATACATACTTGTGACCTTAAAATTACACAATATTAGTACAAATTGGAAATAATCTAGCATCATTTGTAGGACTCAATTTCTTGTGAAGGCTATTTTGAATTAAATTGAGACAAGGCATTGCAATGGTAAATGACAACTTGGAGAATGTGGGTATCGATCCCACCGCCTCTCGCATGCTAAGCGAGCACTCTACCATCTGAGCTAATTCCCCTTAAGTGCAAGTGTATCAGAAGCTCAATCAACAGTAGACCAAACGTCAGAATAATGGTGTGACCCATCAGTTGCACCGTTTGTGGTCAAAAGGATGTGGACTAGAAATCATAAAAAAGGGACACATGAGGAATCATACATAGGAAAAACCCTTCAATTGTCCTGCGCATGTTTGTAATCCAAATGTGGCTCCTAATAAGATGGCTTGGGTTTCCAAGCAGAGCCTGGATAGCTCAGTCGGTAGAGCATCAGACTTTTAATCTGAGGGTCCAGGGTTCAAGTCCCTGTTCAGGCTCTTCCATGCATGCTAGCAGTGAAAATGTTGGAGTCACAAGTTGACCTGATGTACTGCAAAAATGGGTCAACTGGCAGAAATAACATTAGTCCCTGCTTGAATACAATGCTTATCATTTAAGATTTGCTGCCTTTGAGTAAAGCTTCTTAATGCCTATATCTTTGCATCGTGACCCAGTGTTTGACTGACTCCACTGAAAAGAGAAACCAGACTTTTGCATAGAACATTCTGGTTTGGAGAATGCAGGCATCGGTGCCACCACCTCTCGCATGCAAAGCGAGGGCTCTAGAATCTGAGCTAATAAGCCTACATGTTCCACTAGAAAATGTTAAGTGGAATCTTACCTTTGAACAAAAAAATCCATTGTATTGCAACAAACCACAGCTATACATACTTGTGAACTTAAAATGACACAATATTAGTACAAATTGGAAATAATCTAGCATCATTTGTAGGACTCAATGCTTGTGAAGGCTATTTTGAATTAAATTGAGACAAGGCATTGCAATGGTAAATGACAACTTGGAGAATGTGGGTATCGATCCCACCGCCTCTCGCATGCTAAGCGAGCACTCTACCATCTGAGCTAATTCCCCTTAAGTGCAAGTGTATCAGAAGCTCAATCAACAGTAGACCAAACGTCAGAATAATGGTGTGACCCATCAGTTGCACCGTTTGTGGTCAAAAGGATGTGGACTAGAAATCATAAAAAAGGGACACATGAGGAGTCATACATAGGAAAAACCCTTCAATTGTCCTGCGCATGTTTTTAATCCAAATGTGGCTCCTAATAAGATTGCTTGGGTTTCCAAGCAGAGCCTGGATAGCTCAGTCGGTAGAGCATCAGACTTTTAATATGAGGTTTCCAGGGTTCAAGTCCCTGTTCAGGCTCTTCTTCCATGCATGCTTGCAGTGAAAATGTTGGAGCCACAAGTTGACCTGATGTACTGCAAAAATGGGTCAACTGGCAGAAATAACATTAGTCCCTGCTTGAATACAATGCTTATCATTTAAGATTTGCTGCCTTTGAGTAAAGCTTCTTAATGCCTATATCTTTGCATAGTGACCCAGTGTTTGACTGACTCCACTGAAAAGAGAAACCAGACTTTTGCATAGAACGTTGGTTTGGAGAATGCAGGCATCGGTGCCACCACCTCTCGCATGCAAAGCGAGCGCTCTAGAATCTGAGCTAATAAGCCTACATGTTCCACTAGAAAATGTTAAGTGGAATCTTACCTTTGAACAAAAAAATCCATTGTATTGCAACAAACCACAGCTATACATACTTGTGACCTTAAAATGACACAATATTAGTACAAATTGGAAATAATCTAGCATCATTTGTAGGACTCAATGCTTGTGAAGGCTATTTTGAATTAAATTGAGACAAGGCATTGCAATGGTAAATGACAACTTGGAGAATGTGGGTATCGATCCCACCGCCTCTCGCATGCTAAGCGAGCACTCTACCATCTGAGCTAATTCCCCTTAAGTGCAAGTGTATCAGAAGCTCAATCAACAGTAGACCAAACGTCAGAATAATGGTGTGACCCATCAGTTGCACCGTTTGTGGTCAAAAGGATGTGGACTAGAAATCATAAAAAAGGGACACATGAGGAATCATACATAGGAAAAACCCTTCAATTGTCCTGCGCATGTTTGTAATCCAAATGTGGCTCCTAATAAGATGGCTTGGGTTTCCAAGCAGAGCCTGGATAGCTCAGTCGGTAGAGCATCAGACTTTTAATCTGAGGGTCCAGGGTTCAAGTCCCTGTTCAGGCTCTTCCATGCATGCTAGCAGTGAAAATGTTGGAGTCACAAGTTGACCTGATGTACTGCAAAAATGGGTCAACTGGCAGAAATAACATTAGTCCCTGCTTGAATACAATGCTTATCATTTAAGATTTGCTGCCTTTGAGTAAAGCTTCTTAATGCCTATATCTTTGCATCGTGACCCAGTGTTTGACTGACTCCACTGAAAAGAGAAACCAGACTTTTGCATAGAACATTCTGGTTTGGAGAATGCAGGCATCGGTGCCACCACCTCTCGCATGCAAAGCGAGGGCTCTAGAATCTGAGCTAATAAGCCTACATGTTCCACTAGAAAATGTTAAGTGGAATCTTACCTTTGAACAAAAAAATCCATTGTATTGCAACAAACCACAGCTATACATACTTGTGAACTTAAAATGACACAATATTAGTACAAATTGGAAATAATCTAGCATCATTTGTAGGACTCAATGCTTGTGAAGGCTATTTTGAATTAAATTGAGACAAGGCATTGCAATGGTAAATGACAACTTGGAGAATGTGGGTATCGATCCCACCGCCTCTCGCATGCTAAGCGAGCACTCTACCATCTGAGCTAATTCCCCTTAAGTGCAAGTGTATCAGAAGCTCAATCAACAGTAGACCAAACGTCAGAATAATGGTGTGACCCATCAGTTGCACCGTTTGTGGTCAAAAGGATGTGGACTAGAAATCATAAAAAAGGGACACATGAGGAGTCATACATAGGAAAAACCCTTCAATTGTCCTGCGCATGTTTGTAATCCAAATGTGGCTCCTAATAAGATTGCTTGGGTTTCCAAGCAGAGCCTGGATAGCTCAGTCGGTAGAGCATCAGACTTTTAATCTGAGGGTCCAGGGTTCAAGTCCCTGTTCAGGCTCTTCTTCCATGCATGCTTGCAGTGAAAATGTTGGAGCCACAAGTTGACCTGATGTACTGCAAAAATGGGTCAACTGGCAGAAATAACATTAGTCCCTGCTTGAATACAATGCTTATCATTTAAGATTTGCTGCCTTTGAGTAAAGCTTCTTAATGCCTATATCTTTGCATAGTGACCCAGTGTTTGACTGACTCCACTGAAAAGAGAAACCAGACTTTTGCATAGAACGTTGGTTTGGAGAATGCAGGCATCGGTGCCACCACCTCTCGCATGCAAAGCGAGCGCTCTAGAATCTGAGCTAATAAGCCTACATGTTGCAGTAGAAAATGTTAAGTGGAATCTTACCTTTGAACAAAAAAATCCATTGTATTGCAACAAACCACAGCTATACATACTTGTGACCTTAAAATGACACAATATTAGTACAAATTGGAAATAATCTAGCATCATTTGTAGGACTCAATGCTTGTGAAGGCTATTTTGAATTAAATTGAGACAAGGCATTGCAATGGTAAATGACAACTTGGAGAATGTGGGTATCGATCCCACCGCCTCTCGCATGCTAAGCGAGCACTCTACCATCTGAGCTAATTCCCCTTAAGTGCAAGTGTATCAGAAGCTCAATCAACAGTAGACCAAACGTCAGAATAATGGTGTGACCCATCAGTTGCACCGTTTGTGGTCAAAAGGATGTGGACTAGAAATCATAAAAAAGGGACACATGAGGAGTCATACATAGGAAAAACCCTTCAATTGTCCTGCGCATGTTTGTAATCCAAATGTGGCTCCTAATAAGATTGCTTGGGTTTCCAAGCAGAGCCTGGATAGCTCAGTCGGTAGAGCATCAGACTTTTAATCTGAGGGTCCAGGGTTCAAGTCCCTGTTCAGGCTCTTCCATGCATGCTAGCAGTGAAAATGTTGGAGCCACAAGTTGACCTGATGTACTGCAAAAATGGGTCAACTGGCAGAAATAACATTAGTCCCTGCTTGAATACAATGCTTATCATTTAAGATTTGCTGCCTTTGAGTAAAGCTTCTTAATGCCTATATCTTTGCATCGTGACCCAGTGTTTGACTGACTCCACTGAAAAGAGAAACCAGACTTTTGCATAGAACATTCTGGTTTGGAGAATGCAGGCATCGGTGCCACCACCTCTCGCATGCAAAGCGAGGGCTCTAGAATCTGAGCTAATAAGCCTACATGTTCCACTAGAAAATGTTAAGTGGAATCTTACCTTTGAACAAAAAAATCCATTGTATTGCAACAAACCACAGCTATACATACTTGTGACCTTAAAATTACACAATATTAGTACAAATTGGAAATAATCTAGCATCATTTGTAGGACTCAATGCTTGTGAAGGCTATTTTGAATTAAATTGAGACAAGGCATTGCAATGGTAAATGACAACTTGGAGAATGTGGGTATCGATCCCACCGCCTCTCGCATGCTAAGCGAGCACTCTACCATCTGAGCTAATTCCCCTTAAGTGCAAGTGTATCAGAAGCTCAATCAACAGTAGACCAAACGTCAGAATAATGGTGTGACCCATCAGTTGCACCGTTTGTGGTCAAAAGGATGTGGGCTAGAAATCATAAAAAAGGGACACATGAGGAATCATACATAGGAAAAACCCTTCAATTGTCCTGCGCAAGTTTGTAATCCAAATGTGGCTCCTAATAAGATGGCTTGGGTTTCCAAGCAGAGCCTGGATATAGCTCAGTCGGTAGAGCATCAGACTTTTAATCTGAGGGTCCAGGGTTCAAGTCCCTGTTCAGGCTCTTCCATGCATGCTAGCAGTGAAAATGTTGGAGTCACAAGTTGACCTGATGTACTGCAAAAATGGGTCAACTGGCAGAAATAACATTAGTCCCTGCTTGAATACAATGCTTATCATTTAAGATTTGCTGCCTTTGAGTAAAGCTTCTTAATGCCTATATCTTTGCATCGTGACCCAGTGTTTGACTGACTCCACTGAAAAGAGAAACCAGACTTTTGCATAGAACATTCTGGTTTGGAGAATGCAGGCATCGGTGCCACCACCTCTCGCATGCAAAGCGAGGGCTCTAGAATCTGAGCTAATAAGCCTACATGTTCCACTAGAAAATGTTAAGTGGAATCTTACCTTTGAACAAAAAAATCCATTGTATTGCAACAAACCACAGCTATACATACTTGTGACCTTAAAATTACACAATATTAGTACAAATTGGAAATAATCTAGCATCATTTGTAGGACTCAATTTCTTGTGAAGGCTATTTTGAATTAAATTGAGACAAGGCATTGCAATGGTAAATGACAACTTGGAGAATGTGGGTATCGATCCCACCGCCTCTCGCATGCTAAGCGAGCACTCTACCATCTGAGCTAATTCCCCTTAAGTGCAAGTGTATCAGAAGCTCAATCAACAGTAGACCAAACGTCAGAATAATGGTGTGACCCATCAGTTGCACCGTTTGTGGTCAAAAGGATGTGGACTAGAAATCATAAAAAAGGGACACATGAGGAATCATACATAGGAAAAACCCTTCAATTGTCCTGCGCATGTTTGTAATCCAAATGTGGCTCCTAATAAGATGGCTTGGGTTTCCAAGCAGAGCCTGGATAGCTCAGTCGGTAGAGCATCAGACTTTTAATCTGAGGGTCCAGGGTTCAAGTCCCTGTTCAGGCTCTTCCATGCATGCTAGCAGTGAAAATGTTGGAGTCACAAGTTGACCTGATGTACTGCAAAAATGGGTCAACTGGCAGAAATAACATTAGTCCCTGCTTGAATACAATGCTTATCATTTAAGATTTGCTGCCTTTGAGTAAAGCTTCTTAATGCCTATATCTTTGCATCGTGACCCAGTGTTTGACTGACTCCACTGAAAAGAGAAACCAGACTTTTGCATAGAACATTCTGGTTTGGAGAATGCAGGCATCGGTGCCACCACCTCTCGCATGCAAAGCGAGGGCTCTAGAATCTGAGCTAATAAGCCTACATGTTCCACTAGAAAATGTTAAGTGGAATCTTACCTTTGAACAAAAAAATCCATTGTATTGCAACAAACCACAGCTATACATACTTGTGAACTTAAAATGACACAATATTAGTACAAATTGGAAATAATCTAGCATCATTTGTAGGACTCAATGCTTGTGAAGGCTATTTTGAATTAAATTGAGACAAGGCATTGCAATGGTAAATGACAACTTGGAGAATGTGGGTATCGATCCCACCGCCTCTCGCATGCTAAGCGAGCACTCTACCATCTGAGCTAATTCCCCTTAAGTGCAAGTGTATCAGAAGCTCAATCAACAGTAGACCAAACGTCAGAATAATGGTGTGACCCATCAGTTGCACCGTTTGTGGTCAAAAGGATGTGGACTAGAAATCATAAAAAAGGGACACATGAGGAGTCATACATAGGAAAAACCCTTCAATTGTCCTGCGCATGTTTTTAATCCAAATGTGGCTCCTAATAAGATTGCTTGGGTTTCCAAGCAGAGCCTGGATAGCTCAGTCGGTAGAGCATCAGACTTTTAATATGAGGTTTCCAGGGTTCAAGTCCCTGTTCAGGCTCTTCTTCCATGCATGCTTGCAGTGAAAATGTTGGAGCCACAAGTTGACCTGATGTACTGCAAAAATGGGTCAACTGGCAGAAATAACATTAGTCCCTGCTTGAATACAATGCTTATCATTTAAGATTTGCTGCCTTTGAGTAAAGCTTCTTAATGCCTATATCTTTGCATAGTGACCCAGTGTTTGACTGACTCCACTGAAAAGAGAAACCAGACTTTTGCATAGAACGTTGGTTTGGAGAATGCAGGCATCGGTGCCACCACCTCTCGCATGCAAAGCGAGCGCTCTAGAATCTGAGCTAATAAGCCTACATGTTCCACTAGAAAATGTTAAGTGGAATCTTACCTTTGAACAAAAAAATCCATTGTATTGCAACAAACCACAGCTATACATACTTGTGACCTTAAAATGACACAATATTAGTACAAATTGGAAATAATCTAGCATCATTTGTAGGACTCAATGCTTGTGAAGGCTATTTTGAATTAAATTGAGACAAGGCATTGCAATGGTAAATGACAACTTGGAGAATGTGGGTATCGATCCCACCGCCTCTCGCATGCTAAGCGAGCACTCTACCATCTGAGCTAATTCCCCTTAAGTGCAAGTGTATCAGAAGCTCAATCAACAGTAGACCAAACGTCAGAATAATGGTGTGACCCATCAGTTGCACCGTTTGTGGTCAAAAGGATGTGGACTAGAAATCATAAAAAAGGGACACATGAGGAATCATACATAGGAAAAACCCTTCAATTGTCCTGCGCATGTTTGTAATCCAAATGTGGCTCCTAATAAGATGGCTTGGGTTTCCAAGCAGAGCCTGGATAGCTCAGTCGGTAGAGCATCAGACTTTTAATCTGAGGGTCCAGGGTTCAAGTCCCTGTTCAGGCTCTTCCATGCATGCTAGCAGTGAAAATGTTGGAGTCACAAGTTGACCTGATGTACTGCAAAAATGGGTCAACTGGCAGAAATAACATTAGTCCCTGCTTGAATACAATGCTTATCATTTAAGATTTGCTGCCTTTGAGTAAAGCTTCTTAATGCCTATATCTTTGCATCGTGACCCAGTGTTTGACTGACTCCACTGAAAAGAGAAACCAGACTTTTGCATAGAACATTCTGGTTTGGAGAATGCAGGCATCGGTGCCACCACCTCTCGCATGCAAAGCGAGGGCTCTAGAATCTGAGCTAATAAGCCTACATGTTCCACTAGAAAATGTTAAGTGGAATCTTACCTTTGAACAAAAAAATCCATTGTATTGCAACAAACCACAGCTATACATACTTGTGAACTTAAAATGACACAATATTAGTACAAATTGGAAATAATCTAGCATCATTTGTAGGACTCAATGCTTGTGAAGGCTATTTTGAATTAAATTGAGACAAGGCATTGCAATGGTAAATGACAACTTGGAGAATGTGGGTATCGATCCCACCGCCTCTCGCATGCTAAGCGAGCACTCTACCATCTGAGCTAATTCCCCTTAAGTGCAAGTGTATCAGAAGCTCAATCAACAGTAGACCAAACGTCAGAATAATGGTGTGACCCATCAGTTGCACCGTTTGTGGTCAAAAGGATGTGGACTAGAAATCATAAAAAAGGGACACATGAGGAGTCATACATAGGAAAAACCCTTCAATTGTCCTGCGCATGTTTTTAATCCAAATGTGGCTCCTAATAAGATTGCTTGGGTTTCCAAGCAGAGCCTGGATAGCTCAGTCGGTAGAGCATCAGACTTTTAATATGAGGTTTCCAGGGTTCAAGTCCCTGTTCAGGCTCTTCTTCCATGCATGCTTGCAGTGAAAATGTTGGAGCCACAAGTTGACCTGATGTACTGCAAAAATGGGTCAACTGGCAGAAATAACATTAGTCCCTGCTTGAATACAATGCTTATCATTTAAGATTTGCTGCCTTTGAGTAAAGCTTCTTAATGCCTATATCTTTGCATAGTGACCCAGTGTTTGACTGACTCCACTGAAAAGAGAAACCAGACTTTTGCATAGAACGTTGGTTTGGAGAATGCAGGCATCGGTGCCACCACCTCTCGCATGCAAAGCGAGCGCTCTAGAATCTGAGCTAATAAGCCTACATGTTCCACTAGAAAATGTTAAGTGGAATCTTACCTTTGAACAAAAAAATCCATTGTATTGCAACAAACCACAGCTATACATACTTGTGACCTTAAAATGACACAATATTAGTACAAATTGGAAATAATCTAGCATCATTTGTAGGACTCAATGCTTGTGAAGGCTATTTTGAATTAAATTGAGACAAGGCATTGCAATGGTAAATGACAACTTGGAGAATGTGGGTATCGATCCCACCGCCTCTCGCATGCTAAGCGAGCACTCTACCATCTGAGCTAATTCCCCTTAAGTGCAAGTGTATCAGAAGCTCAATCAACAGTAGACCAAACGTCAGAATAATGGTGTGACCCATCAGTTGCACCGTTTGTGGTCAAAAGGATGTGGACTAGAAATCATAAAAAAGGGACACATGAGGAATCATACATAGGAAAAACCCTTCAATTGTCCTGCGCATGTTTGTAATCCAAATGTGGCTCCTAATAAGATGGCTTGGGTTTCCAAGCAGAGCCTGGATAGCTCAGTCGGTAGAGCATCAGACTTTTAATCTGAGGGTCCAGGGTTCAAGTCCCTGTTCAGGCTCTTCCATGCATGCTAGCAGTGAAAATGTTGGAGTCACAAGTTGACCTGATGTACTGCAAAAATGGGTCAACTGGCAGAAATAACATTAGTCCCTGCTTGAATACAATGCTTATCATTTAAGATTTGCTGCCTTTGAGTAAAGCTTCTTAATGCCTATATCTTTGCATCGTGACCCAGTGTTTGACTGACTCCACTGAAAAGAGAAACCAGACTTTTGCATAGAACATTCTGGTTTGGAGAATGCAGGCATCGGTGCCACCACCTCTCGCATGCAAAGCGAGGGCTCTAGAATCTGAGCTAATAAGCCTACATGTTCCACTAGAAAATGTTAAGTGGAATCTTACCTTTGAACAAAAAAATCCATTGTATTGCAACAAACCACAGCTATACATACTTGTGAACTTAAAATGACACAATATTAGTACAAATTGGAAATAATCTAGCATCATTTGTAGGACTCAATGCTTGTGAAGGCTATTTTGAATTAAATTGAGACAAGGCATTGCAATGGTAAATGACAACTTGGAGAATGTGGGTATCGATCCCACCGCCTCTCGCATGCTAAGCGAGCACTCTACCATCTGAGCTAATTCCCCTTAAGTGCAAGTGTATCAGAAGCTCAATCAACAGTAGACCAAACGTCAGAATAATGGTGTGACCCATCAGTTGCACCGTTTGTGGTCAAAAGGATGTGGACTAGAAATCATAAAAAAGGGACACATGAGGAGTCATACATAGGAAAAACCCTTCAATTGTCCTGCGCATGTTTGTAATCCAAATGTGGCTCCTAATAAGATTGCTTGGGTTTCCAAGCAGAGCCTGGATAGCTCAGTCGGTAGAGCATCAGACTTTTAATCTGAGGGTCCAGGGTTCAAGTCCCTGTTCAGGCTCTTCTTCCATGCATGCTTGCAGTGAAAATGTTGGAGCCACAAGTTGACCTGATGTACTGCAAAAATGGGTCAACTGGCAGAAATAACATTAGTCCCTGCTTGAATACAATGCTTATCATTTAAGATTTGCTGCCTTTGAGTAAAGCTTCTTAATGCCTATATCTTTGCATAGTGACCCAGTGTTTGACTGACTCCACTGAAAAGAGAAACCAGACTTTTGCATAGAACGTTGGTTTGGAGAATGCAGGCATCGGTGCCACCACCTCTCGCATGCAAAGCGAGCGCTCTAGAATCTGAGCTAATAAGCCTACATGTTGCAGTAGAAAATGTTAAGTGGAATCTTACCTTTGAACAAAAAAATCCATTGTATTGCAACAAACCACAGCTATACATACTTGTGACCTTAAAATGACACAATATTAGTACAAATTGGAAATAATCTAGCATCATTTGTAGGACTCAATGCTTGTGAAGGCTATTTTGAATTAAATTGAGACAAGGCATTGCAATGGTAAATGACAACTTGGAGAATGTGGGTATCGATCCCACCGCCTCTCGCATGCTAAGCGAGCACTCTACCATCTGAGCTAATTCCCCTTAAGTGCAAGTGTATCAGAAGCTCAATCAACAGTAGACCAAACGTCAGAATAATGGTGTGACCCATCAGTTGCACCGTTTGTGGTCAAAAGGATGTGGACTAGAAATCATAAAAAAGGGACACATGAGGAGTCATACATAGGAAAAACCCTTCAATTGTCCTGCGCATGTTTGTAATCCAAATGTGGCTCCTAATAAGATTGCTTGGGTTTCCAAGCAGAGCCTGGATAGCTCAGTCGGTAGAGCATCAGACTTTTAATCTGAGGGTCCAGGGTTCAAGTCCCTGTTCAGGCTCTTCCATGCATGCTAGCAGTGAAAATGTTGGAGCCACAAGTTGACCTGATGTACTGCAAAAATGGGTCAACTGGCAGAAATAACATTAGTCCCTGCTTGAATACAATGCTTATCATTTAAGATTTGCTGCCTTTGAGTAAAGCTTCTTAATGCCTATATCTTTGCATCGTGACCCAGTGTTTGACTGACTCCACTGAAAAGAGAAACCAGACTTTTGCATAGAACATTCTGGTTTGGAGAATGCAGGCATCGGTGCCACCACCTCTCGCATGCAAAGCGAGGGCTCTAGAATCTGAGCTAATAAGCCTACATGTTCCACTAGAAAATGTTAAGTGGAATCTTACCTTTGAACAAAAAAATCCATTGTATTGCAACAAACCACAGCTATACATACTTGTGACCTTAAAATTACACAATATTAGTACAAATTGGAAATAATCTAGCATCATTTGTAGGACTCAATGCTTGTGAAGGCTATTTTGAATTAAATTGAGACAAGGCATTGCAATGGTAAATGACAACTTGGAGAATGTGGGTATCGATCCCACCGCCTCTCGCATGCTAAGCGAGCACTCTACCATCTGAGCTAATTCCCCTTAAGTGCAAGTGTATCAGAAGCTCAATCAACAGTAGACCAAACGTCAGAATAATGGTGTGACCCATCAGTTGCACCGTTTGTGGTCAAAAGGATGTGGGCTAGAAATCATAAAAAAGGGACACATGAGGAATCATACATAGGAAAAACCCTTCAATTGTCCTGCGCAAGTTTGTAATCCAAATGTGGCTCCTAATAAGATGGCTTGGGTTTCCAAGCAGAGCCTGGATATAGCTCAGTCGGTAGAGCATCAGACTTTTAATCTGAGGGTCCAGGGTTCAAGTCCCTGTTCAGGCTCTTCCATGCATGCTAGCAGTGAAAATGTTGGAGTCACAAGTTGACCTGATGTACTGCAAAAATGGGTCAACTGGCAGAAATAACATTAGTCCCTGCTTGAATACAATGCTTATCATTTAAGATTTGCTGCCTTTGAGTAAAGCTTCTTAATGCCTATATCTTTGCATCGTGACCCAGTGTTTGACTGACTCCACTGAAAAGAGAAACCAGACTTTTGCATAGAACATTCTGGTTTGGAGAATGCAGGCATCGGTGCCACCACCTCTCGCATGCAAAGCGAGGGCTCTAGAATCTGAGCTAATAAGCCTACATGTTCCACTAGAAAATGTTAAGTGGAATCTTACCTTTGAACAAAAAAATCCATTGTATTGCAACAAACCACAGCTATACATACTTGTGAACTTAAAATTACACAATATTAGTACAAATTGGAAATAATCTAGCATCATTTGTAGGACTCAATGCTTGTGAAGGCTATTTTGAATTAAATTGAGACAAGGCATTGCAATGGTAAATGACAACTTGGAGAATGTGGGTATCGATCCCACCGCCTCTCGCATGCTAAGCGAGCACTCTACCATCTGAGCTAATTCCCCTTAAGTGCAAGTGTATCAGAAGCTCAATCAACAGTAGACCAAACGTCAGAATAATGGTGTGACCCATCAGTTGCACCGTTTGTGGTCAAAAGGATGTGGACTAGAAATCATAAAAAAGGGACACATGAGGAGTCATACATAGGAAAAACCCTTCAATTGTCCTGCGCATGTTTGTAATCCAAATGTGGCTCCTAATAAGATTGCTTGGGTTTCCAAGCAGAGCCTGGATAGCTCAGTCGGTAGAGCATCAGACTTTTAATCTGAGGGTCCAGGGTTCAAGTCCCTGTTCAGGCTCTTCTTCCATGCATGCTTGCAGTGAAAATGTTGGAGCCACAAATTGACCTGATGTACTGCAAAAATGGGTCAACTGGCAGAAATAACATTAGTCCCTGCTTGAATACAATGCTTATCATTTAAGATTTGCTGCCTTTGAGTAAAGCTTCTTAATGCCTATATCTTTGCATAGTGACCCAGTGTTTGACTGACTCCACTGAAAAGAGAAACCAGACTTTTGCATAGAACATTCTGGTTTGGAGAATGCAGGCATCGGTGCCACCACCTCTCGCATGCAAAGCGAGGGCTCTAGAATCTGAGCTAATAAGCCTACATGTTCCACTAGAAAATGTTAAGTGGAATCTTACCTTTGAACAAAAAAATCCATTGTATTGCAACAAACCACAGCTATACATACTTGTGACCTTAAAATTACACAATATTAGTACACATTGGAAATAATCTAGCATCATTTGTAGGACTCAATGCTTGTGAAGGCTATTTTGAATTAAATTGAGACAAGGCATTGCAATGGTAAATGACAACTTGGAGAATGTGGGTATCGATCCCACCGCCTCTCGCATGCTAAGCGAGCACTCTACCATCTGAGCTAATTCCCCTTAAGTGCAAGTGTATCAGAAGCTCAATCAACAGTAGACCAAACGTCAGAATAATGGTGTGACCCATCAGTTGCACCGTTTGTGGTCAAAAGGATGTGGACTAGAAATCATAAAAAAGGGACACATGAGGAATCATACATAGGAAAAACCCTTCAATTGTCCTGCGCATGTTTGTAATCCAAATGTGGCTCCTAATAAGATGGCTTGGGTTTCCAAGCAGAGCCTGGATAGCTCAGTCGGTAGAGCATCAGACTTTTAATCTGAGGGTCCAGGGTTCAAGTCCCTGTTCAGGCTCTTCCATGCATGCTAGCAGTGAAAATGTTGGAGTCACAAGTTGACCTGATGTACTGCAAAAATGGGTCAACTGGCAGAAATAACATTAGTCCCTGCTTGAATACAATGCTTATCATTTAAGATTTGCTGCCTTTGAGTAAAGCTTCTTAATGCCTATATCTTTGCATCGTGACCCAGTGTTTGACTGACTCCACTGAAAAGAGAAACCAGACTTTTGCATAGAACATTCTGGTTTGGAGAATGCAGGCATCGGTGCCACCACCTCTCGCATGCAAAGCGAGGGCTCTAGAATCTGAGCTAATAAGCCTACATGTTCCACTAGAAAATGTTAAGTGGAATCTTACCTTTGAACAAAAAAATCCATTGTATTGCAACAAACCACAGCTATACATACTTGTGAACTTAAAATGACACAATATTAGTACAAATTGGAAATAATCTAGCATCATTTGTAGGACTCAATTTCTTGTGAAGGCTATTTTGAATTAAATTGAGACAAGGCATTGCAATGGTAAATGACAACTTGGAGAATGTGGGTATCGATCCCACCGCCTCTCGCATGCTAAGCGAGCACTCTACCATCTGAGCTAATTCCCCTTAAGTGCAAGTGTATCAGAAGCTCAATCAACAGTAGACCAAACGTCAGAATAATGGTGTGACCCATCAGTTGCACCGTTTGTGGTCAAAAGGATGTGGACTAGAAATCATAAAAAAGGGACACATGAGGAGTCATACATAGGAAAAACCCTTCAATTGTCCTGCGCATGTTTGTAATCCAAATGTGGCTCCTAATAAGATTGCTTGGGTTTCCAAGCAGAGCCTGGATAGCTCAGTCGGTAGAGCATCAGACTTTTAATCTGAGGGTCCAGGGTTCAAGTCCCTGTTCAGGCTCTTCTTCCATGCATGCTTGCAGTGAAAATGTTGGAGCCACAAATTGACCTGATGTACTGCAAAAATGGGTCAACTGGCAGAAATAACATTAGTCCCTGCTTGAATACAATGCTTATCATTTAAGATTTGCTGCCTTTGAGTAAAGCTTCTTAATGCCTATATCTTTGCATAGTGACCCAGTGTTTGACTGACTCCACTGAAAAGAGAAACCAGACTTTTGCATAGAACATTCTGGTTTGGAGAATGCAGGCATCGGTGCCACCACCTCTCGCATGCAAAGCGAGGGCTCTAGAATCTGAGCTAATAAGCCTACATGTTCCACTAGAAAATGTTAAGTGGAATCTTACCTTTGAACAAAAAAATCCATTGTATTGCAACAAACCACAGCTATACATACTTGTGACCTTAAAATTACACAATATTAGTACACATTGGAAATAATCTAGCATCATTTGTAGGACTCAATGCTTGTGAAGGCTATTTTGAATTAAATTGAGACAAGGCATTGCAATGGTAAATGACAACTTGGAGAATGTGGGTATCGATCCCACCGCCTCTCGCATGCTAAGCGAGCACTCTACCATCTGAGCTAATTCCCCTTAAGTGCAAGTGTATCAGAAGCTCAATCAACAGTAGACCAAACGTCAGAATAATGGTGTGACCCATCAGTTGCACCGTTTGTGGTCAAAAGGATGTGGACTAGAAATCATAAAAAAGGGACACATGAGGAATCATACATAGGAAAAACCCTTCAATTGTCCTGCGCATGTTTGTAATCCAAATGTGGCTCCTAATAAGATGGCTTGGGTTTCCAAGCAGAGCCTGGATAGCTCAGTCGGTAGAGCATCAGACTTTTAATCTGAGGGTCCAGGGTTCAAGTCCCTGTTCAGGCTCTTCCATGCATGCTAGCAGTGAAAATGTTGGAGTCACAAGTTGACCTGATGTACTGCAAAAATGGGTCAACTGGCAGAAATAACATTAGTCCCTGCTTGAATACAATGCTTATCATTTAAGATTTGCTGCCTTTGAGTAAAGCTTCTTAATGCCTATATCTTTGCATCGTGACCCAGTGTTTGACTGACTCCACTGAAAAGAGAAACCAGACTTTTGCATAGAACATTCTGGTTTGGAGAATGCAGGCATCGGTGCCACCACCTCTCGCATGCAAAGCGAGGGCTCTAGAATCTGAGCTAATAAGCCTACATGTTCCACTAGAAAATGTTAAGTGGAATCTTACCTTTGAACAAAAAAATCCATTGTATTGCAACAAACCACAGCTATACATACTTGTGAACTTAAAATGACACAATATTAGTACAAATTGGAAATAATCTAGCATCATTTGTAGGACTCAATGCTTGTGAAGGCTATTTTGAATTAAATTGAGACAAGGCATTGCAATGGTAAATGACAACTTGGAGAATGTGGGTATCGATCCCACCGCCTCTCGCATGCTAAGCGAGCACTCTACCATCTGAGCTAATTCCCCTTAAGTGCAAGTGTATCAGAAGCTCAATCAACAGTAGACCAAACGTCAGAATAATGGTGTGACCCATCAGTTGCACCGTTTGTGGTCAAAAGGATGTGGACTAGAAATCATAAAAAAGGGACACATGAGGAGTCATACATAGGAAAAACCCTTCAATTGTCCTGTGCATGTTTGTAATCCAAATGTGGCTCCTAATAAGATTGCTTGGGTTTCCAAGCAGAGCCTGGATAGCTCAGTCGGTAGAGCATCAGACTTTTAATCTGAGGGTCCAGGGTTCAAGTCCCTGTTCAGGCTCTTCTTCCATGCATGCTTGCAGTGAAAATGTTGAAGCCACAAGTTGACCTGATGTACTGCAAAAATGGGTCAACTGGCAGAAATAACATTAGTCCCTGCTTGAATACAATGCTTATCATTTAAGATTTGCTGCCTTTGAGTAAAGCTTCTTAATGCCTATATCTTTGCATAGTGACCCAGTGTTTGACTGACTCCACTGAAAAGAGAAACCAGACTTTTGCATAGAACGTTGGTTTGGAGAATGCAGGCATCGGTGCCACAACCTCTCGCATGCAAAGCGAGCGCTCTAGAATCTGAGCTAATAAGCCTACATGTTGCAGTAGAAAATGTTAAGTGGAATCTTACCTTTGAACAAAAAAATCCATTGTATTGCAACAAACCACAGCTATACATACTTGTGACCTTAAAATGACACAATATTAGTACAAATTGGAAATAATCTAGCATCATTTGTAGGACTCAATGCTTGTGAAGGCTATTTTGAATTAAATTGAGACAAGGCATTGCAATGGTAAATGACAACTTGGAGAATGTGGGTATCGATCCCACCGCCTCTCGCATGCTAAGCGAGCACTCTACCATCTGAGCTAATTCCCCTTAAGTGCAAGTGTATCAGAAGCTCAATCAACAGTAGACCAAACGTCAGAATAATGGTGTGACCCATCAGTTGCACCGTTTGTGGTCAAAAGGATGTGGACTAGAAATCATAAAAAAGGGACACATGAGGAGTCATACATAGGAAAAACCCTTCAATTGTCCTGCGCATGTTTGTAATCCAAATGTGGCTCCTAATAAGATTGCTTGGGTTTCCAAGCAGAGCCTGGATAGCTCAGTCGGTAGAGCATCAGACTTTTAATCTGAGGGTCCAGGGTTCAAGTCCCTGTTCAGGCTCTTCCATGCATGCTAGCAGTGAAAATGTTGGAGCCACAAGTTGACCTGATGTACTGCAAAAATGGGTCAACTGGCAGAAATAACATTAGTCCCTGCTTGAATACAATGCTTATCATTTAAGATTTGCTGCCTTTGAGTAAAGCTTCTTAATGCCTATATCTTTGCATCGTGACCCAGTGTTTGACTGACTCCACTGAAAAGAGAAACCAGACTTTTGCATAGAACATTCTGGTTTGGAGAATGCAGGCATCGGTGCCACCACCTCTCGCATGCAAAGCGAGGGCTCTAGAATCTGAGCTAATAAGCCTACATGTTCCACTAGAAAATGTTAAGTGGAATCTTACCTTTGAACAAAAAAATCCATTGTATTGCAACAAACCACAGCTATACATACTTGTGACCTTAAAATTACACAATATTAGTACAAATTGGAAATAATCTAGCATCATTTGTAGGACTCAATGCTTGTGAAGGCTATTTTGAATTAAATTGAGACAAGGCATTGCAATGGTAAATGACAACTTGGAGAATGTGGGTATCGATCCCACCGCCTCTCGCATGCTAAGCGAGCACTCTACCATCTGAGCTAATTCCCCTTAAGTGCAAGTGTATCAGAAGCTCAATCAACAGTAGACCAAACGTCAGAATAATGGTGTGACCCATCAGTTGCACCGTTTGTGGTCAAAAGGATGTGGACTAGAAATCATAAAAAAGGGACACATGAGGAGTCATACATAGGAAAAACCCTTCAATTGTCCTGCGCATGTTTGTAATCCAAATGTGGCTCCTAATAAGATTGCTTGGGTTTCCAAGCAGAGCCTGGATAGCTCAGTCGGTAGAGCATCAGACTTTTAATATGAGGGTCCAGGGTTCAAGTCCCTGTTCAGGCTCTTCTTCCATGCATGCTTGCAGTGAAAATGTTGGAGCCACAAGTTGACCTGATGTACTGCAAAAATGGGTCAACTGGCAGAAATAACATTAGTCCCTGCTTGAATACAATGCTTATCATTTAAGATTTGCTGCCTTTGAGTAAAGCTTCTTAATGCCTATATCTTTGCATAGTGACCCAGTGTTTGACTGACTCCACTGAAAAGAGAAACCAGACTTTTGCATAGAACGTTGGTTTGGAGAATGCAGGCATCGGTGCCACCACCTCTCGCATGCAAAGCGAGCGCTCTAGAATCTGAGCTAATAAGCCTACATGTTGCAGTAGAAAATGTTAAGTGGAATCTTACCTTTGAACAAAAAAATCCATTGTATTGCAACAAACCACAGCTATACATACTTGTGACCTTAAAATGACACAATATTAGTACAAATTGGAAATAATCTAGCATCATTTGTAGGACTCAATGCTTGTGAAGGCTATTTTGAATTAAATTGAGACAAGGCATTGCAATGGTAAATGACAACTTGGAGAATGTGGGTATCGATCCCACCGCCTCTCGCATGCTAAGCGAGCACTCTACCATCTGAGCTAATTCCCCTTAAGTGCAAGTGTATCAGAAGCTCAATCAACAGTAGACCAAACGTCAGAATAATGGTGTGACCCATCAGTTGCACCGTTTGTGGTCAAAAGGATGTGGACTAGAAATCATAAAAAAGGGACACATGAGGAATCATACATAGGAAAAACCCTTCAATTGTCCTGCGCATGTTTGTAATCCAAATGTGGCTCCTAATAAGATGGCTTGGGTTTCCAAGCAGAGCCTGGATAGCTCAGTCGGTAGAGCATCAGACTTTTAATCTGAGGGTCCAGGGTTCAAGTCCCTGTTCAGGCTCTTCCATGCATGCTAGCAGTGAAAATGTTGGAGTCACAAGTTGACCTGATGTACTGCAAAAATGGGTCAACTGGCAGAAATAACATTAGTCCCTGCTTGAATACAATGCTTATCATTTAAGATTTGCTGCCTTTGAGTAAAGCTTCTTAATGCATATATCTTTGCATCGTGACCCAGTGTTTGACTGACTCCACTGAAAAGAGAAACCAGACTTTTGCATAGAACATTCTGGTTTGGAGAATGCAGGCATCGGTGCCACCACCTCTCGCATGCAAAGCGAGGGCTCTAGAATCTGAGCTAATAAGCCTACATGTTCCACTAGAAAATGTTAAGTGGAATCTTACCTTTGAACAAAAAAATCCATTGTATTGCAACAAACCACAGCTATACATACTTGTGAACTTAAAATGACACAATATTAGTACAAATTGGAAATAATCTAGCATCATTTGTAGGACTCAATGCTTGTGAAGGCTATTTTGAATTAAATTGAGACAAGGCATTGCAATGGTAAATGACAACTTGGAGAATGTGGGTATCGATCCCACCGCCTCTCGCATGCTAAGCGAGCACTCTACCATCTGAGCTAATTCCCCTTAAGTGCAAGTGTATCAGAAGCTCAATCAACAGTAGACCAAACGTCAGAATAATGGTGTGACCCATCAGTTGCACCGTTTGTGGTCAAAAGGATGTGGACTAGAAATCATAAAAAAGGGACACATGAGGAGTCATACATAGGAAAAACCCTTCAATTGTCCTGCGCATGTTTGTAATCCAAATGTGGCTCCTAATAAGATTGCTTGGGTTTCCAAGCAGAGCCTGGATAGCTCAGTCGGTAGAGCATCAGACTTTTAATCTGAGGGTCCAGGGTTCAAGTCCCTGTTCAGGCTCTTCTTCCATGCATGCTTGCAGTGAAAATGTTGGAGCCACAAGTTGACCTGATGTACTGCAAAAATGGGTCAACTGGCAGAAATAACATTAGTCCCTGCTTGAATACAATGCTTATCATTTAAGATTTGCTGCCTTTGAGTAAAGCTTCTTAATGCCTATATCTTTGCATAGTGACCCAGTGTTTGACTGACTCCACTGAAAAGAGAAACCAGACTTTTGCATAGAACGTTGGTTTGGAGAATGCAGGCATCGGTGCCACCACCTCTCGCATGCAAAGCGAGCGCTCTAGAATCTGAGCTAATAAGCCTACATGTTGCAGTAGAAAATGTTAAGTGGAATCTTACCTTTGAACAAAAAAATCCATTGTATTGCAACAAACCACAGCTATACATACTTGTGACCTTAAAATGACACAATATTAGTACAAATTGGAAATAATCTAGCATCATTTGTAGGACTCAATGCTTGTGAAGGCTATTTTGAATTAAATTGAGACAAGGCATTGCAATGGTAAATGACAACTTGGAGAATGTGGGTATCGATCCCACCGCCTCTCGCATGCTAAGCGAGCACTCTACCATCTGAGCTAATTCCCCTTAAGTGCAAGTGTATCAGAAGCTCAATCAACAGTAGACCAAACGTCAGAATAATGGTGTGACCCATCAGTTGCACCGTTTGTGGTCAAAAGGATGTGGACTAGAAATCATAAAAAAGAGACACATGAGGAGTCATACATAGGAAAAACCCTTCAATTGTCCTGCGCATGTTTGTAATCCAAATGTGGCTCCTAATAAGATTGCTTGGGTTTCCAAGCAGAGCCTGGATAGCTCAGTCGGTAGAGCATCAGACTTTTAATCTGAGGGTCCAGGGTTCAAGTCCCTGTTCAGGCTCTTCCATGCATGCTAGCAGTGAAAATGTTGGAGCCACAAGTTGACCTGATGTACTGCAAAAATGGGTCAACTGGCAGAAATAACATTAGTCCCTGCTTGAATACAATGCTTATCATTTAAGATTTGCTGCCTTTGAGTAAAGCTTCTTAATGCCTATATCTTTGCATCGTGACCCAGTGTTTGACTGACTCCACTGAAAAGAGAAACCAGACTTTTGCATAGAACATTCTGGTTTGGAGAATGCAGGCATCGGTGCCACCACCTCTCGCATGCAAAGCGAGCGCTCTAGAATCTGAGCTAATAAGCCTACATGTTGCAGTAGAAAATGTTAAGTGGAATCTTACCTTTGAACAAAAAAATCCATTGTATTGCAACAAACCACAGCTATACATACTTGTGACCTTAAAATGACACAATATTAGTACAAATTGGAAATAATCTAGCATCATTTGTAGGACTCAATGCTTGTGAAGGCTATTTTGAATTAAATTGAGACAAGGCATTGCAATGGTAAATGACAACTTGGAGAATGTGGGTATCGATCCCACCGCCTCTCGCATGCTAAGCGAGCACTCTACCATCTGAGCTAATTCCCCTTAAGTGCAAGTGTATCAGAAGCTCAATCAACAGTAGACCAAACGTCAGAATAATGGTGTGACCCATCAGTTGCACCGTTTGTGGTCAAAAGGATGTGGACTAGAAATCATAAAAAAGAGACACATGAGGAGTCATACATAGGAAAAACCCTTCAATTGTCCTGCGCATGTTTGTAATCCAAATGTGGCTCCTAATAAGATTGCTTGGGTTTCCAAGCAGAGCCTGGATAGCTCAGTCGGTAGAGCATCAGACTTTTAATCTGAGGGTCCAGGGTTCAAGTCCCTGTTCAGGCTCTTCCATGCATGCTAGCAGTGAAAATGTTGGAGCCACAAGTTGACCTGATGTACTGCAAAAATGGGTCAACTGGCAGAAATAACATTAGTCCCTGCTTGAATACAATGCTTATCATTTAAGATTTGCTGCCTTTGAGTAAAGCTTCTTAATGCCTATATCTTTGCATCGTGACCCAGTGTTTGACTGACTCCACTGAAAAGAGAAACCAGACTTTTGCATAGAACATTCTGGTTTGGAGAATGCAGGCATCGGTGCCACCACCTCTCGCATGCAAAGCGAGGGCTCTAGAATCTGAGCTAATAAGCCTACATGTTCCACTAGAAAATGTTAAGTGGAATCTTACCTTTGAACAAAAAAATCCATTGTATTGCAACAAACCACAGCTATACATACTTGTGAACTTAAAATGACACAATATTAGTACAAATTGGAAATAATCTAGCATCATTTGTAGGACTCAATGCTTGTGAAGGCTATTTTGAATTAAATTGAGACAAGGCATTGCAATGGTAAATGACAACTTGGAGAATGTGGGTATCGATCCCACCGCCTCTCGCATGCTAAGCGAGCACTCTACCATCTGAGCTAATTCCCCTTAAGTGCAAGTGTATCAGAAGCTCAATCAACAGTAGACCAAACGTCAGAATAATGGTGTGACCCATCAGTTGCACCGTTTGTGGTCAAAAGGATGTGGACTAGAAATCATAAAAAAGGGACACATGAGGAGTCATACATAGGAAAAACCCTTCAATTGTCCTGTGCATGTTTGTAATCCAAATGTGGCTCCTAATAAGATTGCTTGGGTTTCCAAGCAGAGCCTGGATAGCTCAGTCGGTAGAGCATCAGACTTTTAATCTGAGGGTCCAGGGTTCAAGTCCCTGTTCAGGCTCTTCCATGCATGCTAGCAGTGAAAATGTTGGAGCCACAAGTTGACCTGATGTACTGCAAAAATGGGTCAACTGGCAGAAATAACATTAGTCCCTGCTTGAATACAATGCTTATCATTTAAGATTTGCTGCCTTTGAGTAAAGCTTCTTAATGCCTATATCTTTGCATCGTGACCCAGTGTTTGACTGACTCCACTGAAAAGAGAAACCAGACTTTTGCATAGAACATTCTGGTTTGGAGAATGCAGGCATCGGTGCCACCACCTCTCGCATGCAAAGCGAGGGCTCTAGAATCTGAGCTAATAAGCCTACATGTTCCACTAGAAAATGTTAAGTGGAATCTTACCTTTGAACAAAAAAATCCATTGTATTGCAACAAACCACAGCTATACATACTTGTGAACTTAAAATGACACAATATTAGTACAAATTGGAAATAATCTAGCATCATTTGTAGGACTCAATGCTTGTGAAGGCTATTTTGAATTAAATTGAGACAAGGCATTGCAATGGTAAATGACAACTTGGAGAATGTGGGTATCGATCCCACCGCCTCTCGCATGCTAAGCGAGCACTCTACCATCTGAGCTAATTCCCCTTAAGTGCAAGTGTATCAGAAGCTCAATCAACAGTAGACCAAACGTCAGAATAATGGTGTGACCCATCAGTTGCACCGTTTGTGGTCAAAAGGATGTGGACTAGAAATCATAAAAAGGGACACATGAGGAGTCATACATAGGAAAAACCCTTCAATTGTCCTGCGCATGTTTGTAATCCAAATGTGGCTCCTAATAAGATTGCTTGGGTTTCCAAGCAGAGCCTGGATAGCTCAGTCGGTAGAGCATCAGACTTTTAATCTGAGGGTCCAGGGTTCAAGTCCCTGTTCAGGCTCTTCTTCCATGCATGCTTGCAGTGAAAATGTTGGAGCCACAAGTTGACCTGATGTACTGCAAAAATGGGTCAACTGGCAGAAATAACATTAGTCCCTGCTTGAATACAATGCTTATCATTTAAGATTTGCTGCCTTTGAGTAAAGCTTCTTAATGCCTATATCTTTGCATAGTGACCCAGTGTTTGACTGACTCCACTGAAAAGAGAAACCAGACTTTTGCATAGAACGTTGGTTTGGAGAATGCAGGCATCGGTGCCACCACCTCTCGCATGCAAAGCGAGCGCTCTAGAATCTGAGCTAATAAGCCTACATGTTGCAGTAGAAAATGTTAAGTGGAATCTTACCTTTGAACAAAAAAATCCATTGTATTGCAACAAACCACAGCTATACATACTTGTGACCTTAAAATGACACAATATTAGTACAAATTGGAAATAATCTAGCATCATTTGTAGGACTCAATGCTTGTGAAGGCTATTTTGAATTAAATTGAGACAAGGCATTGCAATGGTAAATGACAACTTGGAGAATGTGGGTATCGATCCCACCGCCTCTCGCATGCTAAGCGAGCACTCTACCATCTGAGCTAATTCCCCTTAAGTGCAAGTGTATCAGAAGCTCAATCAACAGTAGACCAAACGTCAGAATAATGGTGTGACCCATCAGTTGCACCGTTTGTGGTCAAAAGGATGTGGACTAGAAATCATAAAAAAGAGACACATGAGGAGTCATACATAGGAAAAACCCTTCAATTGTCCTGCGCATGTTTGTAATCCAAATGTGGCTCCTAATAAGATTGCTTGGGTTTCCAAGCAGAGCCTGGATAGCTCAGTCGGTAGAGCATCAGACTTTTAATCTGAGGGTCCAGGGTTCAAGTCCCTGTTCAGGCTCTTCCATGCATGCTAGCAGTGAAAATGTTGGAGCCACAAGTTGACCTGATGTACTGCAAAAATGGGTCAACTGGCAGAAATAACATTAGTCCCTGCTTGAATACAATGCTTATCATTTAAGATTTGCTGCCTTTGAGTAAAGCTTCTTAATGCCTATATCTTTGCATCGTGACCCAGTGTTTGACTGACTCCACTGAAAAGAGAAACCAGACTTTTGCATAGAACATTCTGGTTTGGAGAATGCAGGCATCGGTGCCACCACCTCTCGCATGCAAAGCGAGCGCTCTAGAATCTGAGCTAATAAGCCTACATGTTGCAGTAGAAAATGTTAAGTGGAATCTTACCTTTGAACAAAAAAATCCATTGTATTGCAACAAACCACAGCTATACATACTTGTGACCTTAAAATGACACAATATTAGTACAAATTGGAAATAATCTAGCATCATTTGTAGGACTCAATGCTTGTGAAGGCTATTTTGAATTAAATTGAGACAAGGCATTGCAATGGTAAATGACAACTTGGAGAATGTGGGTATCGATCCCACCGCCTCTCGCATGCTAAGCGAGCACTCTACCATCTGAGCTAATTCCCCTTAAGTGCAAGTGTATCAGAAGCTCAATCAACAGTAGACCAAACGTCAGAATAATGGTGTGACCCATCAGTTGCACCGTTTGTGGTCAAAAGGATGTGGACTAGAAATCATAAAAAAGAGACACATGAGGAGTCATACATAGGAAAAACCCTTCAATTGTCCTGCGCATGTTTGTAATCCAAATGTGGCTCCTAATAAGATTGCTTGGGTTTCCAAGCAGAGCCTGGATAGCTCAGTCGGTAGAGCATCAGACTTTTAATCTGAGGGTCCAGGGTTCAAGTCCCTGTTCAGGCTCTTCCATGCATGCTAGCAGTGAAAATGTTGGAGCCACAAGTTGACCTGATGTACTGCAAAAATGGGTCAACTGGCAGAAATAACATTAGTCCCTGCTTGAATACAATGCTTATCATTTAAGATTTGCTGCCTTTGAGTAAAGCTTCTTAATGCCTATATCTTTGCATCGTGACCCAGTGTTTGACTGACTCCACTGAAAAGAGAAACCAGACTTTTGCATAGAACATTCTGGTTTGGAGAATGCAGGCATCGGTGCCACCACCTCTCGCATGCAAAGCGAGGGCTCTAGAATCTGAGCTAATAAGCCTACATGTTCCACTAGAAAATGTTAAGTGGAATCTTACCTTTGAACAAAAAAATCCATTGTATTGCAACAAACCACAGCTATACATACTTGTGAACTTAAAATGACACAATATTAGTACAAATTGGAAATAATCTAGCATCATTTGTAGGACTCAATGCTTGTGAAGGCTATTTTGAATTAAATTGAGACAAGGCATTGCAATGGTAAATGACAACTTGGAGAATGTGGGTATCGATCCCACCGCCTCTCGCATGCTAAGCGAGCACTCTACCATCTGAGCTAATTCCCCTTAAGTGCAAGTGTATCAGAAGCTCAATCAACAGTAGACCAAACGTCAGAATAATGGTGTGACCCATCAGTTGCACCGTTTGTGGTCAAAAGGATGTGGACTAGAAATCATAAAAAAGGGACACATGAGGAGTCATACATAGGAAAAACCCTTCAATTGTCCTGTGCATGTTTGTAATCCAAATGTGGCTCCTAATAAGATTGCTTGGGTTTCCAAGCAGAGCCTGGATAGCTCAGTCGGTAGAGCATCAGACTTTTAATCTGAGGGTCCAGGGTTCAAGTCCCTGTTCAGGCTCTTCCATGCATGCTAGCAGTGAAAATGTTGGAGCCACAAGTTGACCTGATGTACTGCAAAAATGGGTCAACTGGCAGAAATAACATTAGTCCCTGCTTGAATACAATGCTTATCATTTAAGATTTGCTGCCTTTGAGTAAAGCTTCTTAATGCCTATATCTTTGCATCGTGACCCAGTGTTTGACTGACTCCACTGAAAAGAGAAACCAGACTTTTGCATAGAACATTCTGGTTTGGAGAATGCAGGCATCGGTGCCACCACCTCTCGCATGCAAAGCGAGGGCTCTAGAATCTGAGCTAATAAGCCTACATGTTCCACTAGAAAATGTTAAGTGGAATCTTACCTTTGAACAAAAAAATCCATTGTATTGCAACAAACCACAGCTATACATACTTGTGAACTTAAAATGACACAATATTAGTACAAATTGGAAATAATCTAGCATCATTTGTAGGACTCAATGCTTGTGAAGGCTATTTTGAATTAAATTGAGACAAGGCATTGCAATGGTAAATGACAACTTGGAGAATGTGGGTATCGATCCCACCGCCTCTCGCATGCTAAGCGAGCACTCTACCATCTGAGCTAATTCCCCTTAAGTGCAAGTGTATCAGAAGCTCAATCAACAGTAGACCAAACGTCAGAATAATGGTGTGACCCTTCAGTTGCACCGTTTGTGGTCAAAAGGATGTGGACTAGAAATCATAAAAAAGGGACACATGAGGAGTCATACATAGGAAAAACCCTTCAATTGTCCTGTGCATGTTTGTAATCCAAATGTGGCTCCTAATAAGATTGCTTGGGTTTCCAAGCAGAGCCTGGATAGCTCAGTCGGTAGAGCATCAGACTTTTAATCTGAGGGTCCAGGGTTCAAGTCCCTGTTCAGGCTCTTCTTCCATGCATGCTTGCAGTGAAAATGTTGGAGCCACAAGTTGACCTGATGTACTGCAAAAATGGGTCAACTGGCAGAAATAACATTAGTCCCTGCTTGAATACAATGCTTATCATTTAAGATTTGCTGCCTTTGAGTAAAGCTTCTTAATGCCTATATCTTTGCATAGTGACCCAGTGTTTGACTGACTCCACTGAAAAGAGAAACCAGACTTTTGCATAGAACGTTGGTTTGGAGAATGCAGGCATCGGTGCCACCACCTCTCGCATGCAAAGCGAGCGCTCTAGAATCTGAGCTAATAAGCCTACATGTTGCAGTAGAAAATGTTAAGTGGAATCTTACCTTTGAACAAAAAAATCCATTGTATTGCAACAAACCACAGCTATACATACTTGTGACCTTAAAATGACACAATATTAGTACAAATTGGAAATAATCTAGCATCATTTGTAGGACTCAATGCTTGTGAAGGCTATTTTGAATTAAATTGAGACAAGGCATTGCAATGGTAAATGACAACTTGGAGAATGTGGGTATCGATCCCACCGCCTCTCGCATGCTAAGCGAGCACTCTACCATCTGAGCTAATTCCCCTTAAGTGCAAGTGTATCAGAAGCTCAATCAACAGTAGACCAAACGTCAGAATAATGGTGTGACCCATCAGTTGCACCGTTTGTGGTCAAAAGGATGTGGACTAGAAATCATAAAAAAGGGACACATGAGGAGTCATACATAGGAAAAACCCTTCAATTGTCCTGCGCATGTTTGTAATCCAAATGTGGCTCCTAATAAGATTGCTTGGGTTTCCAAGCAGAGCCTGGATAGCTCAGTCGGTAGAGCATCAGACTTTTAATCTGAGGGTCCAGGGTTCAAGTCCCTGTTCAGGCTCTTCCATGCATGCTAGCAGTGAAAATGTTGGAGCCACAAGTTGACCTGATGTACTGCAAAAATGGGTCAACTGGCAGAAATAACATTAGTCCCTGCTTGAATACAATGCTTATCATTTAAGATTTGCTGCCTTTGAGTAAAGCTTCTTAATGCCTATATCTTTGCATCGTGACCCAGTGTTTGACTGACTCCACTGAAAAGAGAAACCAGACTTTTGCATAGAACATTCTGGTTTGGAGAATGCAGGCATCGGTGCCACCACCTCTCGCATGCAAAGCGAGGGCTCTAGAATCTGAGCTAATAAGCCTACATGTTCCACTAGAAAATGTTAAGTGGAATCTTACCTTTGAACAAAAAAATCCATTGTATTGCAACAAACCACAGCTATACATACTTGTGACCTTAAAATTACACAATATTAGTACAAATTGGAAATAATCTAGCATCATTTGTAGGACTCAATGCTTGTGAAGGCTATTTTGAATTAAATTGAGACAAGGCATTGCAATGGTAAATGACAACTTGGAGAATGTGGGTATCGATCCCACCGCCTCTCGCATGCTAAGCGAGCACTCTACCATCTGAGCTAATTCCCCTTAAGTGCAAGTGTATCAGAAGCTCAATCAACAGTAGACCAAACGTCAGAATAATGGTGTGACCCATCAGTTGCACCGTTTGTGGTCAAAAGGATGTGGGCTAGAAATCATAAAAAAGGGACACATGAGGAATCATACATAGGAAAAACCCTTCAATTGTCCTGCGCATGTTTGTAATCCAAATGTGGCTCCTAATAAGATGGCTTGGGTTTCCAAGCAGAGCCTGGATAGCTCAGTCGGTAGAGCATCAGACTTTTAATCTGAGGGTCCAGGGTTCAAGTCCCTGTTCAGGCTCTTCCATGCATGCTAGCAGTGAAAATGTTGGAGTCACAAGTTGACCTGATGTACTGCAAAAATGGGTCAACTGGCAGAAATAACATTAGTCCCTGCTTGAATACAATGCTTATCATTTAAGATTTGCTGCCTTTGAGTAAAGCTTCTTAATGCCTATATCTTTGCATCGTGACCCAGTGTTTGACTGACTCCACTGAAAAGAGAAACCAGACTTTTGCATAGAACATTCTGGTTTGGAGAATGCAGGCATCGGTGCCACCACCTCTCGCATGCAAAGCGAGGGCTCTAGAATCTGACCTAATAAGCCTACATGTTCCACTAGAAAATGTTAAGTGGAATCTTACCTTTGAACAAAAAAATCCATTGTATTGCAACAAACCACAGCTATACATACTTGTGAACTTAAAATGACACAATATTAGTACAAATTGGAAATAATCTAGCATCATTTGTAGGACTCAATGCTTGTGAAGGCTATTTTGAATTAAATTGAGACAAGGCATTGCAATGGTAAATGACAACTTGGAGAATGTGGGTATCGATCCCACCGCCTCTCGCATGCTAAGCGAGCACTCTACCATCTGAGCTAATTCCCCTTAAGTGCAAGTGTATCAGAAGCTCAATCAACAGTAGACCAAACGTCAGAATAATGGTGTGACCCATCAGTTGCACCGTTTGTGGTCAAAAGGATGTGGACTAGAAATCATAAAAAGGGACACATGAGGAGTCATACATAGGAAAAACCCTTCAATTGTCCTGCGCATGTTTGTAATCCAAATGTGGCTCCTAATAAGATTGCTTGGGTTTCCAAGCAGAGCCTGGATAGCTCAGTCGGTAGAGCATCAGACTTTTAATCTGAGGGTCCAGGGTTCAAGTCCCTGTTCAGGCTCTTCTTCCATGCATGCTTGCAGTGAAAATGTTGGAGCCACAAGTTGACCTGATGTACTGCAAAAATGGGTCAACTGGCAGAAATAACATTAGTCCCTGCTTGAATACAATGCTTATCATTTAAGATTTGCTGCCTTTGAGTAAAGCTTCTTAATGCCTATATCTTTGCATCGTGACCCAGTGTTTGACTGACTCCACTGAAAAGAGAAACCAGACTTTTGCATAGAACATTCTGGTTTGGAGAATGCAGGCATCGGTGCCACCACCTCTCGCATGCAAAGCGAGGGCTCTAGAATCTGAGCTAATAAGCCTACATGTTCCACTAGAAAATGTTAAGTGGAATCTTACCTTTGAACAAAAAAATCCATTGTATTGCAACAAACCACAGCTATACATACTTGTGACCTTAAAATTACACAATATTAGTACAAATTGGAAATAATCTAGCATCATTTGTAGGACTCAATGCTTGTGAAGGCTATTTTGAATTAAATTGAGACAAGGCATTGCAATGGTAAATGACAACTTGGAGAATGTGGGTATCGATCCCACCGCCTCTCGCATGCTAAGCGAGCACTCTACCATCTGAGCTAATTCCCCTTAAGTGCAAGTGTATCAGAAGCTCAATCAACAGTAGACCAAACGTCAGAATAATGGTGTGACCCATCAGTTGCACCGTTTGTGGTCAAAAGGATGTGGGCTAGAAATCATAAAAAAGGGACACATGAGGAATCATACATAGGAAAAACCCTTCAATTGTCCTGCGCATGTTTGTAATCCAAATGTGGCTCCTAATAAGATGGCTTGGGTTTCCAAGCAGAGCCTGGATAGCTCAGTCGGTAGAGCATCAGACTTTTAATCTGAGGGTCCAGGGTTCAAGTCCCTGTTCAGGCTCTTCCATGCATGCTAGCAGTGAAAATGTTGGAGTCACAAGTTGACCTGATGTACTGCAAAAATGGGTCAACTGGCAGAAATAACATTAGTCCCTGCTTGAATACAATGCTTATCATTTAAGATTTGCTGCCTTTGAGTAAAGCTTCTTAATGCCTATATCTTTGCATCGTGACCCAGTGTTTGACTGACTCCACTGAAAAGAGAAACCAGACTTTTGCATAGAACATTCTGGTTTGGAGAATGCAGGCATCGGTGCCACCACCTCTCGCATGCAAAGCGAGGGCTCTAGAATCTGAGCTAATAAGCCTACATGTTCCACTAGAAAATGTTAAGTGGAATCTTACCTTTGAACAAAAAAATCCATTGTATTGCAACAAACCACAGCTATACATACTTGTGAACTTAAAATGACACAATATTAGTACAAATTGGAAATAATCTAGCATCATTTGTAGGACTCAATGCTTGTGAAGGCTATTTTGAATTAAATTGAGACAAGGCATTGCAATGGTAAATGACAACTTGGAGAATGTGGGTATCGATCCCACCGCCTCTCGCATGCTAAGCGAGCACTCTACCATCTGAGCTAATTCCCCTTAAGTGCAAGTGTATCAGCAGCTCAATCAACAGTAGACCAAACGTCAGAATAATGGTGTGACCCATCAGTTGCACCGTTTGTGGTCAAAAGGATGTGGACTAGAAATCATAAAAAAGGGACACATGAGGAGTCATACATAGGAAAAACCCTTCAATTGTCCTGTGCATGTTTGTAATCCAAATGTGGCTCCTAATAAGATTGCTTGGGTTTCCAAGCAGAGCCTGGATAGCTCAGTCGGTAGAGCATCAGACTTTTAATCTGAGGGTCCAGGGTTCAAGTCCCTGTTCAGGCTCTTCTTCCATGCATGCTTGCAGTGAAAATGTTGGAGCCACAAGTTGACCTGATGTACTGCAAAAATGGGTCAACTGGCAGAAATAACATTAGTCCCTGCTTGAATACAATGCTTATCATTTAAGATTTGCTGCCTTTGAGTAAAGCTTCTTAATGCCTATATCTTTGCATCGTGACCCAGTGTTTGACTGACTCCACTGAAAAGAGAAACCAGACTTTTGCATAGAACATTCTGGTTTGGAGAATGCAGGCATCGGTGCCACCACCTCTCGCATGCAAAGCGAGGGCTCTAGAATCTGAGCTAATAAGCCTACATGTTCCACTAGAAAATGTTAAGTGGAATCTTACCTTTGAACAAAAAAATCCATTGTATTGCAACAAACCACAGCTATACATACTTGTGAACTTAAAATGACACAATATTAGTACAAATTGGAAATAATCTAGCATCATTTGTAGGACTCAATGCTTGTGAAGGCTATTTTGAATTAAATTGAGACAAGGCATTGCAATGGTAAATGACAACTTGGAGAATGTGGGTATCGATCCCACCGCCTCTCGCATGCTAAGCGAGCACTCTACCATCTGAGCTAATTCCCCTTAAGTGCAAGTGTATCAGAAGCTCAATCAACAGTAGACCAAACGTCAGAATAATGGTGTGACCCATCAGTTGCACCGTTTGTGGTCAAAAGGATGTGGACTAGAAATCATAAAAAAGGGACACATGAGGAGTCATACATAGGAAAAACCCTTCAATTGTCCTGCGCATGTTTGTAATCCAAATGTGGCTCCTAATAAGATTGCTTGGGTTTCCAAGCAGAGCCTGGATAGCTCAGTCGGTAGAGCATCAGACTTTTAATCTGAGGGTCCAGGGTTCAAGTCCCTGTCCAGGCTCTTCTTCCATGCATGCTTGCAGTGAAAATGTTGGAGCCACAAGTTGACCTGATGTACTGCAAAAATGGGTCAACTGGCAGAAATAACATTAGTCCCTGCTTGAATACAATGCTTATCATTTAAGATTTGCTGCCTTTGAGTAAAGCTTCTTAATGCCTATATCTTTGCATCGTGACCCAGTGTTTGACTGACTCCACTGAAAAGAGAAACCAGACTTTTGCATAGAACATTCTGGTTTGGAGAATGCAGGCATCGGTGCCACCACCTCTCGCATGCAAAGCGAGGGCTCTAGAATCTGAGCTAATAAGCCTACATGTTCCACTAGAAAATGTTAAGTGGAATCTTACCTTTGAACAAAAAAATCCATTGTATTGCAACAAACCACAGCTATACATACTTGTGACCTTAAAATTACACAATATTAGTACAAATTGGAAATAATCTAGCATCATTTGTAGGACTCAATGCTTGTGAAGGCTATTTTGAATTAAATTGAGACAAGGCATTGCAATGGTAAATGACAACTTGGAGAATGTGGGTATCGATCCCACCGCCTCTCGCATGCTAAGCGAGCACTCTACCATCTGAGCTAATTCCCCTTAAGTGCAAGTGTATCAGAAGCTCAATCAACAGTAGACCAAACGTCAGAATAATGGTGTGACCCATCAGTTGCACCGTTTGTGGTCAAAAGGATGTGGGCTAGAAATCATAAAAAAGGGACACATGAGGAATCATACATAGGAAAAACCCTTCAATTGTCCTGCGCATGTTTGTAATCCAAATGTGGCTCCTAATAAGATGGCTTGGGTTTCCAAGCAGAGCCTGGATAGCTCAGTCGGTAGAGCATCAGACTTTTAATCTGAGGGTCCAGGGTTTAAGTCCCTGTTCAGGCTCTTCCATGCATGCTAGCAGTGAAAATGTTGGAGTCACAAGTTGACCTGATGTACTGCAAAAATGGGTCAACTGGCAGAAATAACATTAGTCCCTGCTTGAATACAATGCTTATCATTTAAGATTTGCTGCCTTTGAGTAAAGCTTCTTAATGCCTATATCTTTGCATCGTGACCCAGTGTTTGACTGACTCCACTGAAAAGAGAAACCAGACTTTTGCATAGAACATTCTGGTTTGGAGAATGCAGGCATCGGTGCCACCACCTCTCGCATGCAAAGCGAGGGCTCTAGAATCTGAGCTAATAAGCCTACATGTTCCACTAGAAAATGTTAAGTGGAATCTTACCTTTGAACAAAAAAATCCATTGTATTGCAACAAACCACAGCTATACATACTTGTGAACTTAAAATGACACAATATTAGTACAAATTGGAAATAATCTAGCATCATTTGTAGGACTCAATGCTTGTGAAGGCTATTTTGAATTAAATTGAGACAAGGCATTGCAATGGTAAATGACAACTTGGAGAATGTGGGTATCGATCCCACCGCCTCTCGCATGCTAAGCGAGCACTCTACCATCTGAGCTAATTCCCCTTAAGTGCAAGTGTATCAGCAGCTCAATCAACAGTAGACCAAACGTCAGAATAATGGTGTGACCCATCAGTTGCACCGTTTGTGGTCAAAAGGATGTGGGCTAGAAATCATAAAAAAGGGACACATGAGGAATCATACATAGGAAAAGCCCTTCAATTGTCCTGCGCATGTTTGTAATCCAAATGTGGCTCCTAATAAGATGGCTTGGGTTTCCAAGCAGAGCCTGGATAGCTCAGTCGGTAGAGCATCAGACTTTTAATCTGAGGGTCCAGGGTTCAAGTCCCTGTTCAGGCTCTTCCATGCATGCTAGCAGTGAAAATGTTGGAGTCACAAGTTGACCTGATGTACTGCAAAAATGGGTCAACTGGCAGAAATAACATTAGTCCCTGCTTGAATACAATGCTTATCATTTAAGATTTGCTGCCTTTGAGTAAAGCTTCTTAATGCCTATATCTTTGCATAGTGACCCAGTGTTTGACTGACTCCACTGAAAAGAGAAACCAGACTTTTGCATAGAACGTTGGTTTGGAGAATGCAGGCATCGGTGCCACCACCTCTCGCATGCAAAGCGAGCGCTCTAGAATCTGAGCTAATAAGCCTACATGTTGCAGTAGAAAATGTTAAGTGGAATCTTACCTTTGAACAAAAAATCCATTGTATTGCAACAAACCACAGCTATACATACTTGTGACCTTAAAATGACACAATATTAGTACAAATTGGAAATAATCTAGCATCATTTGTAGGACTCAATGCTTGTGAAGGCTATTTTGAATTAAATTGAGACAAGGCATTGCAATGGTAAATGACAACTTGGAGAATGTGGGTATCGATCCCACTGCCTCTCGCATGCTAAGCGAGCACTCTACCATCTGGGCTAATTCCCCTTAAGTGCAAGTGTATCAGAAGCTCAATCAACAGTAGACCAAACGTCAGAATAATGGTGTGACCCATCAGTTGCACCGTTTGTGGTCAAAAGGATGTGGGCTAGAAATCATAAAAAAGGGACACATGAGGAATCATACATAGGAAAAACCCTTCAATTGTCCTGCGCATGTTTGTAATCCAAATGTGGCTCCTAATAAGATGGCTTGGGTTTCCAAGCAGAGCCTGGATAGCTCAGTCGGTAGAGCATCAGACTTTTAATCTGAGGGTCCAGGGTTCAAGTCCCTGTTCAGGCTCTTCCATGCATGCTAGCAGTGAAAATGTTGGAGTCACAAGTTGACCTGATGTACTGCAAAAATGGGTCAACTGGCAGAAATAACATTAGTCCCTGCTTGAATACAATGCTTATCATTTAAGATTTGCTGCCTTTGAGTAAAGCTTCTTAATGCCTATATCTTTGCATCGTGACCCAGTGTTTGACTGACTCCACTGAAAAGAGAAACCAGACTTTTGCATAGAACATTCTGGTTTGGAGAATGCAGGCATCGGTGCCACCACCTCTCGCATGCAAAGCGAGGGCTCTAGAATCTGAGCTAATAAGCCTACATGTTCCACTAGAAAATGTTAAGTGGAATCTTACCTTTGAACAAAAAAATCCATTGTATTGCAACAAACCACAGCTATACATACTTGTGAACTTAAAATGACACAATATTAGTACAAATTGGAAATAATCTAGCATCATTTGTGGGACTCAATGCTTGTGAAGGCTATTTTGAATTAAATTGAGACAAGGCATTGCAATGGTAAATGACAACTTGGAGAATGTGGGTATCGATCCCACCGCCTCTCGCATGCTAAGCGAGCACTCTACCATCTGAGCTAATTCCCCTTAAGTGCAAGTGTATCAGAAGCTCAATCAACAGTAGACCAAACGTCAGAATAATGGTGTGACCCATCAGTTGCACCGTTTGTGGTCAAAAGGATGTGGACTAGAAATCATAAAAAAGGGACACATGAGGAGTCATACATAGGAAAAACCCTTCAATTGTCCTGCGCATGTTTGTAATCCAAATGTGGCTCCTAATAAGATTGCTTGGGTTTCCAAGCAGAGCCTGGATAGCTCAGTCGGTAGAGCATCAGACTTTTAATCTGAGGGTCCAGGGTTCAAGTCCCTGTTCAGGCTCTTCCATGCATGCTAGCAGTGAAAATGTTGGAGCCACAAGTTGACCTGATGTACTGCAAAAATGGGTCAACTGGCAGAAATAACATTAGTCCCTGCTTGAATACAATGCTTATCATTTAAGATTTGCTGCCTTTGAGTAAAGCTTCTTAATGCCTATATCTTTGCATCGTGACCCAGTGTTTGACTGACTCCACTGAAAAGAGAAACCAGACTTTTGCATAGAACATTCTGGTTTGGAGAATGCAGGCATCGGTGCCACCACCTCTCGCATGCAAAGCGAGGGCTCTAGAATCTGAGCTAATAAGCCTACATGTTCCACTAGAAAATGTTAAGTGGAATCTTACCTTTGAACAAAAAAATCCATTGTATTGCAACAAACCACAGCTATACATACTTGTGAACTTAAAATGACACAATATTAGTACAAATTGGAAATAATCTAGCATCATTTGTAGGACTCAATGCTTGTGAAGGCTATTTTGAATTAAATTGAGACAAGGCATTGCAATGGTAAATGACAACTTGGAGAATGTGGGTATCGATCCCACCGCCTCTCGCATGCTAAGCGAGCACTCTACCATCTGAGCTAATTCCCCTTAAGTGCAAGTGTATCAGAAGCTCAATCAACAGTAGACCAAACGTCAGAATAATGGTGTGACCCATCAGTTGCACCGTTTGTGGTCAAAAGGATGTGGACTAGAAATCATAAAAAAGGGACACATGAGGAGTCATACATAGGAAAAACCCTTCAATTGTCCTGTGCATGTTTGTAATCCAAATGTGGCTCCTAATAAGATTGCTTGGGTTTCCAAGCAGAGCCTGGATAGCTCAGTCGGTAGAGCATCAGACTTTTAATCTGAGGGTCCAGGGTTCAAGTCCCTGTTCAGGCTCTTCTTCCATGCATGCTTGCAGTGAAAATGTTGGAGCCACAAGTTGACCTGATGTACTGCAAAAATGGGTCAACTGGCAGAAATAACATTAGTCCCTGCTTGAATACAATGCTTATCATTTAAGATTTGCTGCCTTTGAGTAAAGCTTCTTAATGCCTATATCTTTGCATAGTGACCCAGTGTTTGACTGACTCCACTGAAAAGAGAAACCAGACTTTTGCATAGAACGTTGGTTTGGAGAATGCAGGCATCGGTGCCACCACCTCTCGCATGCAAAGCGAGCGCTCTAGAATCTGAGCTAATAAGCCTACATGTTGCAGTAGAAAATGTTAAGTGGAATCTTACCTTTGAACAAAAAAATCCATTGTATTGCAACAAACCACAGCTATACATACTTGTGACCTTAAAATGACACAATATTAGTACAAATTGGAAATAATCTAGCATCATTTGTAGGACTCAATGCTTGTGAAGGCTATTTTGAATTAAATTGAGACAAGGCATTGCAATGGTAAATGACAACTTGGAGAATGTGGGTATCGATCCCACCGCCTCTCGCATGCTAAGCGAGCACTCTACCATCTGAGCTAATTCCCCTTAAGTGCAAGTGTATCAGAAGCTCAATCAACAGTAGACCAAACGTCAGAATAATGGTGTGACCCATCAGTTGCACCGTTTGTGGTCAAAAGGATGTGGGCTAGAAATCATAAAAAAGGGACACATGAGGAATCATACATAGGAAAAACCCTTCAATTGTCCTGCGCATGTTTGTAATCCAAATGTGGCTCCTAATAAGATGGCTTGGGTTTCCAAGCAGAGCCTGGATAGCTCAGTCGGTAGAGCATCAGACTTTTAATCTGAGGGTCCAGGGTTCAAGTCCCTGTTCAGGCTCTTCCATGCATGCTAGCAGTGAAAATGTTGGAGCCACAAGTTGACCTGATGTACTGCAAAAATGGGTCAACTGGCAGAAATAACATTAGTCCCTGCTTGAATACAATGCTTATCATTTAAGATTTGCTGCCTTTGAGTAAAGCTTCTTAATGCCTATATCTTTGCATCGTGACCCAGTGTTTGACTGACTCCACTGAAAAGAGAAACCAGACTTTTGCATAGAACATTCTGGTTTGGAGAATGCAGGCATCGGTGCCACCACCTCTCGCATGCAAAGCGAGGGCTCTAGAATCTGAGCTAATAAGCCTACATGTTCCACTAGAAAATGTTAAGTGGAATCTTACCTTTGAACAAAAAAATCCATTGTATTGCAACAAACCACAGCTATACATACTTGTGACCTTAAAATTACACAATATTAGTACAAATTGGAAATAATCTAGCATCATTTGTAGGACTCAATGCTTGTGAAGGCTATTTTGAATTAAATTGAGACAAGGCATTGCAATGGTAAATGACAACTTGGAGAATGTGGGTATCGATCCCACCGCCTCTCGCATGCTAAGCGAGCACTCTACCATCTGAGCTAATTCCCCTTAAGTGCAAGTGTATCAGAAGCTCAATCAACAGTAGACCAAACGTCAGAATAATGGTGTGACCCATCAGTTGCACCGTTTGTGGTCAAAAGGATGTGGGCTAGAAATCATAAAAAAGGGACACATGAGGAATCATACATAGGAAAAACCCTTCAATTGTCCTGCGCATGTTTGTAATCCAAATGTGGCTCCTAATAAGATGGCTTGGGTTTCCAAGCAGAGCCTGGATAGCTCAGTCGGTAGAGCATCAGACTTTTAATCTGAGGGTCCAGGGTTCAAGTCCCTGTTCAGGCTCTTCCATGCATGCTAGCAGTGAAAATGTTGGAGTCACAAGTTGACCTGATGTACTGCAAAAATGGGTCAACTGGCAGAAATAACATTAGTCCCTGCTTGAATACAATGCTTATCATTTAAGATTTGCTGCCTTTGAGTAAAGCTTCTTAATGCCTATATCTTTGCATCGTGACCCAGTGTTTGACTGACTCCACTGAAAAGAGAAACCAGACTTTTGCATAGAACATTCTGGTTTGGAGAATGCAGGCATCGGTGCCACCACCTCTCGCATGCAAAGCGAGTGCTCTAGAATCTGAGCTAATAAGCCTACATGTTCCACTAGAAAATGTTAAGTGGAATCTTACCTTTGAACAAAAAAATCCATTGTATTGCAACAAACCACAGCTATACATACTTGTGACCTTAAAATGACACAATATTAGTACAAATTGGAAATAATCTAGCATCATTTGTAGGACTCAATGCTTGTGAAGGCTATTTTGAATTAAATTGAGACAAGGCATTGCAATGGTAAATGACAACTTGGAGAATGTGGGTATCGATCCCACCGCCTCTCGCATGCTAAGCGAGCACTCTACCATCTGAGCTAATTCCCCTTAAGTGCAAGTGTATCAGAAGCTCAATCAACAGTAGACCAAACGTCAGAATAATGGTGTGACCCATCAGTTGCACCGTTTGTGGTCAAAAGGATGTGGACTAGAAATCATAAAAAAGGGACACATGAGGAGTCATACATAGGAAAAACCCTTCAATTGTCCTGCGCATGTTTGTAATCCAAATGTGGCTCCTAATAAGATTGCTTGGGTTTCCAAGCAGAGCCTGGATAGCTCAGTCGGTAGAGCATCAGACTTTTAATCTGAGGGTCCAGGGTTCAAGTCCCTGTTCAGGCTCTTCCATGCATGCTAGCAGTGAAAATGTTGGAGCCACAAGTTGACCTGATGTACTGCAAAAATGGGTCAACTGGCAGAAATAACATTAGTCCCTGCTTGAATACAATGCTTATCATTTAAGATTTGCTGCCTTTGAGTAAAGCTTCTTAATGCCTATATCTTTGCATCGTGACCCAGTGTTTGACTGACTCCACTGAAAAGAGAAACCAGACTTTTGCATAGAACATTCTGGTTTGGAGAATGCAGGCATCGGTGCCACCACCTCTCGCATGCAAAGCGAGGGCTCTAGAATCTGAGCTAATAAGCCTACATGTTCCACTAGAAAATGTTAAGTGGAATCTTACCTTTGAACAAAAAAATCCATTGTATTGCAACAAACCACAGCTATACATACTTGTGACCTTAAAATTACACAATATTAGTACAAATTGGAAATAATCTAGCATCATTTGTAGGACTCAATGCTTGTGAAGGCTATTTTGAATTAAATTGAGACAAGGCATTGCAATGGTAAATGACAACTTGGAGAATGTGGGTATCGATCCCACCGCCTCTCGCATGCTAAGCGAGCACTCTACCATCTGAGCTAATTCCCCTTAAGTGCAAGTGTATCAGAAGCTCAATCAACAGTAGACCAAACGTCAGAATAATGGTGTGACCCATCAGTTGCACCGTTTGTGGTCAAAAGGATGTGGGCTAGAAATCATAAAAAAGGGACACATGAGGAATCATACATAGGAAAAACCCTTCAATTGTCCTGCGCATGTTTGTAATCCAAATGTGGCTCCTAATAAGATGGCTTGGGTTTCCAAGCAGAGCCTGGATAGCTCAGTCGGTAGAGCATCAGACTTTTAATCTGAGGGTCCAGGGTTCAAGTCCCTGTTCAGGCTCTTCCATGCATGCTAGCAGTGAAAATGTTGGAGTCACAAGTTGACCTGATGTACTGCAAAAATGGGTCAACTGGCAGAAATAACATTAGTCCCTGCTTGAATACAATGCTTATCATTTAAGATTTGCTGCCTTTGAGTAAAGCTTCTTAATGCCTATATCTTTGCATCGTGACCCAGTGTTTGACTGACTCCACTGAAAAGAGAAACCAGACTTTTGCATAGAACATTCTGGTTTGGAGAATGCAGGCATCGGTGCCACCACCTCTCGCATGCAAAGCGAGCGCTCTAGAATCTGAGCTAATAAGCCTACATGTTCCACTAGAAAATGTTAAGTGGAATCTTACCTTTGAACAAAAAAATCCATTGTATTGCAACAAACCACAGCTATACATACTTGTGACCTTAAAATGACACAATATTAGTACAAATTGGAAATAATCTAGCATCATTTGTAGGACTCAATGCTTGTGAAGGCTATTTTGAATTAAATTGAGACAAGGCATTGCAATGGTAAATGACAACTTGGAGAATGTGGGTATCGATCCCACCGCCTCTCGCATGCTAAGCGAGCACTCTACCATCTGAGCTAATTCCCCTTAAGTGCAAGTGTATCAGAAGCTCAATCAACAGTAGACCAAACGTCAGAATAATGGTGTGACCCATCAGTTGCACCGTTTGTGGTCAAAAGGATGTGGACTAGAAATCATAAAAAAGGGACACATGAGGAGTCATACATAGGAAAAACCCTTCAATTGTCCTGCGCATGTTTGTAATCCAAATGTGGCTCCTAATAAGATTGCTTGGGTTTCCAAGCAGAGCCTGGATAGCTCAGTCGGTAGAGCATCAGACTTTTAATCTGAGGGTCCAGGGTTCAAGTCCCTGTTCAGGCTCTTCCATGCATGCTAGCAGTGAAAATGTTGGAGCCACAAGTTGACCTGATGTACTGCAAAAATGGGTCAACTGGCAGAAATAACATTAGTCCCTGCTTGAATACAATGCTTATCATTTAAGATTTGCTGCCTTTGAGTAAAGCTTCTTAATGCCTATATCTTTGCATCGTGACCCAGTGTTTGACTGACTCCACTGAAAAGAGAAACCAGACTTTTGCATAGAACATTCTGGTTTGGAGAATGCAGGCATCGGTGCCACCACCTCTCGCATGCAAAGCGAGGGCTCTAGAATCTGAGCTAATAAGCCTACATGTTCCACTAGAAAATGTTAAGTGGAATCTTACCTTTGAACAAAAAAATCCATTGTATTGCAACAAACCACAGCTATACATACTTGTGACCTTAAAATTACACAATATTAGTACAAATTGGAAATAATCTAGCATCATTTGTAGGACTCAATGCTTGTGAAGGCTATTTTGAATTAAATTGAGACAAGGCATTGCAATGGTAAATGACAACTTGGAGAATGTGGGTATCGATCCCACCGCCTCTCGCATGCTAAGCGAGCACTCTACCATCTGAGCTAATTCCCCTTAAGTGCAAGTGTATCAGAAGCTCAATCAACAGTAGACCAAACGTCAGAATAATGGTGTGACCCATCAGTTGCACCGTTTGTGGTCAAAAGGATGTGGGCTAGAAATCATAAAAAAGGGACACATGAGGAATCATACATAGGAAAAACCCTTCAATTGTCCTGCGCATGTTTGTAATCCAAATGTGGCTCCTAATAAGATGGCTTGGGTTTCCAAGCAGAGCCTGGATAGCTCAGTCGGTAGAGCATCAGACTTTTAATCTGAGGGTCCAGGGTTCAAGTCCCTGTTCAGGCTCTTCCATGCATGCTAGCAGTGAAAATGTTGGAGTCACAAGTTGACCTGATGTACTGCAAAAATGGGTCAACTGGCAGAAATAACATTAGTCCCTGCTTGAATACAATGCTTATCATTTAAGATTTGCTGCCTTTGAGTAAAGCTTCTTAATGCCTATATCTTTGCATCGTGACCCAGTGTTTGACTGACTCCACTGAAAAGAGAAACCAGACTTTTGCATAGAACATTCTGGTTTGGAGAATGCAGGCATCGGTGCCACCACCTCTCGCATGCAAAGCGAGCGCTCTAGAATCTGAGCTAATAAGCCTACATGTTCCACTAGAAAATGTTAAGTGGAATCTTACCTTTGAACAAAAAAATCCATTGTATTGCAACAAACCACAGCTATACATACTTGTGACCTTAAAATGACACAATATTAGTACAAATTGGAAATAATCTAGCATCATTTGTAGGACTCAATGCTTGTGAAGGCTATTTTGAATTAAATTGAGACAAGGCATTGCAATGGTAAATGACAACTTGGAGAATGTGGGTATCGATCCCACCGCCTCTCGCATGCTAAGCGAGCACTCTACCATCTGAGCTAATTCCCCTTAAGTGCAAGTGTATCAGAAGCTCAATCAACAGTAGACCAAACGTCAGAATAATGGTGTGACCCATCAGTTGCACCGTTTGTGGTCAAAAGGATGTGGACTAGAAATCATAAAAAAGGGACACATGAGGAGTCATACATAGGAAAAACCCTTCAATTGTCCTGCGCATGTTTGTAATCCAAATGTGGCTCCTAATAAGATTGCTTGGGTTTCCAAGCAGAGCCTGGATAGCTCAGTCGGTAGAGCATCAGACTTTTAATCTGAGGGTCCAGGGTTCAAGTCCCTGTTCAGGCTCTTCCATGCATGCTAGCAGTGAAAATGTTGGAGCCACAAGTTGACCTGATGTACTGCAAAAATGGGTCAACTGGCAGAAATAACATTAGTCCCTGCTTGAATACAATGCTTATCATTTAAGATTTGCTGCCTTTGAGTAAAGCTTCTTAATGCCTATATCTTTGCATCGTGACCCAGTGTTTGACTGACTCCACTGAAAAGAGAAACCAGACTTTTGCATAGAACATTCTGGTTTGGAGAATGCAGGCATCGGTGCCACCACCTCTCGCATGCAAAGCGAGGGCTCTAGAATCTGAGCTAATAAGCCTACATGTTCCACTAGAAAATGTTAAGTGGAATCTTACCTTTGAACAAAAAAATCCATTGTATTGCAACAAACCACAGCTATACATACTTGTGACCTTAAAATTACACAATATTAGTACAAATTGGAAATAATCTAGCATCATTTGTAGGACTCAATGCTTGTGAAGGCTATTTTGAATTAAATTGAGACAAGGCATTGCAATGGTAAATGACAACTTGGAGAATGTGGGTATCGATCCCACCGCCTCTCGCATGCTAAGCGAGCACTCTACCATCTGAGCTAATTCCCCTTAAGTGCAAGTGTATCAGAAGCTCAATCAACAGTAGACCAAACGTCAGAATAATGGTGTGACCCATCAGTTGCACCGTTTGTGGTCAAAAGGATGTGGGCTAGAAATCATAAAAAAGGGACACATGAGGAATCATACATAGGAAAAACCCTTCAATTGTCCTGCGCATGTTTGTAATCCAAATGTGGCTCCTAATAAGATGGCTTGGGTTTCCAAGCAGAGCCTGGATAGCTCAGTCGGTAGAGCATCAGACTTTTAATCTGAGGGTCCAGGGTTCAAGTCCCTGTTCAGGCTCTTCCATGCATGCTAGCAGTGAAAATGTTGGAGTCACAAGTTGACCTGATGTACTGCAAAAATGGGTCAACTGGCAGAAATAACATTAGTCCCTGCTTGAATACAATGCTTATCATTTAAGATTTGCTGCCTTTGAGTAAAGCTTCTTAATGCCTATATCTTTGCATCGTGACCCAGTGTTTGACTGACTCCACTGAAAAGAGAAACCAGACTTTTGCATAGAACATTCTGGTTTGGAGAATGCAGGCATCGGTGCCACCACCTCTCGCATGCAAAGCGAGGGCTCTAGAATCTGAGCTAATAAGCCTACATGTTCCACTAGAAAATGTTAAGTGGAATCTTACCTTTGAACAAAAAAATCCATTGTATTGCAACAAACCACAGCTATACATACTTGTGAACTTAAAATGACACAATATTAGTACAAATTGGAAATAATCTAGCATCATTTGTAGGACTCAATGCTTGTGAAGGCTATTTTGAATTAAATTGAGACAAGGCATTGCAATGGTAAATGACAACTTGGAGAATGTGGGTATCGATCCCACCGCCTCTCGCATGCTAAGCGAGCACTCTACCATCTGAGCTAATTCCCCTTAAGTGCAAGTGTATCAGCAGCTCAATCAACAGTAGACCAAACGTCAGAATAATGGTGTGACCCATCAGTTGCACCGTTTGTGGTCAAAAGGATGTGGACTAGAAATCATAAAAAAGGGACACATGAGGAGTCATACATAGGAAAAACCCTTCAATTGTCCTGCGCATGTTTGTAATCCAAATGTGGCTCCTAATAAGATTGCTTGGGTTTCCAAGCAGAGCCTGGATATCTCAGTCGGTAGAGCATCAGACTTTTAATCTGAGGGTCCAGGGTTCAAGTCCCTGTTCAGGCTCTTCTTCCATGCATGCTTGCAGTGAAAATGTTGGAGCCACAAGTTGACCTGATGTACTGCAAAAATGGGTCAACTGGCAGAAATAACATTAGTCCCTGCTTGAATACAATGCTTATCATTTAAGATCTGCTGCCTTTGAGTAAAGCTTCTTAATGCCTATATCTTTGCATAGTGACCCAGTGTTTGACTGACTCCACTGAAAAGAGAAACCAGACTTTTGCATAGAACGTTGGTTTGGAGAATGCAGGCATCGGTGCCACCACCTCTCGCATGCAAAGCGAGCGCTCTAGAATCTGAGCTAATAAGCCTACATGTTGCAGTAGAAAATGTTAAGTGGAATCTTACCTTTGAACAAAAAAATCCATTGTATTGCAACAAACCACAGCTATACATACTTGTGACCTTAAAATGACACAATATTAGTACAAATTGGAAATAATCTAGCATCATTTGTAGGACTCAATGCTTGTGAAGGCTATTTTGAATTAAATTGAGACAAGGCATTGCAATGGTAAATGACAACTTGGAGAATGTGGGTATCGATCCCACCGCCTCTCGCATGCTAAGCGAGCACTCTACCATCTGGGCTAATTCCCCTTAAGTGCAAGTGTATCAGAAGCTCAATCAACAGTAGACCAAACGTCAGAATAATGGTGTGACCCATCAGTTGCACCGTTTGTGGTCAAAAGGATGTGGGCTAGAAATCATAAAAAAGGGACACATGAGGAATCATACATAGGAAAAACCCTTCAATTGTCCTGCGCATGTTTGTAATCCAAATGTGGCTCCTAATAAGATGGCTTGGGTTTCCAAGCAGAGCCTGGATAGCTCAGTCGGTAGAGCATCAGACTTTTAATCTGAGGGTCCAGGGTTCAAGTCCCTGTTCAGGCTCTTCCATGCATGCTAGCAGTGAAAATGTTGGAGTCACAAGTTGACCTGATGTACTGCAAAAATGGGTCAACTGGCAGAAATAACATTAGTCCCTGCTTGAATACAATGCTTATCATTTAAGATTTGCTGCCTTTGAGTAAAGCTTCTTAATGCCTATATCTTTGCATCGTGACCCAGTGTTTGACTGACTCCACTGAAAAGAGAAACCAGACTTTTGCATAGAACATTCTGGTTTGGAGAATGCAGGCATCGGTGCCACCACCTCTCGCATGCAAAGCGAGGGCTCTAGAATCTGAGCTAATAAGCCTACATGTTCCACTAGAAAATGTTAAGTGGAATCTTACCTTTGAACAAAAAAATCCATTGTATTGCAACAAACCACAGCTATACATACTTGTGAACTTAAAATGACACAATATTAGTACAAATTGGAAATAATCTAGCATCATTTGTAGGACTCAATGCTTGTGAAGGCTATTTTGAATTAAATTGAGACAAGGCATTGCAATGGTAAATGACAACTTGGAGAATGTGGGTATCGATCCCACCGCCTCTCGCATGCTAAGCGAGCACTCTACCATCTGAGCTAATTCCCCTTAAGTGCAAGTGTATCAGAAGCTCAATCAACAGTAGACCAAACTAGGGATGGCCAAATGGAAAGATTGTCTTAACCGGTTACCGCCAGGACTTGCCGGCTAATTAACCGTTATCCGTTAAGAAAAGAAAAGCGCTATTTTGCGCATAAAAAATAGACAAATACACCGTTTACACGTGGCCTGCTGTCAATCAGTGCACTAGTGCGCACTGCGTAGGCTACAGTCTTCTATACGCACACATGTATCGCGGACCGGTCGGGAAGGATTAGGAAGAGAGAGAGAGAAAGAAAGACGTGTTAGAGAGAGCGTCTCTCTAACACGCACGCGCGCGCGAGAGGGAGGGAGAGAGAGAGAGAGAGAGAGAGAGAACGTCTGAGAGAGAGAGGGAGGGAGAGAGGGAGGGAGAGAGGGGGGGGGGGTCCCGTCCGTCCGTCCCGTTAGCAACAAGCTAACAGCATACGTTCGTTCGTTCTATGATCCATAAAACGACAGATCCACAACGCAGATCGGAACCAACGTTCGTTGCATGAAGGGCAGATCTGCGGGCGCAATGCTGTGTGTGTGTTCGTCTTTTTTTCTTTTTCCCTCCTGCTTCCACAGTCCACTACATGCAGTTGTTTTTGTGTTTTTGTTTTGGGGGAAGTAAGTCACAGCACATGCGTGGTCACTGGTTGCACTGACAGTAAAGGTGGAAAGAGGGGCTTGGTGCTTTGGCCGCGGTGCCTGCTCTCGGCGCTTCAAAATAAAATATATATTTTTTTATCGGTAAACCATTAGCCGTTAGTGTTGTCGGTAACCAATTAATTAACGGCTAACGGCTAACGGTTATCGGTTGGCCATCCCTAGACCAAACGTCAGAATAATGGTGTGACCCATCAGTTGCACCGTTTGTGGTCAAAAGGATGTGGACTAGAAATCATAAAAAAGGGACACATGAGGAGTCATACATAGGAAAAACCCTTCAATTGTCCTGCGCATGTTTGTAATCCAAATGTGGCTCCTAATAAGATTGCTTGGGTTTCCAAGCAGAGCCTGGATAGCTCAGTCGGTAGAGCATCAGACTTTTAATCTGAGGGTCCAGGGTTCAAGTCCCTGTTCAGGCTCTTCCATGCATGCTAGCAGTGACAATGTTGGAGTCACAAGTTGACCTGATGTACTGCAAAAATGGGTCAACTGGCAGAAATAACATTAGTCCCTGCTTGAATACAATGCTTATCATTTAAGATTTGCTGCCTTTGAGTAAAGCTTCTTAATGCCTATATCTTTGCATCGTGACCCAGTGTTTGACTGACTCCACTGAAAAGAGAAACCAGACTTTTGCATAGAACATTCTGGTTTGGAGAATGCAGGCATCGGTGCCACCACCTCTCGCATGCAAAGCGAGGGCTCTAGAATCTGAGCTAATAAGCCTACAGGTTCCACTAGAAAATGTTAAGTGGAATCTTACCTTTGAACAAAAAAATCCATTGTATTGCAACAAACCACAGCTATACATACTTGTGAACTTAAAATGACACAATATTAGTACAAATTGGAAATAATCTAGCATCATTTGTAGGACTCAATGCTTGTGAAGGCTATTTTGAATTAAATTGAGACAAGGCATTGCAATGGTAAATGACAACTTGGAGAATGTGGGTATCAATCCCACCGCCTCTCGCATGCTAAGCGAGCACTCTACCATCTGAGCTAATTCCCCTTAAGTGCAAGTGTATCAGAAGCTCAATCAACAGTAGACCAAACGTCAGAATAATGGTGTGACCCATCAGTTGCACCGTTTGTGGTCAATAGGATGTGGACTAGAAATCATAAAAAAGGGACACATGAGGAGTCATACATAGGAAAAACCCTTCAATTGTCCTGCGCATGTTTGTAATCCAAATGTGGCTCCTAATAAGATTGCTTGGGTTTCCAAGCAGAGCCTGGATAGCTCAGTCGGTAGAGCATCAGACTTTTAATCTGAGGGTCCAGGGTTCAAGTCCCTGTTCAGGCTCTTCTTCCATGCATGCTTGCAGTGAAAATGTTGGAGCCACAAGTTGACCTGATGTACTGCAAAAATGGGTCAACTGGCAGAAATAACATTAGTCCCTGCTTGAATACAATGCTTATCATTTAAGATTTGCTGCCTTTGAGTAAAGCTTCTTAATGCCTATATCTTTGCATAGTGACCCAGTGTTTGACTGACTCCACTGAAAAGAGAAACCAGACTTTTGCATAGAACGTTGGTTTGGAGAATGCAGGCATCGGTGCCACCACCTCTCGCATGCAAAGCGAGCGCTCTAGAATCTGAGCTAATAAGCCTACATGTTGCAGTAGAAAATGTTAAGTGGAATCTTACCTTTGAACAAAAAAATCCATTGTATTGCAACAAACCACAGCTATACATACTTGTGACCTTAAAATGACACAATATTAGTACAAATTGGAAATAATCTAGCATCATTTGTAGGACTCAATGCTTGTGAAGGCTATTTTGAATTAAATTGAGACAAGGCATTGCAATGGTAAATGACAACTTGGAGAATGTGGGTATCGATCCCACCGCCTCTCGCATGCTAAGCGAGCACTCTACCATCTGAGCTAATTCCCCTTAAGTGCAAGTGTATCAGAAGCTCAATCAACAGTAGACCAAACGTCAGAATAATGGTGTGACCCATCAGTTGCACCGTTTGTGGTCAAAAGGATGTGGACTAGAAATCATAAAAAAGGGACACATGAGGAGTCATACATAGGAAAAACCCTTCAATTGTCCTGCGCATGTTTGTAATCCAAATGTGGCTCCTAATAAGATTGCTTGGGTTTCCAAGCAGAGCCTGGATAGCTCAGTCGGTAGAGCATCAGACTTTTAATCTGAGGGTCCAGGGTTCAAGTCCCTGTTCAGGCTCTTCCATGCATGCTAGCAGTGAAAATGTTGGAGCCACAAGTTGACCTGATGTACTGCAAAAATGGGTCAACTGGCAGAAATAACATTAGTCCCTGCTAGGCCGTGTTGTGAGGTCCCTTTTCGTTCAGGTCCGTTCCCACGGAAGGGGGACTACACAATTTTTTCTCCATAAAAGAGATTTATAGGTAGACAGTCTAAATAAAAAAGTTCTACTCGTCCGACGCTGCAGTTATTTTATAATCCGCAATCTAAAACGGGACTATTTCTTACAAGGCGTAATAATATGTGCAAGGGGAGTGGTGTGGTTTTGGTCACGTGGACCAATCGCGTAGCCGCTTTATACCCTTGAGTATGCGCGTAACGTCTTCGTATGCAGAAGAACTTTTACAGACCTGTAAGGTCCATTTGGTTCCTAAGAAGGGTCCATTTGGGGTCCAATGGGGTCCATTGGTTCCATTTGTACACAGTTACAGACATGCAGGCTAATCCTCTCACTCTAATGCCAGACTGGCATTAGAGTGAGACACTGGCATTTCCAGTGTGTGCCAGTGGTCACCCTTAGCACCCGTGGTTAAAGCTGCCTACCCCTGCTCTACACCAACAATGTTGTGAGCTTGTAGATCTGCTATTTTCTGCAAATGTTCCCTCCAGAATAGGGATGCTATTGTTCCAGTGGTTAATGTAAAAAAATAATCTCACAATGATTTGGCAGCCCCGTCCCGGATGAGTTTGTTTTGAGGCTGATGTCTGAAACAGGACATATGTGAAAACACCCCATATATGTAAACAAATTAATATCATATTTCTAGTAAATGTTTTTGTTGTTTTTGTTATTTAAGGGGAAAAGAGTGATGATCCTCTACATCCTGACTACGTGCCAAGGTTATTTGGTTTCACCTCCATCACTGATCGAAGTACAGCAGAGGTACAGACTGTTGTTGAAGTCCCAGGCATTGGGGTCCAGACAGAGGAAACACAAAATGACATTGCCTCATTACATGAACAGATTAAATCTTTAAATGCTGAATGTCAATCACTTAGGGATAAAGTCAACAAATTAGAAAGTGAGTTGAAACATCGTACTCTTGATCCTTCAGAATTTGATGACAGCAAAATGAAATTATTCACAGGACTTTCATGTTGTTGTTCAATTTTGTGTCACCAAGTTTACCACCTCCTGCAAAACAGTCACTTAGTGATACTCAGAGACTTCTGCTTACACTGAGGAAGCTGCGCCTCAATCTGTCTGAGGAACTTTTAGGTTACCTCTTTGGCATTCTTTGAGTCAACTGAGGTAAGCCAAGCAGGTTCATCTTGGCAGCAGTTTTAACCTTGACCAGTCAACTTTCAACACACTGAGCAAATATGTGTGCTACCTGTATGGCCAATCATCTGCCAAAAACGTGAATGATGCAAGGTACAAATCATTCTGTACGGCATCATCAGCTTTGCCAGAACTGTACATTCCCCCAACAAGTGATGCTCTCCACCAACATTGCAAAAGGGCAAACTACCAAGCAGCAGTGATGAGACGTTCTCTGACTAGTAGGATGTGTGCTCCTTCACCCATTGGCAGTGGATGGGTCATGGAGGATGGGGAGTTAACAGTACAATGGATGACTAGAAATCCTGCCCCTGATAGTGTGTTGCAGGTAGTCCACTGTAATTGCAAAAAAAGCAAATGTGAGACTGAAAGATGTTCATGTATGTCTGCAAAACTGTTTTGCACTGATTTATGTCACTGCCAGGACTGTGAAAATGTGTCAAAGGAAACAGAAGAAAGAGGTAGGCCTACATGGGATGATGACTCTGATGAAAGTGATAGGGATGAGTAACCCAACATGTTACCATGTAGGCCTACTACTTTTTTTTTTCAACAATTATTATGCATTTGTATGTTATTTTGTATTTTCAATTTTCATATATTTCCTTGGCCGGGGGGGTGGATGTACAGATGACAGATGCTGTGACCCTTTGCTGTGACCCACTTGTAAATAAATAAATGTTTCATACCATATGTTGTAATAATTCTGACCTCTACTAAATGGGTCAACTGGCAGAAATAGCATTAGTCCCTGCTTGAATACAATGCTTATCATTTAAGATTTGCTGCCTTTGAGTAAAGCTTCTTAATGCCTATATCTTTGCATAGTGACCCAGTGTTTGACTGACTCCACTGAAAAGAGAAACCAGACTTTTGCATAGAACGTTGGTTTGGAGAATGCAGGCATCGGTGCCACCACCTCTCGCATGCAAAGCGAGCGCTCTAGAATCTGAGCTAATAAGCCTACATGTTGCAGTAGAAAATGTTAAGTGGAATCTTACCTTTGAACAAAAAAATCCATTGTATTGCAACAAACCACAGCTATACATACTTGTGACCTTAAAATGACACAATATTAGTACAAATTGGAAATAATCTAGCATCATTTGTAGGACTCAATGCTTGTGAAGGCTATTTTGAATTAAATTGAGACAAGGCATTGCAATGGTAAATGACAACTTGGAGAATGTGGGTATCGATCCCACCGCCTCTCGCATGCTAAGCGAGCACTCTACCATCTGAGCTAATTCCCCTTAAGTGCAAGTGTATCAGAAGCTCAATCAACAGTAGACCAAACGTCAGAATAATGGTGTGACCCATCAGTTGCACCGTTTGTGGTCAAAAGGATGTGGACTAGAAATCATAAAAAAGGGACACATGAGGAGTCATACATAGGAAAAACCCTTCAATTGTCCTGCGCATGTTTGTAATCCAAATGTGGCTCCTAATAAGATGGCTTGGGTTTCCAAGCAGAGCCTGGATAGCTCAATCGGTAGAGCATCAGACTTTTAATCTGAGGGTCCAGGGTTCAAGTCCCTGTTCAGGCTCTTCTTCCATGCATGCTTGCAGTGAAAATGTTGGAGCCACAAGTTGACCTGATGTACTGCAAAAATGGGTCAACTGGCAGAAATAACATTAGTCCCTGCTTGAATACAATGCTTATCATTTAAGATTTGCTGCCTTTGAGTAAAGCTTCTTAATGCCTATATCTTTGCATAGTGACCCAGTGTTTGACTGACTCCACTGAAAAGAGAAACCAGACTTTTGCATAGAACGTTGGTTTGGAGAATGCAGGCATCGGTGCCACCACCTCTCGCATGCAAAGCGAGCGCTCTAGAATCTGAGCTAATAAGCCTACATGTTGCAGTAGAAAATGTTAAGTGGAATCTTACCTTTGAACAAAAAAATCCATTGTATTGCAACAAACCACAGCTATACATACTTGTGACCTTAAAATTACACAATATTAGTACAAATTGGAAATAATCTAGCATCATTTGTAGGACTCAATGCTTGTGAAGGCTATTTTGAATTAAATTGAGACAAGGCATTGCAATGGTAAATGACAACTTGGAGAATGTGGGTATCGATCCCACCGCCTCTCGCATGCTAAGCGAGCACTCTACCATCTGAGCTAATTCCCCTTAAGTGCAAGTGTATCAGAAGCTCAATCAACAGTAGACCAAACGTCAGAATAATGGTGTGACCCATCAGTTGCACCGTTTGTGGTCAAAAGGATGTGGACTAGAAATCATAAAAAAGGGACACATGAGGAGTCATACATAGGAAAAACCCTTCAATTGTCCTGCGCATGTTTGTAATCCAAATGTGGCTCCTAATAAGATGGCTTGGGTTTCCAAGCAGAGCCTGGATAGCTCAGTCGGTAGAGCATCAGACTTTTAATCTGAGGGTCCAGCGTTCAAGTCCCTGTTCAGGCTCTTCCATGCATGCTAGCAGTGAAAATGTTGGAGTCACAAGTTGACCTGATGTACTGCAAAAATGGGTCAACTGGCAGAAATAACATTAGTCCCTGCTTGAATACAATGCTTATCATTTAAGATTTGCTGCCTTTGAGTAAAGCTTCTTAATGCCTATATCTTTGCATCGTGACCCAGTGTTTGACTGACTCCACTGAAAAGAGAAACCAGACTTTTGCATAGAACATTCTGGTTTGGAGAATGCAGGCATCGGTGCCACCACCTCTCGCATGCAAAGCGAGGGCTCTAGAATCTGAGCTAATAAGCCTACATGTTCCACTAGAAAATGTTAAGTGGAATCTTACCTTTGAACAAAAAAATCCATTGTATTGCAACAAACCACAGCTATACTTGTGAACTTAAAATGACACAATATTAGTACAAATTGGAAATAATCTAGCATCATTTGTAGGACTCAATGCTTGTGAAGGCTATTTTGAATTAAATTGAGACAAGGCATTGCAATGGTAAATGACAACTTGGAGAATGTGGGTATCGATCCCACCGCCTCTCACATGCTAAGCGAGCACTCTACCATCTGAGCTAATTCCCCTTAAGTGCAAGTGTATCAGAAGCTCAATCAACAGTAGACCAAACGTCAGAATAATGGTGTGACCCATCAGTTGCACCGTTTGTGGTCAAAAGGATGTGGACTAGAAATCATAAAAAAGGGACACATGAGGAGTCATACATAGGAAAAACCCTTCAATTGTCCTGCGCATGTTTGTAATCCAAATGTGGCTCCTAATAAGATGGCTTGGGTTTCCAAGCAGAGCCTGGATAGCTCAGTCGGTAGAGCATCAGACTTTTAATCTGAGGGTCCAGTGTTCAAGTCCCTGTTCAGGCTCTTCCATGCATGCTAGCAGTGAAAATGTTGGAGTCACAAGTTGACCTGATGTACTGCAAAAATGGGTCAACTGGCAGAAATAACATTAGTCCCTGCTTGAATACAATGCTTATCATTTAAGATTTGCTGCCTTTGAGTAAAGCTTCTTAATGCCTATATCTTTGCATCGTGACCCAGTGTTTGACTGACTCCACTGAAAAGAGAAACCAGACTTTTGCATAGAACATTCTGGTTTGGAGAATGCAGGCATCGGTGCCACCACCTCTCGCATGCAAAGCGAGGGCTCTAGAATCTGAGCTAATAAGCCTACATGTTCCACTAGAAAATGTTAAGTGGAATCTTACCTTTGAACAAAAAAATCCATTGTATTGCAACAAACCACAGCTATACTTGTGAACTTAAAATGACACAATATTAGTACAAATTGGAAATAATCTAGCATCATTTGTAGGACTCAATGCTTGTGAAGGCTATTTTGAATTAAATTGAGACAAGGCATTGCAATGGTAAATGACAACTTGGAGAATGTGGGTATCGATCCCACCGCCTCTCACATGCTAAGCGAGCACTCTACCATCTGAGCTAATTCCCCTTAAGTGCAAGTGTATCAGAAGCTCAATCAACAGTAGACCAAACGTCAGAATAATGGTGTGACCCATCAGTTGCACCGTTTGTGGTCAAAAGGATGTGGACTAGAAATCATAAAAAAGGGACACATGAGGAGTCATACATAGGAAAAACCCTTCAATTGTCCTGCGCATGTTTGTAATCCAAATGTGGCTCCTAATAAGATGGCTTGGGTTTCCAAGCAGAGCCTGGATAGCTCAGTCGGTAAAGCATCAGACTTTTAATCTGAGCGTCCAGGGTTCAAGTCCCTGTTCAGGCTCTTCTTCCATGCATGCTTGCAGTGAAAATGTTGGAGCCACAAGTTGACCTGATGTACTGCAAAAATGGGTCAACTGGCAGAAATAACATTAGTCCCTGCTTGAATACAATGCTTATCATTTAAGATTTGCTGCCTTTGAGTAAAGCTTCTTAATGCCTATATCTTTGCATAGTGACCCAGTGTTTGACTGACTCCACTGAAAAGAGAAACCAGACTTTTGCATAGAACGTTGGTTTGGAGAATGCAGGCATCGGTGCCACCACCTCTCGCATGCAAAGCGAGCGCTCTAGAATCTGAGCTAATAAGCCTACATGTTCCACTAGAAAATGTTAAGTGGAATCTTACCTTTGAACAAAAAAATCCATTGTATTGCAACAAACCACAGCTATACATACTTGTGACCTTAAAATGACACAATATTAGTACAAATTGGAAATAATCTAGCATCATTTGTAGGACTCAATGCTTGTGAAGGCTATTTTGAATTAAATTGAGACAAGGCATTGCAATGGTAAATGACAACTTGGAGAATGTGGGTATCGATCCCACCGCCTCTCGCATGCTAAGCGAGCACTCTACCATCTGAGCTAATTCCCCTTAAGTGCAAGTGTATCAGAAGCTCAATCAACAGTAGACCAAACGTCAGAATAATGGTGTGACCCATCAGTTGCACCGTTTGTGGTCAAAAGGATGTGGACTAGAAATCATAAAAAAGGGACACATGAGGAGTCATACATAGGAAAAACCCTTCAATTGTCCTGCGCATGTTTGTAATCCAAATGTGGCTCCTAATAAGATTGCTTGGGTTTCCAAGCAGAGCCTGGATAGCTCAGTCGGTAGAGCATCAGACTTTTAATCTGAGGGTCCAGGGTTCAAGTCCCTGTTCAGGCTCTTCCATGCATGCTAGCAGTGAAAATGTTGGAGCCACAAGTTGACCTGATGTACTGCAAAAATGGGTCAACTGGCAGAAATAACATTAGTCCCTGCTTGAATACAATGCTTATCCTTTAAGATTTGCTGCCTTTGAGTAAAGCTTCTTAATGCCTATATCTTTGCATCGTGACCCAGTGTTTGACTGACTCCACTGAAAAGAGAAACCAGACTTTTGCATAGAACATTCTGGTTTGGAGAATGCAGGCATCGGTGCCACCACCTCTCGCATGCAAAGCGAGGGCACTAGAATCTGAGCTAATAAGCCTACATGTTCCACTAGAAAATGTTAAGTGGAATCTTACCTTTGAACAAAAAAATCCATTGTATTGCAACAAACCACAGCTATACAGACTTGTGACCTTAAAATGACACAAAATTAGTACAAATTGGAAATAATCTAGCATCATTTGTAGGACTCAATGCTTGTGAAGGCTATTTTGAATTAAATTGAGACAAGGCATTGCAATGGTAAATGACAACTTGGAGAATGTGGGTATCGATCCCACCACCTCTCGCATGCTAAGCGAGCACTCTACCATCTGAGCTAATTCCCCTTAAGTGCAAGTGTATCAGAAGCTCAATCAACAGTAGACCAAACGTCAGAATAATGGTGTGACCCATCAGTTGCACCGTTTGTGGTCAAAAGGATGTGGACTAGAAATCATAAAAAAGGGACACATGAGGAGTCATACATAGGAAAAACCCTTCAATTGTCCTGCGCATGTTTGTAATCCAAATGTGGCTCCTAATAAGATGGCTTGGGTTTCCAAGCAGAGCCTGGATAGCTCAGTCGGTAGAGCATCAGACTTTTAATCTGAGGGTCCAGGGTTCAAGTCCCTGTTCAGGCTCTTCTTCCATGCATGCTTGCAGTGAAAATGTTGGAGCCACAAGTTGACCTGATGTACTGCAAAAATGGGTCAACTGGCAGAAATAACATTAGTCCCTGCTTGAATACAATGCTTATCATTTAAGATTTGCTGCCTTTGAGTAAAGCTTCTTAATGCCTATATCTTTGCATAGTGACCCAGTGTTTGACTGACTCCACTGAAAAGAGAAACCAGACTTTTGCATAGAACGTTGGTTTGGAGAATGCAGGCATCGGTGCCACCACCTCTCGCATGCAAAGCGAGCGCTCTAGAATCTGAGCTAATAAGCCTACATGTTCCACTAGAAAATGTTAAGTGGAATCTTACCTTTGAACAAAAAAATCCATTGTATTGCAACAAACCACAGCTATACATACTTGTGACCTTAAAATGACACAATATTAGTACAAATTGGAAATAATCTAGCATCATTTGTAGGACTCAATGCTTGTGAAGGCTATTTTGAATTAAATTGAGACAAGGCATTGCAATGGTAAATGACAACTTGGAGAATGTGGGTATCGATCCCACCGCCTCTCGCATGCTAAGCGAGCACTCTACCATCTGAGCTAATTCCCCTTAAGTGCAAGTGTATCAGAAGCTCAATCAACAGTAGACCAAATGTCAGAATAATGGTGTGACCCATCAGTTGCACCGTTTGTGGTCAAAAGGATGTGGACTAGAAATCATAAAAAAGGGACACATGAGGAGTCATACATAGGAAAAACCCTTCAATTGTCCTGCGCATGTTTGTAATCCAAATGTGGCTCCTAATAAGATTGCTTGGGTTTCCAAGCAGAGCCTGGATAGCTCAGTCGGTAGAGCATCAGACTTTTAATCTGAGGGTCCAGGGTTCAAGTCCCTGTTCAGGCTCTTCCATGCATGCTAGCAGTGAAAATGTTGGAGCCACAAGTTGACCTGATGTACTGCAAAAATGGGTCAACTGGCAGAAATAACATTAGTCCCTGCTTGAATACAATGCTTATCATTTAAGATTTGCTGCCTTTGAGTAAAGCTTCTTAATGCCTATATCTTTGCATCGTGACCCAGTGTTTGACTGACTCCACTGAAAAGAGAAACCAGACTTTTGCATAGAACATTCTGGTTTGGAGAATGCAGGCATCGGTGCCACCACCTCTCGCATGCAAAGCGAGGGCTCTAGAATCTGAGCTAATAAGCCTACATGTTCCACTAGAAAATGTTAAGTGGAATCTTACCTTTGAACAAAAAAATCCATTGTATTGCAACAAACCACAGCTATACATACTTGTGACCTTAAAATGACACAATATTAGTACAAATTGGAAATAATCTAGCATCATTTGTAGGACTCAATGCTTGTGAAGGCTATTTTGAATTAAATTGAGACAAGGCATTGCAATGGTAAATGACAACTTGGAGAATGTGGGTATCGATCCCACCGCCTCTCGCATGCTAAGCGAGCACTCTACCATCTGAGCTAATTCCCCTTAAGTGCAAGTGTATCAGAAGCTCAATCAACAGTAGACCAAACGTCAGAATAATGGTGTGACCCATCAGTTGCACCGTTTGTGGTCAAAAGGATGTGGACTAGAAATCATAAAAAAGGGACACATGAGGAGTCATACATAGGAAAAACCCTTCAATTGTCCTGCGCATGTTTGTAATCCAAATGTGGCTCCTAATAAGATTGCTTGGGTTTCCAAGCAGAGCCTGGATAGCTCAGTCGGTAGAGCATCAGACTTTTAATCTGAGGGTCCAGGGTTCAAGTCCCTGTTCAGGCTCTTCCATGCATGCTAGCAGTGAAAATGTTGGAGCCACAAGTTGACCTGATGTACTGCAAAAATGGGTCAACTGGCAGAAATAACATTAGTCCCTGCTTGAATACAATGCTTATCATTTAAGATTTGCTGCCTTTGAGTAAAGCTTCTTAATGCCTATATCTTTGCATAGTGACCCAGTGTTTGACTGACTCCACTGAAAAGAGAAACCAGACTTTTGCATAGAACGTTGGTTTGGAGAATGCAGGCATCGGTGCCACCACCTCTCGCATGCAAAGCGAGCGCTCTAGAATCTGAGCTAATAAGCCTACATGTTGCAGTAGAAAATGTTAAGTGGAATCTTACCTTTGAACAAAAAAATCCATTGTATTGCAACAAACCACAGCTATACATACTTGTGACCTTAAAATTACACAATATTAGTACAAATTGGAAATAATCTAGCATCATTTGTAGGACTCAATGCTTGTGAAGGCTATTTTGAATTAAATTGAGACAAGGCATTGCAATGGTAAATGACAACTTGGAGAATGTGGGTATCGATCCCACCGCCTCTCGCATGCTAAGCGAGCACTCTACCATCTGAGCTAATTCCCCTTAAGTGCAAGTGTATCAGAAGCTCAATCAACAGTAGACCAAACGTCAGAATAATGGTGTGACCCATCAGTTGCACCGTTTGTGGTCAAAAGGATGTGGACTAGAAATCATAAAAAAGGGACACATGAGGAGTCATACATAGGAAAAACCCTTCAATTGTCCTGCGCATGTTTGTAATCCAAATGTGGCTCCTAATAAGATGGCTTGGGTTTCCAAGCAGAGCCTGGATAGCTCAGTCGGTAGAGCATCAGACTTTTAATCTGAGGGTCCAGCGTTCAAGTCCCTGTTCAGGCTCTTCCATGCATGCTAGCAGTGAAAATGTTGGAGTCACAAGTTGACCTGATGTACTGCAAAAATGGGTCAACTGGCAGAAATAACATTAGTCCCTGCTTGAATACAATGCTTATCATTTAAGATTTGCTGCCTTTGAGTAAAGCTTCTTAATGCCTATATCTTTGCATCGTGACCCAGTGTTTGACTGACTCCACTGAAAAGAGAAACCAGACTTTTGCATAGAACATTCTGGTTTGGAGAATGCAGGCATCGGTGCCACCACCTCTCGCATGCAAAGCGAGGGCTCTAGAATCTGAGCTAATAAGCCTACATGTTCCACTAGAAAATGTTAAGTGGAATCTTACCTTTGAACAAAAAAATCCATTGTATTGCAACAAACCACAGCTATACTTGTGAACTTAAAATGACACAATATTAGTACAAATTGGAAATAATCTAGCATCATTTGTAGGACTCAATGCTTGTGAAGGCTATTTTGAATTAAATTGAGACAAGGCATTGCAATGGTAAATGACAACTTGGAGAATGTGGGTATCGATCCCACCGCCTCTCACATGCTAAGCGAGCACTCTACCATCTGAGCTAATTCCCCTTAAGTGCAAGTGTATCAGAAGCTCAATCAACAGTAGACCAAACGTCAGAATAATGGTGTGACCCATCAGTTGCACCGTTTGTGGTCAAAAGGATGTGGACTAGAAATCATAAAAAAGGGACACATGAGGAGTCATACATAGGAAAAACCCTTCAATTGTCCTGCGCATGTTTGTAATCCAAATGTGGCTCCTAATAAGATGGCTTGGGTTTCCAAGCAGAGCCTGGATAGCTCAGTCGGTAGAGCATCAGACTTTTAATCTGAGGGTCCAGTGTTCAAGTCCCTGTTCAGGCTCTTCCATGCATGCTAGCAGTGAAAATGTTGGAGTCACAAGTTGACCTGATGTACTGCAAAAATGGGTCAACTGGCAGAAATAACATTAGTCCCTGCTTGAATACAATGCTTATCATTTAAGATTTGCTGCCTTTGAGTAAAGCTTCTTAATGCCTATATCTTTGCATCGTGACCCAGTGTTTGACTGACTCCACTGAAAAGAGAAACCAGACTTTTGCATAGAACATTCTGGTTTGGAGAATGCAGGCATCGGTGCCACCACCTCTCGCATGCAAAGCGAGGGCTCTAGAATCTGAGCTAATAAGCCTACATGTTCCACTAGAAAATGTTAAGTGGAATCTTACCTTTGAACAAAAAAATCCATTGTATTGCAACAAACCACAGCTATACTTGTGAACTTAAAATGACACAATATTAGTACAAATTGGAAATAATCTAGCATCATTTGTAGGACTCAATGCTTGTGAAGGCTATTTTGAATTAAATTGAGACAAGGCATTGCAATGGTAAATGACAACTTGGAGAATGTGGGTATCGATCCCACCGCCTCTCACATGCTAAGCGAGCACTCTACCATCTGAGCTAATTCCCCTTAAGTGCAAGTGTATCAGAAGCTCAATCAACAGTAGACCAAACGTCAGAATAATGGTGTGACCCATCAGTTGCACCGTTTGTGGTCAAAAGGATGTGGACTAGAAATCATAAAAAAGGGACACATGAGGAGTCATACATAGGAAAAACCCTTCAATTGTCCTGCGCATGTTTGTAATCCAAATGTGGCTCCTAATAAGATGGCTTGGGTTTCCAAGCAGAGCCTGGATAGCTCAGTCGGTAAAGCATCAGACTTTTAATCTGAGCGTCCAGGGTTCAAGTCCCTGTTCAGGCTCTTCTTCCATGCATGCTTGCAGTGAAAATGTTGGAGCCACAAGTTGACCTGATGTACTGCAAAAATGGGTCAACTGGCAGAAATAACATTAGTCCCTGCTTGAATACAATGCTTATCATTTAAGATTTGCTGCCTTTGAGTAAAGCTTCTTAATGCCTATATCTTTGCATAGTGACCCAGTGTTTGACTGACTCCACTGAAAAGAGAAACCAGACTTTTGCATAGAACGTTGGTTTGGAGAATGCAGGCATCGGTGCCACCACCTCTCGCATGCAAAGCGAGCGCTCTAGAATCTGAGCTAATAAGCCTACATGTTCCACTAGAAAATGTTAAGTGGAATCTTACCTTTGAACAAAAAAATCCATTGTATTGCAACAAACCACAGCTATACATACTTGTGACCTTAAAATGACACAATATTAGTACAAATTGGAAATAATCTAGCATCATTTGTAGGACTCAATGCTTGTGAAGGCTATTTTGAATTAAATTGAGACAAGGCATTGCAATGGTAAATGACAACTTGGAGAATGTGGGTATCGATCCCACCGCCTCTCGCATGCTAAGCGAGCACTCTACCATCTGAGCTAATTCCCCTTAAGTGCAAGTGTATCAGAAGCTCAATCAACAGTAGACCAAACGTCAGAATAATGGTGTGACCCATCAGTTGCACCGTTTGTGGTCAAAAGGATGTGGACTAGAAATCATAAAAAAGGGACACATGAGGAGTCATACATAGGAAAAACCCTTCAATTGTCCTGCGCATGTTTGTAATCCAAATGTGGCTCCTAATAAGATTGCTTGGGTTTCCAAGCAGAGCCTGGATAGCTCAGTCGGTAGAGCATCAGACTTTTAATCTGAGGGTCCAGGGTTCAAGTCCCTGTTCAGGCTCTTCCATGCATGCTAGCAGTGAAAATGTTGGAGCCACAAGTTGACCTGATGTACTGCAAAAATGGGTCAACTGGCAGAAATAACATTAGTCCCTGCTTGAATACAATGCTTATCCTTTAAGATTTGCTGCCTTTGAGTAAAGCTTCTTAATGCCTATATCTTTGCATCGTGACCCAGTGTTTGACTGACTCCACTGAAAAGAGAAACCAGACTTTTGCATAGAACATTCTGGTTTGGAGAATGCAGGCATCGGTGCCACCACCTCTCGCATGCAAAGCGAGGGCACTAGAATCTGAGCTAATAAGCCTACATGTTCCACTAGAAAATGTTAAGTGGAATCTTACCTTTGAACAAAAAAATCCATTGTATTGCAACAAACCACAGCTATACAGACTTGTGACCTTAAAATGACACAAAATTAGTACAAATTGGAAATAATCTAGCATCATTTGTAGGACTCAATGCTTGTGAAGGCTATTTTGAATTAAATTGAGACAAGGCATTGCAATGGTAAATGACAACTTGGAGAATGTGGGTATCGATCCCACCACCTCTCGCATGCTAAGCGAGCACTCTACCATCTGAGCTAATTCCCCTTAAGTGCAAGTGTATCAGAAGCTCAATCAACAGTAGACCAAACGTCAGAATAATGGTGTGACCCATCAGTTGCACCGTTTGTGGTCAAAAGGATGTGGACTAGAAATCATAAAAAAGGGACACATGAGGAGTCATACATAGGAAAAACCCTTCAATTGTCCTGCGCATGTTTGTAATCCAAATGTGGCTCCTAATAAGATGGCTTGGGTTTCCAAGCAGAGCCTGGATAGCTCAGTCGGTAGAGCATCAGACTTTTAATCTGAGGGTCCAGGGTTCAAGTCCCTGTTCAGGCTCTTCTTCCATGCATGCTTGCAGTGAAAATGTTGGAGCCACAAGTTGACCTGATGTACTGCAAAAATGGGTCAACTGGCAGAAATAACATTAGTCCCTGCTTGAATACAATGCTTATCATTTAAGATTTGCTGCCTTTGAGTAAAGCTTCTTAATGCCTATATCTTTGCATAGTGACCCAGTGTTTGACTGACTCCACTGAAAAGAGAAACCAGACTTTTGCATAGAACGTTGGTTTGGAGAATGCAGGCATCGGTGCCACCACCTCTCGCATGCAAAGCGAGCGCTCTAGAATCTGAGCTAATAAGCCTACATGTTCCACTAGAAAATGTTAAGTGGAATCTTACCTTTGAACAAAAAAATCCATTGTATTGCAACAAACCACAGCTATACATACTTGTGACCTTAAAATGACACAATATTAGTACAAATTGGAAATAATCTAGCATCATTTGTAGGACTCAATGCTTGTGAAGGCTATTTTGAATTAAATTGAGACAAGGCATTGCAATGGTAAATGACAACTTGGAGAATGTGGGTATCGATCCCACCGCCTCTCGCATGCTAAGCGAGCACTCTACCATCTGAGCTAATTCCCCTTAAGTGCAAGTGTATCAGAAGCTCAATCAACAGTAGACCAAATGTCAGAATAATGGTGTGACCCATCAGTTGCACCGTTTGTGGTCAAAAGGATGTGGACTAGAAATCATAAAAAAGGGACACATGAGGAGTCATACATAGGAAAAACCCTTCAATTGTCCTGCGCATGTTTGTAATCCAAATGTGGCTCCTAATAAGATTGCTTGGGTTTCCAAGCAGAGCCTGGATAGCTCAGTCGGTAGAGCATCAGACTTTTAATCTGAGGGTCCAGGGTTCAAGTCCCTGTTCAGGCTCTTCCATGCATGCTAGCAGTGAAAATGTTGGAGCCACAAGTTGACCTGATGTACTGCAAAAATGGGTCAACTGGCAGAAATAACATTAGTCCCTGCTTGAATACAATGCTTATCATTTAAGATTTGCTGCCTTTGAGTAAAGCTTCTTAATGCCTATATCTTTGCATCGTGACCCAGTGTTTGACTGACTCCACTGAAAAGAGAAACCAGACTTTTGCATAGAACATTCTGGTTTGGAGAATGCAGGCATCGGTGCCACCACCTCTCGCATGCAAAGCGAGGGCTCTAGAATCTGAGCTAATAAGCCTACATGTTCCACTAGAAAATGTTAAGTGGAATCTTACCTTTGAACAAAAAAATCCATTGTATTGCAACAAACCACAGCTATACATACTTGTGACCTTAAAATGACACAATATTAGTACAAATTGGAAATAATCTAGCATCATTTGTAGGACTCAATGCTTGTGAAGGCTATTTTGAATTAAATTGAGACAAGGCATTGCAATGGTAAATGACAACTTGGAGAATGTGGGTATCGATCCCACCGCCTCTCGCATGCTAAGCGAGCACTCTACCATCTGAGCTAATTCCCCTTAAGTGCAAGTGTATCAGAAGCTCAATCAACAGTAGACCAAACGTCAGAATAATGGTGTGACCCATCAGTTGCACCGTTTGTGGTCAAAAGGATGTGGACTAGAAATCATAAAAAAGGGACACATGAGGAGTCATACATAGGAAAAACCCTTCAATTGTCCTGCGCATGTTTGTAATCCAAATGTGGCTCCTAATAAGATTGCTTGGGTTTCCAAGCAGAGCCTGGATAGCTCAGTCGGTAGAGCATCAGACTTTTAATCTGAGGGTCCAGGGTTCAAGTCCCTGTTCAGGCTCTTCCATGCATGCTAGCAGTGAAAATGTTGGAGCCACAAGTTGACCTGATGTACTGCAAAAATGGGTCAACTGGCAGAAATAACATTAGTCCCTGTTTGAATACAATGCTTATCATTTAAGATTTGCTGCCTTTGAGTAAAGCTTCTTAATGCCTATATCTTTGCATCGTGACCCAGTGTTTGACTGACTCCACTGAAAAGAGAAACCAGACTTTTGCATAGAACATTCTGGTTTGGAGAATGCAGGCATCGGTGCCACCACCTCTCGCATGCAAAGCGAGCGCTCTAGAATCTGAGCTAATAAGCCTACATGTTCCAGTAGAAAATGTTAAGTGGAATCTTACCTTTGAACAAAAAAATCCATTGTATTGCAACAAACCACAGCTATACATACTTGTGACCTTAAAATGACACAATATTAGTACAAATTGGAAATAATCTAGCATCATTTGTAGGACTCAATGCTTGTGAAGGCTATTTTGAATTAAATTGAGACAAGGCATTGCAATGGTAAATGACAACTTGGAGAATGTGGGTATCGATCCCACCGCCTCTCGCATGCTAAGCGAGCACTCTACCATCTGAGCTAATTCCCCTTAAGTGCAAGTGTATCAGAAGCTCAATCAACAGTAGACCAAACATCAGAATAATGGTGTGACCCATCAGTTGCACCGTTTGTGGTCAAAAGGATGTGGACTAGAAATCATAAAAAAGGGACACATGAGGAGTCATACATAGGAAAAACCCTTCAATTGTCCTGCGCATGTTTGTAATCCAAATGTGGCTCCTAATAAGATTGCTTGGGTTTCCAAGCAGAGCCTGGATAGCTCAGTCGGTAGAGCATCAGACTTTTAATCTGAGGGTCCAGGGTTCAAGTCCCTGTTCAGGCTCTTCCATGCATGCTAGCAGTGAAAATGTTGGAGCCACAAGTTGACCTGATGTACTGCAAAAATGGGTCAACTGGCATAAATAACATTAGTCCCTGCTTGAATACAATGCTTATCATTTAAGATTTGCTGCCTTTTCGTAAAGCTTCTTAATGCCTATATCTTTGCATAGTGACCCAGTGTTTGACTGACTCCACTGAAAAGAGAAACCAGACTTTTGCATAGAACATTCTGGTTTGGAGAATGCAGGCATCGGTGCCACCACCTCTCGCATGCAAAGTGAGCGCTCTAGAATCTGAGCTAATAAGCCTACATGTTCCACTAGAAAATGTTAAGTGGAATCTTACCTTTGAACAAAAAAATCCATTGTATTGCAACAAACCACAGCTATACATACTTGTGACCTTAAAATGACACAATATTAGTACAAATTGGAAATAATCTAGCATCATTTGTAGGACTCAATGCTTGTGAAGGCTATTTTGAATTAAATTGAGACAAGGCATTGCAATGGTAAATGACAACTTGGAGAATGTGGGTATCGATCCCACCACCTCTCGCATGCTAAGCAAGCACTCTACCATCTGAGCTAATTCCCCTTAAATGCAAGTGTATCAGAAGCTCAATCAACAGTAGACCAAACGTCAGAATAATGGTGTGACCCATCAGTTGCACCGTTTGTGGTCAAAAGGATGTGGACTAGAAATCATAAAAAAGGGACACATGAGGAGTCATACATAGGAAAAACCCTTCAATTGTCCTGCGGATGTTTGTAATCCAAATGTGGCTCCTAATAAGATGGCTTGGGTTTCCAAGCAGAGCCTGGATAGCTCAGTCGGTAGAGCATCAGACTTTTAATCTGAGGGTCCAGGGTTCAAGTCCCTGTTCAGGCTCTTCTTCCATGCATGCTTGCAGTGAAAATGTTGGAGCCACAAGTTGACCTGATGTACTGCAAAAATGGGTCAACTGGCAGAAATAACATTAGTCCCTGCTTGAATACAATGCTTATCATTTAAGATTTGCTGCCTTTGAGTAAAGCTTCTTAATGCCTATATCTTTGCATAGTGACCCAGTGTTTGACTGACTCCACTGAAAAGAGAAACCAGACTTTTGCATAGAACGTTGGTTTGGAGAATGCAGGCATCGGTGCCACCACCTCTCGCATGCAAAGCGAGCGCTCTAGAATCTGAGCTAATAAGCCTACATGTTCCACTAGAAAATGTTAAGTGGAATCTTACCTTTGAACAAAAAAATCCATTGTATTGCAACAAACCACAGCTATACATACTTGTGACCTTAAAATGACACAATATTAGTACAAATTGGAAATAATCTAGCATCATTTGTAGGACTCAATGCTTGTGAAGGCTATTTTGAATTAAATTGAGACAAGGCATTGCAATGGTAAATGACAACTTGGTGAATGTGGGTATCGATCCCACCACCTCTCGCATGCTAAGCGAGCACTCTACCATCTGAGCTAATTCCCCTTAAGTGCAAGTGTATCAGAAGCTCAATCAACAGTAGACCAAACGTCAGAATAATGGTGTGACCCATCAGTTGCACCGTTTGTGGTCAAAAGGATGTGGACTAGAAATCATAAAAAAGGGACACATGAGGAGTCATACATAGGAAAAACCCTTCAATTGTCCTGCGAATGTTTGTAATCCAAATGTGGCTCCTAATAAGATGGCTTGGGTTTCCAAGCAGAGCCTGGATAGCTCAGTCGGTAGAGCATCAGACTTTTAATCTGAGGGTCCAGGGTTCAAGTCCCTGTTCAGGCTCTTCCATGCATGCTAGCAGTGAAAATGTTGGAGTCACAAGTTGACCTGATGTACTGCAAAAATGGGTCAACTGGCAGAAATAACATTAGTCCCTGCTTGAATACAATGCTTATCATTTAAGATTTGCTGCCTTTGAGTAAAGCTTCTTAATGCCTATATCTTTGCATCGTGACCCAGTGTTTGACTGACTCCACTGAAAAGAGAAACCAGACTTTTGCATAGAACATTCTGGTTTGGAGAATGCAGGCATCGGTGCCACCACCTCTCGCATGCAAAGCGAGGGCTCTAGAATCTGAGCTAATAAGCCTACATGTTCCACTAGAAAATGTTAAGTGGAATCTTACCTTTGAACAAAAAAATCCATTGTATTGCAACAAACCACAGCTATACTTGTGAACTTAAAATGACACAATATTTGTACAAATTGGAAATAATCTAGCATCATTTGTAGGACTCAATGCTTGTGAAGGCTATTTTGAATTAAATTGAGACAAGGCATTGCAATGGTAAATGACAACTTGGAGAATGTGGGTATCGATCCCACCGCCTCTCACATGCTAAGCGAGCACTCTACCATCTGAGCTAATTCCCCTTAAGTGCAAGTGTATCAGAAGCTCAATCAACAGTAGACCAAACGTCAGAATAATGGTGTGACCCATCAGTTGCACCGTTTGTGGTCAAAAGGATGTGGACTAGAAATCATAAAAAAGGGACACATGAGGAATCATACATAGGAAAAACCCTTCAATTGTCCTGCGCATGTTTGTAATCCAAATGTGGCTCCTAATAAGATTGCTTGGGTTTCCAAGCAGAGCCTGAATAGCTCAGTCGGTAGAGCATCAGACTTTTAATCTGAGCGTCCAGGGTTCAAGTCCCTGTTCAGGCTCTTCTTCCATGCATGCTTGCAGTGAAAATGTTGGAGCCACAAGTTGACCTGATGTACTGCAAAAATGGGTCAACTGGCAGAAATAACATTAGTCCCTGCTTGAATACAATGCTTATCATTTAAGATTTGCTGCCTTTTCGTAAAGCTTCTTAATGCCTATATCTTTGCATAGTGACCCAGTGTTTGACTGACTCCACTGAAAAGAGAAACCAGACTTTTGCATAGAACATTCTGGTTTGGAGAATGCAGGCATCGGTGCCACCACCTCTCGCATGCAAAGTGAGTGCTCTAGAATCTGAGCTAATAAGCCTACATGTTCCACTAGAAAATGTTAAGTGGAATCTTACCTTTGAACAAAAAAATCCATTGTATTGCAACAAACCACAGCTATACATACTTGTGACCTTAAAATGACACAATATTAGTACAAATTGGAAATAATCTAGCATCATTTGTAGGACTCAATGCTTGTGAAGGCTATTTTGAATTAAATTGAGACAAGGCATTGCAATGGTAAATGACAACTTGGAGAATGTGGGTATCGATCCCACCACCTCTCGCATGCTAAGCAAGCACTCTACCATCTGAGCTAATTCCCCTTAAATGCAAGTGTATCAGAAGCTCAATCAACAGTAGACCAAACGTCAGAATAATGGTGTGACCCATCAGTTGCACCGTTTGTGGTCAAAAGGATGTGGACTAGAAATCATAAAAAAGGGACACATGAGGAGTCATACATAGGAAAAACCCTTCAATTGTCCTGCGGATGTTTGTAATCCAAATGTGGCTCCTAATAAGATGGCTTGGGTTTCCAAGCAGAGCCTGGATAGCTCAGTCGGTAGAGCATCAGACTTTTAATCTGAGGGTCCAGGGTTCAAGTCCCTGTTCAGGCTCTTCTTCCATGCATGCTTGCAGTGAAAATGTTGGAGCCACAAGTTGACCTGATGTACTGCAAAAATGGGTCAACTGGCAGAAATAACATTAGTCCCTGCTTGAATACAATGCTTATCATTTAAGATTTGCTGCCTTTGAGTAAAGCTTCTTAATGCCTATATCTTTGCATAGTGACCCAGTGTTTGACTGACTCCACTGAAAAGAGAAACCAGACTTTTGCATAGAACGTTGGTTTGGAGAATGCAGGCATCGGTGCCACCACCTCTCGCATGCAAAGCGAGCGCTCTAGAATCTGAGCTAATAAGCCTACATGTTCCACTAGAAAATGTTAAGTGGAATCTTACCTTTGAACAAAAAAATCCATTGTATTGCAACAAACCACAGCTATACATACTTGTGACCTTAAAATGACACAATATTAGTACAAATTGGAAATAATCTAGCATCATTTGTAGGACTCAATGCTTGTGAAGGCTATTTTGAATTAAATTGAGACAAGGCATTGCAATGGTAAATGACAACTTGGAGAATGTGGGTATCGATCCCACCACCTCTCGCATGCTAAGCGAGCACTCTACCATCTGAGCTAATTCCCCTTAAGTGCAAGTGTATCAGAAGCTCAATCAACAGTAGACCAAACGTCAGAATAATGGTGTGACCCATCAGTTGCACCGTTTGTGGTCAAAAGGATGTGGACTAGAAATCATAAAAAAGGGACACATGAGGAGTCATACATAGGAAAAACCCTTCAATTGTCCTGCGCATGTTTGTAATCCAAATGTGGCTCCTAATAAGATGGCTTGGGTTTCCAAGCAGAGCCTGGATAGCTCAGTCGGTAGAGCATCAGACTTTTAATCTGAGGGTCCAGGGTTCAAGTCCCTGTTCAGGCTCTTCTTCCATGCATGCTTGCAGTGAAAATGTTGGAGCCACAAGTTGACCTGATGTACTGCAAAAATGGGTCAACTGGCAGAAATAACATTAGTCCCTTCTTGAATACAATGCTTATCATTTAAGATTTGCTGCCTTTGAGTAAAGCTTCTTAATGCCTATATCTTTGCATAGTGACCCAGTGTTTGACTGACTCCACTGAAAAGAGAAACCAGACTTTTGCATAGAACGTTGGTTTGGAGAATGCAGGCATCGGTGCCACCACCTCTCGCATGCAAAGCGAGCGCTCTAGAATCTGAGCTAATAAGCCTACATGTTCCACTAGAAAATGTTAAGTGGAATCTTACCTTTGAACAAAAAAATCCATTGTATTGCAACAAACCACAGCTATACATACTTGTGACCTTAAAATGACACAATATTAGTACAAATTGGAAATAATCTAGCATCATTTGTAGGACTCAATGCTTGTGAAGGCTATTTTGAATTAAATTGAGACAAGGCATTGCAATGGTAAATGACAACTTGGAGAATGTGGGTATCGATCCCACCGCCTCTCGCATGCTAAGCGAGCACTCTACCATCTGAGCTAATTCCCCTTAAGTGCAAGTGTATCAGAAGCTCAATCAACAGTAGACCAAACGTCAGAATAATGGTGTGACCCATCAGTTGCACCGTTTGTGGTCAAAAGGATGTGGACTAGAAATCATAAAAAAGGGACACATGAGGAGTCATACATAGGAAAAACCCTTCAATTGTCCTGCGCATGTTTGTAATCCAAATGTGGCTCCTAATAAGATTGCTTGGGTTTCCAAGCAGAGCCTGGATAGCTCAGTCGGTAGAGCATCACACTTTTAATCTGAGGGTCCAGGGTTCAAGTCCCTGTTCAGGCTCTTCCATGCATGCTAGCAGTGAAAATGTTGGAGCCACAAGTTGACCTGATGTACTGCAAAAATGGGTCAACTGGCAGAAATAACATTAGTCCCTGTTTGAATACAATGCTTATCATTTAAGATTTGCTGCCTTTGAGTAAAGCTTCCTAATGCCTATATCTTTGCATCGTGACCCAGTGTTTGACTGACTCCACTGAAAAGAGAAACCAGACTTTTGCATAGAACATTCTGGTTTGGAGAATGCAGGCATCGGTGCCACCACCTCTCGCATGCAAAGCGAGCGCTCTAGAATCTGAGCTAATAAGCCTACATGTTCCAGTAGAAAATGTTAAGTGGAATCTTACCTTTGAACAAAAAAATCCATTGTATTGCAACAAACCACAGCTATACATACTTGTGACCTTAAAATGACACAATATTAGTACAAATTGGAAATAATCTAGCATCATTTGTAGGACTCAATGCTTGTGAAGGCTATTTTGAATTAAATTGAGACAAGGCATTGCAATGGTAAATGACAACTTGGAGAATGTGGGTATCGATCCCACCACCTCTCGCATGCTAAGCGAGCACTCTACCATCTGAGCTAATTCCCCTTAAGTGCAAGTGTATCAGAAGCTCAATCAACAGTAGACCAAACGTCAGAATAATGGTGTGACCCATCAGTTGCACCGTTTGTGGTCAAAAGGATGTGGACTAGAAATCATAAAAAAGGGACACATGAGGAGTCATACATAGGAAAAACCCTTCAATTGTCCTGCGCATGTTTGTAATCCAAATGTGGCTCCTAATAAGATGGCTTGGGTTTCCAAGCAGAGCCTGGATAGCTCAGTCGGTAGAGCATCAGACTTTTAATCTGAGGGTCCAGGGTTCAAGTCCCTGTTCAGGCTCTTCTTCCATGCATGCTTGCAGTGAAAATGTTGGAGCCACAAGTTGACCTGATGTACTGCAAAAATGGGTCAACTGGCAGAAACAACATTAGTCCCTGCTTGAATACAATGCTTATCATTTAAGATTTGCTGCCTTTGAGTAAAGCTTCTTAATGCCTATATCTTTGCATAGTGACCCAGTGTTTGACTGACTCCACTGAAAAGAGAAACCAGACTTTTGCATAGAACGTTGGTTTGGAGAATGCAGGCATCGGTGCCACCACCTCTCGCATGCAAAGCGAGCGCTCTAGAATCTGAGCTAATAAGCCTACATGTTCCACTAGAAAATGTTAAGTGGAATCTTACCTTTGAACAAAAAAATCCATTGTATTGCAACAAACCACAGCTATACATACTTGTGACCTTAAAATGACACAATATTAGTACAAATTGGAAATAATCTAGCATCATTTGTAGGACTCAATGCTTGTGAAGGCTATTTTGAATTAAATTGAGACAAGGCATTGCAATGGTAAATGACAACTTGGAGAATGTGGGTATCGATCCCACCGCCTCTCGCATGCTAAGCGAGCACTCTACCATCTGAGCTAATTCCCCTTAAGTGCAAGTGTATCAGAAGCTCAATCAACAGTAGACCAAACGTCAGAATAATGGTGTGACCCATCAGTTGCACCGTTTGTGGTCAAAAGGATGTGGACTAGAAATCATAAAAAAGGGACACATGAGGAGTCATACATAGGAAAAACCCTTCAATTGTCCTGCGCATGTTTGTAATCCAAATGTGGCTCCTAATAAGATTGCTTGGGTTTCCAAGCAGAGCCTGGATAGCTCAGTCGGTAGAGCATCAGACTTTTAATCTGAGGGTCCAGGGTTCAAGTCCCTGTTCAGGCTCTTCCATGCATGCTAGCAGTGAAAATGTTGGAGCCACAAGTTGACCTGATGTACTGCAAAAATGGGTCAACTGGCAGAAATAACATTAGTCCCTGCTTGAATACAATGCTTATCATTTAAGATTTGCTGCCTTTGAGTAAAGCTTCTTAATGCCTATATCTTTGCATCGTGACCCAGTGTTTGACTGACTCCACTGAAAAGAGAAACCAGACTTTTGCATAGAACATTCTGGTTTGGAGAATGCAGGCATCGGTGCCACCACCTCTCGCATGCAAAGCGAGGGCTCTAGAATCTGAGCTAATAAGCCTACATGTTCCACTAGAAAATGTTAAGTGGAATCTTACCTTTGAACAAAAAAATCCATTGTATTGCAACAAACCACAGCTATACATACTTGTGACCTTAAAATGACACAATATTAGTACAAATTGGAAATAATCTAGCATCATTTGTAGGACTCAATGCTTGTGAAGGCTATTTTGAATTAAATTGAGACAAGGCATTGCAATGGTAAATGACAACTTGGAGAATGTGGGTATCGATCCCACCGCCTCTCGCATGCTAAGCGAGCACTCTACCATCTGAGCTAATTCCCCTTAAGTGCAAGTGTATCAGAAGCTCAATCAACAGTAGACCAAACGTCAGAATAATGGTGTGACCCATCAGTTGCACCGTTTGTGGTCAAAAGGATGTGGACTAGAAATCATAAAAAAGGGACACATGAGGAGTCATACATAGGAAAAACCCTTCAATTGTCCTGCGCATGTTTGTAATCCAAATGTGGCTCCTAATAAGATTGCTTGGGTTTCCAAGCAGAGCCTGGATAGCTCAGTCGGTAGAGCATCAGATTTTTAATCTGAGGGTCCAGGGTTCAAGTCCCTGTTCAGGCTCTTCCATGCATGCTAGCAGTGAAAATGTTGGAGCCACAAGTTGACCTGATGTACTGCAAAAATGGGTCAACTGGCAGAAATAACATTAGTCCCTGCTTGAATACAATGCTTATCATTTAAGATTTGCTGCCTTTGAGTAAAGCTTCTTAATGCCTATATCTTTGCATCGTGACCCAGTGTTTGACTGACTCCACTGAAAAGAGAAACCAGACTTTTGCATAGAACATTCTGGTTTGGAGAATGCAGGCATCGGTGCCACCACCTCTCGCATGCAAAGCGAGGGCTCTAGAATCTGAGCTAATAAGCCTACATGTTCCACTAGAAAATGTTAAGTGGAATCTTACCTTTGAACAAAAAAATCCATTGTATTGCAACAAACCACAGCTATACTTGTGAACTTAAAATGACACAATATTAGTACAAATTGGAAATAATCTAGCATCATTTGTAGGACTCAATGCTTGTGAAGGCTATTTTGAATTAAATTGAGACAAGGCATTGCAATGGTAAATGACAACTTGGAGAATGTGGGTATCGATCCCACCGCCTCTCGCATGCTAAACGAGCACTCTACCATCTGAGCTAATTCCCCTTAAGTGCAAGTGTATCAGAAGCTCAATCAACAGTAGACCAAACGTCAGAATAATGGTGTGACCCATCAGTTGCACCGTTTGTGGTCAAAAGGATGTGGACTAGAAATCATAAAAAAGGGACACATGAGGAGTCATACATAGGAAAAACCCTTCAATTGTCCTGCGCATGTTTGTAATCCAAATGTGGCTCCTAATAAGATTGCTTGGGTTTCCAAGCAGAGCCTGGATAGCTCAGTCGGTAGAGCATCAGACTTTTAATCTGAGGGTCCAGGGTTCAAGTCCCTGTTCAGGCTCTTCCATGCATGCTAGCAGTGAAAATGTTGGAGTCACAAGTTGACCTGATGTACTGCAAAAATGGGTCAACTGGCAGAAATAACATTAGTCCCTGCTTGAATACAATGCTTATCATTTAAGATTTGCTGCCTTTGAGTAAAGCTTCTTAATGCCTATATCTTTGCATCGTGACCCAGTGTTTGACTGACTCCACTGAAAAGAGAAACCAGACTTTTGCATAGAACATTCTGGTTTGGAGAATGCAGGCATCGGTGCCACCACCTCTCGCATGCAAAGCGAGGGCTCTAGAATCTGAGCTAATAAGCCTACATGTTCCACTAGAAAATGTTAAGTGGAATCTTACCTTTGAACAAAAAAATCCATTGTATTGCAACAAACCACAGCTATACTTGTGAACTTAAAATGACACAATATTAGTACAAATTGGAAATAATCTAGCATCATTTGTAGGACTCAATGCTTGTGAAGGCTATTTTGAATTAAATTGAGACAAGGCATTGCAATGGTAAATGACAACTTGGAGAATGTGGGTATCGATCCCACCGCCTCTCGCATGCTAAGCGAGCACTCTACCATCTGAGCTAATTCCCCTTAAGTGCAAGTGTATCAGAAGCTCAATCAACAGTAGACCAAACGTCAGAATAATGTGTGACCCATCAGTTGCACCGTTTGTGGTCAAAAGGATGTGGACTAGAAATCATAAAAAAGGGACACATGAGGAGTCATACATAGGAAAAACCCTTCAATTGTCCTGCGCATGTTTGTAATCCAAATGTGGCTCCTAATAAGATTGCTTGGGTTTCCAAGCAGAGCCTGGATAGCTCAGTCGGTAGAGCATCAGACTTTTAATCTGAGGGTCCAGGGTTCAAGTCCCTGTTCAGGCTCTTCCATGCATGCTAGCAGTGGAAATGTTGGAGCCACAAGTTGACCTGATGTACTGCAAAAATGGGTCAACTGGCAGAAATAACATTAGTCCCTGCTTGAATACAATGCTTATCATTTAAGATTTGCTGCCTTTGAGTAAAGCTTCTTAATGCCTATATCTTTGCATAGTGACCCAGTGTTTGACTGACTCCACTGAAAAGAGAAACCAGACTTTTGCATAGAACGTTGGTTTGGAGAATGCAGGCATCGGTGCCACCACCTCTCGCATGCAAAGCGAGCGCTCTAGAATCTGAGCTAATAAGCCTACATGTTCCACTAGAAAATGTTAAGTGGAATCTTACCTTTGAACAAAAAAATCCATTGTATTGCAACAAACCACAGCTATACATACTTGTGACCTTAAAATGACACAATATTAGTACAAATTGGAAATAATCTAGCATCATTTGTAGGACTCAATGCTTGTGAAGGCTATTTTGAATTAAATTGAGACAAGGCATTGCAATGGTAAATGACAACTTGGAGAATGTGGGTATCGATCCCACCGCCTCTCGCATGCTAAGCGAGCACTCTACCATCTGAGCTAATTCCCCTTAAGTGCAAGTGTATCAGAAGCTCAATCAACAGTAGACCAAACGTCAGAATAATGGTGTGACCCATCAGTTGCACCGTTTGTGGTCAAAAGGATGTGGACTAGAAATCATAAAAAAGGGACACATGAGGAGTCATACATAGGAAAAACCCTTCAATTGTCCTGCGCATGTTTGTAATCCAATGTGGCTCCTAATAAGATGGCTTGGGTTTCCAAGCAGAGCCTGGATAGCTCAGTCGGTAGAGCATCAGACTTTTAATCTGAGGGTCCAGGGTTCAAGTCCCTGTTCAGGCTCTTCCATGCATGCTAGCAGTGAAAATGTTGGAGTCACAAGTTGACCTGATGTACTGCAAAAATGGGTCAACTGGCAGAAATAACATTAGTCCCTGCTTGAATACAATGCTTATCATTTAAGATTTGCTGCCTTTGAGTAAAGCTTCTTAATGCCTATATCTTTGCATCGTGACCCAGTGTTTGACTGACTCCACTGAAAAGAGAAACCAGACTTTTGCATAGAACATTCTGGTTTGGAGAATGCAGGCATCGGTGCCACCACCTCTCGCATGCAAAGTGAGGGCTCTAGAATCTGAGCTAATAAGCCTACATGTTCCACTAGAAAATGTTAAGTGGAATCTTACCTTTGAACAAAAAAATCCATTGTATTGCAACAAACCACAGCTATACTTGTGAACTTAAAATGACACAATATTAGTACAAATTGGAAATAATCTAGCATCATTTGTAGGACTCAATGCTTGTGAAGGCTATTTTGAATTAAATTGAGACAAGGCATTGCAATGGTAAATGACAACTTGGAGAATGTGGGTATCGATCCCACCGCCTCTCGCATGCTAAGCGAGCACTCTACCATCTGAGCTAATTCCCCTTAAGTGCAAGTGTATCAGAAGCTCAATCAACAGTAGACCAAACGTCAGAATAATGGTGTGACCCATCAGTTGCACCGTTTGTGGTCAAAAGGATGTGGACTAGAAATCATAAAAAAGGGACACATGAGGAGTCATACATAGGAAAAACCCTTCAATTGTCCTGCGGATGTTTGTAATCCAAATGTGGCTCCTAATAAGATGGCTTGGGTTTCCAAGCAGAGCCTGGATAGCTCAGTCGGTAGAGCATCAGACTTTTAATCTGAGGGTCCAGGGTTCAAGTCCCTGTTCAGGCTCTTCTTCCATGCATGCTTGCAGTGAAAATGTTGGAGCCACAAGTTGACCTGATGTACTGCAAAAATGGGTCAACTGGCAGAAATAACATTAGTCCCTGCTTGAATACAATGCTTATCATTTAAGATTTGCTGCCTTTGAGTAAAGCTTCTTAATGCCTATATCTTTGCATAGTGACCCAGTGTTTGACTGACTCCACTGAAAAGAGAAACCAGACTTTTGCATAGAACGTTGGTTTGGAGAATGCAGGCATCGGTGCCACCACCTCTCGCATGCAAAGCGAGCGCTCTAGAATCTGAGCTAATAAGCCTACATGTTCCACTAGAAAATGTTAAGTGGAATCTTACCTTTGAACAAAAAAATCCATTGTATTGCAACAAACCACAGCTATACATACTTGTGACCTTAAAATGACACAATATTAGTACAAATTGGAAATAATCTAGCATCATTTGTAGGACTCAATGCTTGTGAAGGCTATTTTGAATTAAATTGAGACAAGGCATTGCAATGGTAAATGACAACTTGGAGAATGTGGGTATCGATCCCACCACCTCTCGCATGCTAAGCGAGCACTCTACCATCTGAGCTAATTCCCCTTAAGTGCAAGTGTATCAGAAGCTCAATCAACAGTAGACCAAACGTCAGAATAATGGTGTGACCCATCAGTTGCACCGTTTGTGGTCAAAAGGATGTGGACTAGAAATCATAAAAAAGGGACACATGAGGAGTCATACATAGGAAAAACCCTTCAATTGTCCTGCGCATGTTTGTAATCCAAATGTGGCTCCTAATAAGATGGCTTGGGTTTCCAAGCAGAGCCTGGATAGCTCAGTCGGTAGAGCATCAGACTTTTAATCTGAGGGTCCAGGGTTCAAGTCCCTGTTCAGGCTCTTCTTCCATGCATGCTTGCAGTGAAAATGTTGGAGCCACAAGTTGACCTGATGTACTGCAAAAATGGGTCAACTGGCAGAAATAACATTAGTCCCTTCTTGAATACAATGCTTATCATTTAAGATTTGCTGCCTTTGAGTAAAGCTTCTTAATGCCTATATCTTTGCATAGTGACCCAGTGTTTGACTGACTCCACTGAAAAGAGAAACCAGACTTTTGCATAGAACGTTGGTTTGGAGAATGCAGGCATCGGTGCCACCACCTCTCGCATGCAAAGCGAGCGCTCTAGAATCTGAGCTAATAAGCCTACATGTTCCACTAGAAAATGTTAAGTGGAATCTTACCTTTGAACAAAAAAATCCATTGTATTGCAACAAACCACAGCTATACATACTTGTGACCTTAAAATGACACAATATTAGTACAAATTGGAAATAATCTAGCATCATTTGTAGGACTCAATGCTTGTGAAGGCTATTTTGAATTAAATTGAGACAAGGCATTGCAATGGTAAATGACAACTTGGAGAATGTGGGTATCGATCCCACCGCCTCTCGCATGCTAAGCGAGCACTCTACCATCTGAGCTAATTCCCCTTAAGTGCAAGTGTATCAGAAGCTCAATCAACAGTAGACCAAACGTCAGAATAATGGTGTGACCCATCAGTTGCACCGTTTGTGGTCAAAAGGATGTGGACTAGAAATCATAAAAAAGGGACACATGAGGAGTCATACATAGGAAAAACCCTTCAATTGTCCTGCGCATGTTTGTAATCCAAATGTGGCTCCTAATAAGATTGCTTGGGTTTCCAAGCACAGCCTGGATAGCTCAGTCGGTAGAGCATCACACTTTTAATCTGAGGGTCCAGGGTTCAAGTCCCTGTTCAGGCTCTTCCATGCATGCTAGCAGTGAAAATGTTGGAGCCACAAGTTGACCTGATGTACTGCAAAAATGGGTCAACTGGCAGAAATAACATTAGTCCCTGTTTGAATACAATGCTTATCATTTAAGATTTGCTGCCTTTGAGTAAAGCTTCCTAATGCCTATATCTTTGCATCGTGACCCAGTGTTTGACTGACTCCACTGAAAAGAGAAACCAGACTTTTGCATAGAACATTCTGGTTTGGAGAATGCAGGCATCGGTGCCACCACCTCTCGCATGCAAAGCGAGCGCTCTAGAATCTGAGCTAATAAGCCTACATGTTCCAGTAGAAAATGTTAAGTGGAATCTTACCTTTGAACAAAAAAATCCATTGTATTGCAACAAACCACAGCTATACATACTTGTGACCTTAAAATGACACAATATTAGTACAAATTGGAAATAATCTAGCATCATTTGTAGGACTCAATGCTTGTGAAGGCTATTTTGAATTAAATTGAGACAAGGCATTGCAATGGTAAATGACAACTTGGAGAATGTGGGTATCGATCCCACCACCTCTCGCATGCTAAGCGAGCACTCTACCATCTGAGCTAATTCCCCTTAAGTGCAAGTGTATCAGAAGCTCAATCAACAGTAGACCAAACGTCAGAATAATGGTGTGACCCATCAGTTGCACCGTTTGTGGTCAAAAGGATGTGGACTAGAAATCATAAAAAAGGGACACATGAGGAGTCATACATAGGAAAAACCCTTCAATTGTCCTGCGCATGTTTGTAATCCAAATGTGGCTCCTAATAAGATGGCTTGGGTTTCCAAGCAGAGCCTGGATAGCTCAGTCGGTAGAGCATCAGACTTTTAATCTGAGGGTCCAGGGTTCAAGTCCCTGTTCAGGCTCTTCTTCCATGCATGCTTGCAGTGAAAATGTTGGAGCCACAAGTTGACCTGATGTACTGCAAAAATGGGTCAACTGGCAGAAACAACATTAGTCCCTGCTTGAATACAATGCTTATCATTTAAGATTTGCTGCCTTTGAGTAAAGCTTCTTAATGCCTATATCTTTGCATAGTGACCCAGTGTTTGACTGACTCCACTGAAAAGAGAAACCAGACTTTTGCATAGAACGTTGGTTTGGAGAATGCAGGCATCGGTGCCACCACCTCTCGCATGCAAAGCGAGCGCTCTAGAATCTGAGCTAATAAGCCTACATGTTCCACTAGAAAATGTTAAGTGGAATCTTACCTTTGAACAAAAAAATCCATTGTATTGCAACAAACCACAGCTATACATACTTGTGACCTTAAAATGACACAATATTAGTACAAATTGGAAATAATCTAGCATCATTTGTAGGACTCAATGCTTGTGAAGGCTATTTTGAATTAAATTGAGACAAGGCATTGCAATGGTAAATGACAACTTGGAGAATGTGGGTATCGATCCCACCGCCTCTCGCATGCTAAGCGAGCACTCTACCATCTGAGCTAATTCCCCTTAAGTGCAAGTGTATCAGAAGCTCAATCAACAGTAGACCAAACGTCAGAATAATGGTGTGACCCATCAGTTGCACCGTTTGTGGTCAAAAGGATGTGGACTAGAAATCATAAAAAAGGGACACATGAGGAGTCATACATAGGAAAAACCCTTCAATTGTCCTGCGCATGTTTGTAATCCAAATGTGGCTCCTAATAAGATTGCTTGGGTTTCCAAGCAGAGCCTGGATAGCTCAGTCGGTAGAGCATCAGACTTTTAATCTGAGGGTCCAGGGTTCAAGTCCCTGTTCAGGCTCTTCCATGCATGCTAGCAGTGAAAATGTTGGAGCCACAAGTTGACCTGATGTACTGCAAAAATGGGTCAACTGGCAGAAATAACATTAGTCCCTGCTTGAATACAATGCTTATCATTTAAGATTTGCTGCCTTTGAGTAAAGCTTCTTAATGCCTATATCTTTGCATCGTGACCCAGTGTTTGACTGACTCCACTGAAAAGAGAAACCAGACTTTTGCATAGAACATTCTGGTTTGGAGAATGCAGGCATCGGTGCCACCACCTCTCGCATGCAAAGCGAGGGCTCTAGAATCTGAGCTAATAAGCCTACATGTTCCACTAGAAAATGTTAAGTGGAATCTTACCTTTGAACAAAAAAATCCATTGTATTGCAACAAACCACAGCTATACATACTTGTGACCTTAAAATGACACAATATTAGTACAAATTGGAAATAATCTAGCATCATTTGTAGGACTCAATGCTTGTGAAGGCTATTTTGAATTAAATTGAGACAAGGCATTGCAATGGTAAATGACAACTTGGAGAATGTGGGTATCGATCCCACCGCCTCTCGCATGCTAAGCGAGCACTCTACCATCTGAGCTAATTCCCCTTAAGTGCAAGTGTATCAGAAGCTCAATCAACAGTAGACCAAACGTCAGAATAATGGTGTGACCCATCAGTTGCACCGTTTGTGGTCAAAAGGATGTGGACTAGAAATCATAAAAAAGGGACACATGAGGAGTCATACATAGGAAAAACCCTTCAATTGTCCTGCGCATGTTTGTAATCCAAATGTGGCTCCTAATAAGATTGCTTGGGTTTCCAAGCAGAGCCTGGATAGCTCAGTCGGTAGAGCATCAGATTTTTAATCTGAGGGTCCAGGGTTCAAGTCCCTGTTCAGGCTCTTCCATGCATGCTAGCAGTGAAAATGTTGGAGCCACAAGTTGACCTGATGTACTGCAAAAATGGGTCAACTGGCAGAAATAACATTAGTCCCTGCTTGAATACAATGCTTATCATTTAAGATTTGCTGCCTTTGAGTAAAGCTTCTTAATGCCTATATCTTTGCATCGTGACCCAGTGTTTGACTGACTCCACTGAAAAGAGAAACCAGACTTTTGCATAGAACATTCTGGTTTGGAGAATGCAGGCATCGGTGCCACCACCTCTCGCATGCAAAGCGAGGGCTCTAGAATCTGAGCTAATAAGCCTACATGTTCCACTAGAAAATGTTAAGTGGAATCTTACCTTTGAACAAAAAAATCCATTGTATTGCAACAAACCACAGCTATACTTGTGAACTTAAAATGACACAATATTAGTACAAATTGGAAATAATCTAGCATCATTTGTAGGACTCAATGCTTGTGAAGGCTATTTTGAATTAAATTGAGACAAGGCATTGCAATGGTAAATGACAACTTGGAGAATGTGGGTATCGATCCCACCGCCTCTCGCATGCTAAACGAGCACTCTACCATCTGAGCTAATTCCCCTTAAGTGCAAGTGTATCAGAAGCTCAATCAACAGTAGACCAAACGTCAGAATAATGGTGTGACCCATCAGTTGCACCGTTTGTGGTCAAAAGGATGTGGACTAGAAATCATAAAAAAGGGACACATGAGGAGTCATACATAGGAAAAACCCTTCAATTGTCCTGCGCATGTTTGTAATCCAAATGTGGCTCCTAATAAGATTGCTTGGGTTTCCAAGCAGAGCCTGGATAGCTCAGTCGGTAGAGCATCAGACTTTTAATCTGAGGGTCCAGGGTTCAAGTCCCTGTTCAGGCTCTTCCATGCATGCTAGCAGTGAAAATGTTGGAGTCACAAGTTGACCTGATGTACTGCAAAAATGGGTCAACTGGCAGAAATAACATTAGTCCCTGCTTGAATACAATGCTTATCATTTAAGATTTGCTGCCTTTGAGTAAAGCTTCTTAATGCCTATATCTTTGCATCGTGACCCAGTGTTTGACTGACTCCACTGAAAAGAGAAACCAGACTTTTGCATAGAACATTCTGGTTTGGAGAATGCAGGCATCGGTGCCACCACCTCTCGCATGCAAAGCGAGGGCTCTAGAATCTGAGCTAATAAGCCTACATGTTCCACTAGAAAATGTTAAGTGGAATCTTACCTTTGAACAAAAAAATCCATTGTATTGCAACAAACCACAGCTATACTTGTGAACTTAAAATGACACAATATTAGTACAAATTGGAAATAATCTAGCATCATTTGTAGGACTCAATGCTTGTGAAGGCTATTTTGAATTAAATTGAGACAAGGCATTGCAATGGTAAATGACAACTTGGAGAATGTGGGTATCGATCCCACCGCCTCTCGCATGCTAAGCGAGCACTCTACCATCTGAGCTAATTCCCCTTAAGTGCAAGTGTATCAGAAGCTCAATCAACAGTAGACCAAACGTCAGAATAATGTGTGACCCATCAGTTGCACCGTTTGTGGTCAAAAGGATGTGGACTAGAAATCATAAAAAAGGGACACATGAGGAGTCATACATAGGAAAAACCCTTCAATTGTCCTGCGCATGTTTGTAATCCAAATGTGGCTCCTAATAAGATTGCTTGGGTTTCCAAGCAGAGCCTGGATAGCTCAGTCGGTAGAGCATCAGACTTTTAATCTGAGGGTCCAGGGTTCAAGTCCCTGTTCAGGCTCTTCCATGCATGCTAGCAGTGGAAATGTTGGAGCCACAAGTTGACCTGATGTACTGCAAAAATGGGTCAACTGGCAGAAATAACATTAGTCCCTGCTTGAATACAATGCTTATCATTTAAGATTTGCTGCCTTTGAGTAAAGCTTCTTAATGCCTATATCTTTGCATAGTGACCCAGTGTTTGACTGACTCCACTGAAAAGAGAAACCAGACTTTTGCATAGAACGTTGGTTTGGAGAATGCAGGCATCGGTGCCACCACCTCTCGCATGCAAAGCGAGCGCTCTAGAATCTGAGCTAATAAGCCTACATGTTCCACTAGAAAATGTTAAGTGGAATCTTACCTTTGAACAAAAAAATCCATTGTATTGCAACAAACCACAGCTATACATACTTGTGACCTTAAAATGACACAATATTAGTACAAATTGGAAATAATCTAGCATCATTTGTAGGACTCAATGCTTGTGAAGGCTATTTTGAATTAAATTGAGACAAGGCATTGCAATGGTAAATGACAACTTGGAGAATGTGGGTATCGATCCCACCGCCTCTCGCATGCTAAGCGAGCACTCTACCATCTGAGCTAATTCCCCTTAAGTGCAAGTGTATCAGAAGCTCAATCAACAGTAGACCAAACGTCAGAATAATGGTGTGACCCATCAGTTGCACCGTTTGTGGTCAAAAGGATGTGGACTAGAAATCATAAAAAAGGGACACATGAGGAGTCATACATAGGAAAAACCCTTCAATTGTCCTGCGCATGTTTGTAATCCAATGTGGCTCCTAATAAGATGGCTTGGGTTTCCAAGCAGAGCCTGGATAGCTCAGTCGGTAGAGCATCAGACTTTTAATCTGAGGGTCCAGGGTTCAAGTCCCTGTTCAGGCTCTTCCATGCATGCTAGCAGTGAAAATGTTGGAGTCACAAGTTGACCTGATGTACTGCAAAAATGGGTCAACTGGCAGAAATAACATTAGTCCCTGCTTGAATACAATGCTTATCATTTAAGATTTGCTGCCTTTGAGTAAAGCTTCTTAATGCCTATATCTTTGCATCGTGACCCAGTGTTTGACTGACTCCACTGAAAAGAGAAACCAGACTTTTGCATAGAACATTCTGGTTTGGAGAATGCAGGCATCGGTGCCACCACCTCTCGCATGCAAAGTGAGGGCTCTAGAATCTGAGCTAATAAGCCTACATGTTCCACTAGAAAATGTTAAGTGGAATCTTACCTTTGAACAAAAAAATCCATTGTATTGCAACAAACCACAGCTATACTTGTGAACTTAAAATGACACAATATTAGTACAAATTGGAAATAATCTAGCATCATTTGTAGGACTCAATGCTTGTGAAGGCTATTTTGAATTAAATTGAGACAAGGCATTGCAATGGTAAATGACAACTTGGAGAATGTGGGTATCGATCCCACCGCCTCTCGCATGCTAAGCGAGCACTCTACCATCTGAGCTAATTCCCCTTAAGTGCAAGTGTATCAGAAGCTCAATCAACAGTAGACCAAACGTCAGAATAATGGTGTGACCCATCAGTTGCACCGTTTGTGGTCAAAAGGATGTGGACTAGAAATCATAAAAAAGGGACACATGAGGAGTCATACATAGGAAAAACCCTTCAATTGTCCTGCGCATGTTTGTAATCCAAATGTGGCTCCTAATAAGATTGCTTGGGTTTCCAAGCAGAGCCTGGATAGCTCAGTCGGTAGAGCATCAGACTTTTAATCTGAGGGTCCAGGGTTCAAGTCCCTGTTCAGGCTCTTCCATGCATGCTAGCAGTGGAAATGTTGGAGCCACAAGTTGACCTGATGTACTGCAAAAATGGGTCAACTGGCAGAAATAACATTAGTCCCTGCTTGAATACAATGCTTATCATTTAAGATTTGCTGCCTTTGAGTAAAGCTTCTTAATGCCTATATCTTTGCATAGTGACCCAGTGTTTGACTGACTCCACTGAAAAGAGAAACCAGACTTTTGCATAGAACGTTGGTTTGGAGAATGCAGGCATCGGTGCCACCACCTCTCGCATGCAAAGCGAGCGCTCTAGAATCTGAGCTAATAAGCCTACATGTTCCACTAGAAAATGTTAAGTGGAATCTTACCTTTGAACAAAAAAATCCATTGTATTGCAACAAACCACAGCTATACATACTTGTGACCTTAAAATGACACAATATTAGTACAAATTGGAAATAATCTAGCATCATTTGTAGGACTCAATGCTTGTGAAGGCTATTTTGAATTAAATTGAGACAAGGCATTGCAATGGTAAATGACAACTTGGAGAATGTGGGTATCGATCCCACCGCCTCTCGCATGCTAAGCGAGCACTCTACCATCTGAGCTAATTCCCCTTAAGTGCAAGTGTATCAGAAGCTCAATCAACAGTAGACCAAACGTCAGAATAATGGTGTGACCCATCAGTTGCACCGTTTGTGGTCAAAAGGATGTGGACTAGAAATCATAAAAAAGGGACACATGAGGAGTCATACATAGGAAAAACCCTTCAATTGTCCTGCGCATGTTTGTAATCCAAATGTGGCTCCTAATAAGATGGCTTGGGTTTCCAAGCAGAGCCTGGATAGCTCAGTCGGTAGAGCATCAGACTTTTAATCTGAGGGTCCAGGGTTCAAGTCCCTGTTCAGGCTCTTCCATGCATGCTAGCAGTGAAAATGTTGGAGTCACAAGTTGACCTGATGTACTGCAAAAATGGGTCAACTGGCAGAAATAACATTAGTCCCTGCTTGAATACAATGCTTATCATTTAAGATTTGCTGCCTTTGAGTAAAGCTTCTTAATGCCTATATCTTTGCATCGTGACCCAGTGTTTGACTGACTCCACTGAAAAGAGAAACCAGACTTTTGCATAGAACATTCTGGTTTGGAGAATGCAGGCATCGGTGCCACCACCTCTCGCATGCAAAGCGAGGGCTCTAGAATCTGAGCTAATAAGCCTACATGTTCCACTAGAAAATGTTAAGTGGAATCTTACCTTTGAACAAAAAAATCCATTGTATTGCAACAAACCACAGCTATACTTGTGAACTTAAAATGACACAATATTAGTACAAATTGGAAATAATCTAGCATCATTTGTAGGACTCAATGCTTGTGAAGGCTATTTTGAATTAAATTGAGACAAGGCATTGCAATGGTAAATGACAACTTGGAGAATGTGGGTATCGATCCCACCGCCTCTCGCATGCTAAGCGAGCACTCTACCATCTGAGCTAATTCCCCTTAAGTGCAAGTGTATCAGAAGCTCAATCAACAGTAGACCAAACGTCAGAATAATGTGTGACCCATCAGTTGCACCGTTTGTGGTCCAAAGGATGTGGACTAGAAATCATAAAAAAGGGACACATGAGGAGTCATACATAGGAAAAACCCTTCAATTGTCCTGCGCATGTTTGTAATCCAAATGTGGCTCCTAATAAGATTGCTTGGGTTTCCAAGCAGAGCCTGGATAGCTCAGTCGGTAGAGCATCAGACTTTTAATCTGAGGGTCCAGGGTTCAAGTCCCTGTTCAGGCTCTTCCATGCATGCTAGCAGTGGAAATGTTGGAGCCACAAGTTGACCTGATGTACTGCAAAAATGGGTCAACTGGCAGAAATAACATTAGTCCCTGCTTGAATACAATGCTTATCATTTAAGATTTGCTGCCTTTGAGTAAAGCTTCTTAATGCCTATATCTTTGCATAGTGACCCAGTGTTTGACTGACTCCACTGAAAAGAGAAACCAGACTTTTGCATAGAACGTTGGTTTGGAGAATGCAGGCATCGGTGCCACCACCTCTCGCATGCAAAGCGAGCGCTCTAGAATCTGAGCTAATAAGCCTACATGTTCCACTAGAAAATGTTAAGTGGAATCTTACCTTTGAACAAAAAAATCCATTGTATTGCAACAAACCACAGCTATACATACTTGTGACCTTAAAATGACACAATATTAGTACAAATTGGAAATAATCTAGCATCATTTGTAGGACTCAATGCTTGTGAAGGCTATTTTGAATTAAATTGAGACAAGGCATTGCAATGGTAAATGACAACTTGGAGAATGTGGGTATCGATCCCACCGCCTCTCGCATGCTAAGCGAGCACTCTACCATCTGAGCTAATTCCCCTTAAGTGCAAGTGTATCAGAAGCTCAATCAACAGTAGACCAAACGTCAGAATAATGGTGTGACCCATCAGTTGCACCGTTTGTGGTCAAAAGGATGTGGACTAGAAATCATAAAAAAGGGACACATGAGGAGTCATACATAGGAAAAACCCTTCAATTGTCCTGCGCATGTTTGTAATCCAAATGTGGCTCCTAATAAGATGGCTTGGGTTTCCAAGCAGAGCCTGGATAGCTCAGTCGGTAGAGCATCAGACTTTTAATCTGAGGGTCCAGGGTTCAAGTCCCTGTTCAGGCTCTTCCATGCATGCTAGCAGTGAAAATGTTGGAGTCACAAGTTGACCTGATGTACTGCAAAAATGGGTCAACTGGCAGAAATAACATTAGTCCCTGCTTGAATACAATGCTTATCATTTAAGATTTGCTGCCTTTGAGTAAAGCTTCTTAATGCCTATATCTTTGCATCGTGACCCAGTGTTTGACTGACTCCACTGAAAAGAGAAACCAGACTTTTGCATAGAACATTCTGGTTTGGAGAATGCAGGCATCGGTGCCACCACCTCTCGCATGCAAAGTGAGGGCTCTAGAATCTGAGCTAATAAGCCTACATGTTCCACTAGAAAATGTTAAGTGGAATCTTACCTTTGAACAAAAAAATCCATTGTATTGCAACAAACCACAGCTATACTTGTGAACTTAAAATGACACAATATTAGTACAAATTGGAAATAATCTAGCATCATTTGTAGGACTCAATGCTTGTGAAGGCTATTTTGAATTAAATTGAGACAAGGCATTGCAATGGTAAATGACAACTTGGAGAATGTGGGTATCGATCCCACCGCCTCTCGCATGCTAAGCGAGCACTCTACCATCTGAGCTAATTCCCCTTAAGTGCAAGTGTATCAGAAGCTCAATCAACAGTAGACCAAACGTCAGAATAATGGTGTGACCCATCAGTTGCACCGTTTGTGGTCAAAAGGATGTGGACTAGAAATCATAAAAAAGGGACACATGAGGAGTCATACATAGGAAAAACCCTTCAATTGTCCTGCGCATGTTTGTAATCCAAATGTGGCTCCTAATAAGATTGCTTGGGTTTCCAAGCAGAGCCTGGATAGCTCAGTCGGTAGAGCATCAGACTTTTAATCTGAGGGTCCAGGGTTCAAGTCCCTGTTCAGGCTCTTCCATGCATGCTAGCAGTGGAAATGTTGGAGCCACAAGTTGACCTGATGTACTGCAAAAATGGGTCAACTGGCAGAAATAACATTAGTCCCTGCTTGAATACAATGCTTATCATTTAAGATTTGCTGCCTTTGAGTAAAGCTTCTTAATGCCTATATCTTTGCATAGTGACCCAGTGTTTGACTGACTCCACTGAAAAGAGAAACCAGACTTTTGCATAGAACGTTGGTTTGGAGAATGCAGGCATCGGTGCCACCACCTCTCGCATGCAAAGCGAGCGCTCTAGAATCTGAGCTAATAAGCCTACATGTTCCACTAGAAAATGTTAAGTGGAATCTTACCTTTGAACAAAAAAATCCATTGTATTGCAACAAACCACAGCTATACATACTTGTGACCTTAAAATGACACAATATTAGTACAAATTGGAAATAATCTAGCATCATTTGTAGGACTCAATGCTTGTGAAGGCTATTTTGAATTAAATTGAGACAAGGCATTGCAATGGTAAATGACAACTTGGAGAATGTGGGTATCGATCCCACCGCCTCTCGCATGCTAAGCGAGCACTCTACCATCTGAGCTAATTCCCCTTAAGTGCAAGTGTATCAGAAGCTCAATCAACAGTAGACCAAACGTCAGAATAATGGTGTGACCCATCAGTTGCACCGTTTGTGGTCAAAAGGATGTGGACTAGAAATCATAAAAAAGGGACACATGAGGAGTCATACATAGGAAAAACCCTTCAATTGTCCTGCGCATGTTTGTAATCCAAATGTGGCTCCTAATAAGATGGCTTGGGTTTCCAAGCAGAGCCTGGATAGCTCAGTCGGTAGAGCATCAGACTTTTAATCTGAGGGTCCAGGGTTCAAGTCCCTGTTCAGGCTCTTCCATGCATGCTAGCAGTGAAAATGTTGGAGTCACAAGTTGACCTGATGTACTGCAAAAATGGGTCAACTGGCAGAAATAACATTAGTCCCTGCTTGAATACAATGCTTATCATTTAAGATTTGCTGCCTTTGAGTAAAGCTTCTTAATGCCTATATCTTTGCATCGTGACCCAGTGTTTGACTGACTCCACTGAAAAGAGAAACCAGACTTTTGCATAGAACATTCTGGTTTGGAGAATGCAGGCATCGGTGCCACCACCTCTCGCATGCAAAGCGAGGGCTCTAGAATCTGAGCTAATAAGCCTACATGTTCCACTAGAAAATGTTAAGTGGAATCTTACCTTTGAACAAAAAAATCCATTGTATTGCAACAAACCACAGCTATACTTGTGAACTTAAAATGACACAATATTAGTACAAATTGGAAATAATCTAGCATCATTTGTAGGACTCAATGCTTGTGAAGGCTATTTTGAATTAAATTGAGACAAGGCATTGCAATGGTAAATGACAACTTGGAGAATGTGGGTATCGATCCCACCACCTCTCGCATGCTAAGCGAGCACTCTACCATCTGAGCTAATTCCCCTTAAGTGCAAGTGTATCAGAAGCTCAATCAACAGTAGACCAAACGTCAGAATAATGGTGTGACCCATCAGTTGCACCGTTTGTGGTCAAAAGGATGTGGACTAGAAATCATAAAAAAGGGACACATGAGGAGTCATACATAGGAAAAACCCTTCAATTGTCCTGCGCATGTTTGTAATCCAAATGTGGCTCCTAATAAGATTGCTTGGGTTTCCAAGCAGAGCCTGGATAGCTCAGTCGGTAGAGCATCAGACTTTTAATCTGAGGGTCCAGGGTTCAAGTCCCTGTTCAGGCTCTTCCATGCATGCTAGCAGTGGAAATGTTGGAGCCACAAGTTGACCTGATGTACTGCAAAAATGGGTCAACTGGCAGAAATAACATTAGTCCCTGCTTGAATACAATGCTTATCATTTAAGATTTGCTGCCTTTGAGTAAAGCTTCTTAATGCCTATATCTTTGCATCGTGACCCAGTGTTTGACTGACTCCACTGAAAAGAGAAACCAGACTTTTGCATAGAACGTTGGTTTAGAGAATGCAGGCATCGGTGCCACCACCTCTCGCATGCAAAGCGAGCGCTCTAGAATCTGAGCTAATAAGCCTACATGTTCCACTAGAAAATGTTAAGTGGAATCTTACCTTTGAACAAAAAAATCCATTGTATTGCAACAAACCACAGCTATACATACTTGTGACCTTAAAATGACACAATATTAGTACAAATTGGAAATAATCTCGCATCATTTGTAGGACTCAATGCTTGTGAAGGCTATTTTGAATAAATTGAGACAAGGCATTGCAATGGTAAATGACAACTTGGAGAATGTGGGTATCGATCCCACCACCTCTCGCATGCTAAGCGAGCACTCTACCATCTGAGCTAATTCCCCTTAAGTGCAAGTGTATCAGAAGCTCAATCAACAGTAGACCAAACGTCAGAATAATGGTGTGACCCATCAGTTGCACCGTTTGTGGTCAAAAGGATGTGGACTAGAAATCATAAAAAAGGGACACATGAGGAGTCATACTTAGTTAAAACCCTTCAATTGTCCTGCGCATGTTTGTAATCCAAATGTGGCTCCTAATAAGATGGCTTGGGTTTCCAAGCAGAGCCTGGATAGCTCAGTCGGTAGAGCATCAGACTTTTAATCTGAGGGTCCAGGGTTCAAGTCCCTGTTCAGGCTCTTCCATGCATGCTAGCAGTGAAAATGTTGGAGTCACAAGTTGACCTGATGTACTGCAAAAATGGGTCAACTGGCAGAAATAACATTAGTCCCTGCTTGAATACAATGCTTATCATTTAAGATTTGCTGCCTTTGAGTAAAGCTTCTTAATGCCTATATCTTTGCATCGTGACCCAGTGTTTGACTGACTCCACTGAAAAGAGAAACCAGACTTTTGCATAGAACATTCTGGTTTGGAGAATGCAGGCATCGGTGCCACCACCTCTCGCATGCAAAGCGAGGGCTCTAGAATCTGAGCTAATAAGCCTACATGTTCCACTAGAAAATGTTAAGTGGAATCTTACCTTTGAACAAAAAAATCCATTGTATTGCAACAAACCACAGCTATACTTGTGAACTTAAAATGACACAATATTAGTACAAATTGGAAATAATCTAGCATCATTTGTAGGACTCAATGCTTGTGAAGGCTATTTTGAATTAAATTGAGACAAGGCATTGCAATGGTAAATGACAACTTGGAGAATGTGGGTATCGATCCCACCGCCTCTCGCATGCTAAGCGAGCACTCTACCATCTGAGCTAATTCCCCTTAAGTGCAAGTGTATCAGAAGCTCAATCAACAGTAGACCAAACGTCAGAATAATGGTGTGACCCATCAGTTGCACCGTTTGTGGTCAAAAGGATGTGGACTAGAAATCATAAAAAAGGGAAACATGAGGAGTCATACATAGGAAAAACCCTTCAATTGTCCTGTGCATGTTTGTAATCCAAATGTGGCTCCTAATAAGATTGCTTGGGTTTCCAAGCAGAGCCTGGATAGCTCAGTCGGTAGAGCATCATACTTTTAATCTGAGGGTCCAGGGTTCAAGTCCCTGTTCAGGCTCTTCTTCCATGCATGCTTGCAGTGAAAATGTTGGAGCCACAAGTTGACCTGATGTACTGCAAAAATGGGTCAACTGGCAGAAATAACATTAGTCCCTACTTGAATACAATGCTTATCATTTAACATTTGCTGCCTTTGAGTAAAGCTTCTTAATGCCTATATCTTTGCATCGTGACCCAGTGTTTGACTGACTCCACTGAAAAGAGAAACCAGACTTTTGCATAGAACATTCTGGTTTGGAGAATGCAGGCATCGGTGCCACCACCTCTCGCATGCAAAGCGAGGGCTCTAGAATCTGAGCTAATAAGCCTACATGTTCCACTAGAAAATGTTAAGTGGAATCTTACCTTTGAACAAAAAAATCCATTGTATTGCAACAAACCACAGCTATACTTACTTGTGACCTTAAAATTACACAATATTAGTACAAATTGGAAATAATCTAGCATCATTTGTAGGACTCAATGCTTGTGAAGGCTATTTTGAATTAAATTGAGACAAGGCATTGCAATGGTAAATGACAACTTGGAGAATGTGGGTATCGATCCCACCGCCTCTCGCATGCTAAGCGAGCACTCTACCATCTGAGCTAATTCCCCTTAAGTGCAAGTGTATCAGAAGCTCAATCAACAGTAGACCAAACGTCAGAATAATGGTGTGACCCATCAGTTGCACCGTTTGTGGTCAAAAGGATGTGGACTAGAAATCATAAAAAAGGGAAACATGAGGAGTCATACATAGGAAAAACCCTTCAATTGTCCTGTGCATGTTTGTAATCCAAATGTGGCTCCTAATAAGATTGCTTGGGTTTCCAAGCAGAGCCTGGATAGCTCAGTCGGTAGAGCATCAGACTTTTAATCTGAGGGTCCAGGGTTCAAGTCCCTGTTCAGGCTCTTCTTCCATGCATGCTTGCAGTGAAAATGTTGGAGCCACAAGTTGACCTGATGTACTGCAAAAATGGGTCAACTGGCAGAAATAACATTAGTCCCTGCTTGAATACAATGCTTATACTTTAAGATTTGCTTCCTTTGAGTAAAGCTTCTTAATGCCTATATCTTTGCATCGTGACCCAGTGTTTGACTGACTCCACTGAAAAGAGAAACCAGACTTTTGCATAGAACATTCTGGTTTGGAGAATGCAGGCATCGGTGCCACCACCTCTCGCATGCAAAGCGAGGGCTCTAGAATCTGAGCTAATAAGCCTACATGTTCCACTAGAAAATGTTAAGTGGAATCTTACCTTTGAACAAAAAAATCCATTGTATTGCAACAAACCACAGCTATACTTACTTGTGACCTTAAAATTACACAATATTAGTACAAATTGGAAATAATCTAGCATCATTGGCAGGACTCAATGCTTGTGAAGGCTATTTTGAATTAAATTGAGACAAGGCATTGCAATGGTAAATGACAACTTGGAGAATGTGGGTATCGATCCCACCGCCTCTCGCATGCTAAGCGAGCACTCTACCATCTGAGCTAATTCCCCTTAAGTGCAAGTGTATCAGAAGCTCAATCAACAGTAGACCAAACGTCAGAATAATGGTGTGACCCATCAGTTGCACCGTTTGTGGTCAAAAGGATGTGGACTAGAAATCATAAAAAAGGGAAACATGAGGAGTCATACATAGGAAAAACCCTTCAATTGTCCTGTGCATGTTTGTAATCCAAATGTGGCTCCTAATAAGATTGCTTGGGTTTCCAAGCAGAGCCTGGATAGCTCAGTCGGTAGAGCATCAGACTTTTAATCTGAGGGTCCAGGGTTCAAGTCCCTGTTCAGGCTCTTCTTCCATGCATGCTTGCAGTGAAAATGTTGGAGCCACAAGTTGACCTGATGTACTGCAAAAATGGGTCAACTGGCAGAAATAACATTAGTCCCTGCTTGAATACAATGCTTATACTTTAAGATTTGCTTCCTTTGAGTAAAGCTTCTTAATGCCTATATCTTTGCATCGTGACCCAGTGTTTGACTGACTCCACTGAAAAGAGAAACCAGACTTTTGCATAGAACATTCTGGTTTGGAGAATGCAGGCATCGGTGCCACCACCTCTCGCATGCAAAGCGAGGGCTCTAGAATCTGAGCTAATAAGCCTACATGTTCCACTAGAAAATGTTAAGTGGAATCTTACCTTTGAACAAAAAAATCCATTGTATTGCAACAAACCACAGCTATACTTACTTGTGACCTTAAAATTACACAATATTAGTACAAATTGGAAATAATCTAGCATCATTGGCAGGACTCAATGCTTGTGAAGGCTATTTTGAATTAAATTGAGACAAGGCATTGCAATGGTAAATGACAACTTGGAGAATGTGGGTATCGATCCCACCGCCTCTCGCATGCTAAGCGAGCACTCTACCATCTGAGCTAATTCCCCTTAAGTGCAAGTGTATCAGAAGCTCAATCAACAGTAGACCAAACGTCAGAATAATGGTGTGACCCATCAGTTGCACCGTTTGTGGTCAAAAGGATGTGGACTAGAAATCATAAAAAAGGGAAACATGAGGAGTCATACATAGGAAAAACCCTTCAATTGTCCTGTGCATGTTTGTAATCCAAATGTGGCTCCTAATAAGATTGCTTGGGTTTCCAAGCAGAGCCTGGATAGCTCAGTCGGTAGAGCATCAGACTTTTAATCTGAGGGTCCAGGGTTCAAGTCCCTGTTCAGGCTCTTCTTCCATGCATGCTTGCAGTGAAAATGTTGGAGCCACAAGTTGACCTGATGTACTGCAAAAATGGGTCAACTGGCAGAAATAACATTAGTCCCTGCTTGAATACAATGCTTATCATTTAAGATTTGCTGCCTTTGAGTAAAGCTTCTTAATGCCTATATCTTTGCGTCGTGACCCAGTGTTTGACTGACTCCACTGAAAAGAGAAACCAGACTTTTGCATAGAACATTCTGGTTTGGAGAATGCAGGCATCGGTGCCACCACCTCTCGCATGCAAAGCGAGGGCTCTAGAATCTGAGCTAATAAGCCTACATGTTCCACTAGAAAATGTTAAGTGGAATCTTACCTTTGAACAAAAAAATCCATTGTATTGCAACAAACCACAGCTATACTTACTTGTGACCTTAAAATTACACAATATTAGTACAAATTGGAAATAATCTAGCATCATTTGTAGGACTCAATGCTTGTGAAGGCTATTTTGAATTAAATTGAGACAAGGCATTGCAATGGTAAATGACAACTTGGAGAATGTGGGTATCGATCCCACCGCCTCTCGCATGCTAAGCGAGCACTCTACCATCTGAGCTAATTCCCCTTAAGTGCAAGTGTATCAGAAGCTCAATCAACAGTAGACCAAACGTCAGAATAATGGTGTGACCCATCAGTTGCACCGTTTGTGGTCAAAAGGATGTGGACTAGAAATCATAAAAAAGGGAAACATGAGGAGTCATACATAGGAAAAACCCTTCAATTGTCCTGTGCATGTTTGTAATCCAAATGTGGCTCCTAATAAGATTGCTTGGGTTTCCAAGCAGAGCCTGGATAGCTCAGTCGGTAGAGCATCAGACTTTTAATCTGAGGGTCCAGGGTTCAAGTCCCTGTCCAGGCTCTTCTTCCATGCATGCTTGCAGTGAAAATGTTGGAGCCACAAGTTGACCTGATGTACTGCAAAAATGGGTCAACTGGCAGAAATAACATTAGTCCCTGCTTGAATACAATGCTTATCATTTAAGATTTGCTGCCTTTGAGTAAAGCTTCTTAATGCCTATATCTTTGCATCGTGACCCAGTGTTTGACTGACTCCACTGAAAAGAGAAACCAGACTTTTGCATAGAACATTCTGGTTTGGAGAATGCAGGCATCGGTGCCACCACCTCTCGCATGCAAAGCGAGGGCTCTAGAATCTGAGCTAATAAGCCTACATGTTCCACTAGAAAATGTTAAGTGGAATCTTACCTTTGAACAAAAAAATCCATTGTATTGCAACAAACCACAGCTATACTTACTTGTGACCTTAAAATTACACAATATTAGTACAAATTGGAAATAATCTAGCATCATTTGTAGGACTCAATGCTTGTGAAGGCTATTTTGAATTAAATTGAGACAAGGCATTGCAATGGTAAATGACAACTTGGAGAATGTGGGTATCGATCCCACCGCCTCTCGCATGCTAAGCGAGCACTCTACCATCTGAGCTAATTCCCCTTAAGTGCAAGTGTATCAGAAGCTCAATCAACAGTAGACCAAACGTCAGAATAATGGTGTGACCCATCAGTTGCACCGTTTGTGGTCAAAAGGATGTGGACTAGAAATCATAAAAAAGGGAAACATGAGGAGTCATACATAGGAAAAACCCTTCAATTGTCCTGTGCATGTTTGTAATCCAAATGTGGCTCCTAATAAGATTGCTTGGGTTTCCAAGCAGAGCCTGGATAGCTCAGTCGGTAGAGCATCAGACTTTTAATCTGAGGGTCCAGGGTTCAAGTCCCTGTTCAGGCTCTTCTTCCATGCATGCTTGCAGTGAAAATGTTGGAGCCACAAGTTGACCTGATGTACTGCAAAAATGGGTCAACTGGCAGAAATAACATTAGTCCCTGCTTGAATACAATGCTTATACTTTAAGATTTGCTTCCTTTGAGTAAAGCTTCTTAATGCCTATATCTTTGCATCGTGACCCAGTGTTTGACTGACTCCACTGAAAAGAGAAACCAGACTTTTGCATAGAACATTCTGGTTTGGAGAATGCAGGCATCGGTGCCACCACCTCTCGCATGCAAAGCGAGGGCTCTAGAATCTGAGCTAATAAGCCTACATGTTCCACTAGAAAATGTTAAGTGGAATCTTACCTTTGAACAAAAAAATCCATTGTATTGCAACAAACCACAGCTATACTTACTTGTGACCTTAAAATTACACAATATTAGTACAAATTGGAAATAATCTAGCATCATTGGCAGGACTCAATGCTTGTGAAGGCTATTTTGAATTAAATTGAGACAAGGCATTGCAATGGTAAATGACAACTTGGAGAATGTGGGTATCGATCCCACCGCCTCTCGCATGCTAAGCGAGCACTCTACCATCTGAGCTAATTCCCCTTAAGTGCAAGTGTATCAGAAGCTCAATCAACAGTAGACCAAACGTCAGAATAATGGTGTGACCCATCAGTTGCACCGTTTGTGGTCAAAAGGATGTGGACTAGAAATCATAAAAAAGGGAAACATGAGGAGTCATACATAGGAAAAACCCTTCAATTGTCCTGTGCATGTTTGTAATCCAAATGTGGCTCCTAATAAGATTGCTTGGGTTTCCAAGCAGAGCCTGGATAGCTCAGTCGGTAGAGCATCAGACTTTTAATCTGAGGGTCCAGGGTTCAAGTCCCTGTTCAGGCTCTTCTTCCATGCATGCTTGCAGTGAAAATGTTGGAGCCACAAGTTGACCTGATGTACTGCAAAAATGGGTCAACTGGCAGAAATAACATTAGTCCCTGCTTGAATACAATGCTTATCATTTAAGATTTGCTGCCTTTGAGTAAAGCTTCTTAATGCCTATATCTTTGCGTCGTGACCCAGTGTTTGACTGACTCCACTGAAAAGAGAAACCAGACTTTTGCATAGAACATTCTGGTTTGGAGAATGCAGGCATCGGTGCCACCACCTCTCGCATGCAAAGCGAGGGCTCTAGAATCTGAGCTAATAAGCCTACATGTTCCACTAGAAAATGTTAAGTGGAATCTTACCTTTGAACAAAAAAATCCATTGTATTGCAACAAACCACAGCTATACTTACTTGTGACCTTAAAATTACACAATATTAGTACAAATTGGAAATAATCTAGCATCATTTGTAGGACTCAATGCTTGTGAAGGCTATTTTGAATTAAATTGAGACAAGGCATTGCAATGGTAAATGACAACTTGGAGAATGTGGGTATCGATCCCACCGCCTCTCGCATGCTAAGCGAGCACTCTACCATCTGAGCTAATTCCCCTTAAGTGCAAGTGTATCAGAAGCTCAATCAACAGTAGACCAAACGTCAGAATAATGGTGTGACCCATCAGTTGCACCGTTTGTGGTCAAAAGGATGTGGACTAGAAATCATAAAAAAGGGAAACATGAGGAGTCATACATAGGAAAAACCCTTCAATTGTCCTGTGCATGTTTGTAATCCAAATGTGGCTCCTAATAAGATTGCTTGGGTTTCCAAGCAGAGCCTGGATAGCTCAGTCGGTAGAGCATCAGACTTTTAATCTGAGGGTCCAGGGTTCAAGTCCCTGTCCAGGCTCTTCTTCCATGCATGCTTGCAGTGAAAAGGTTGGAGCCACAAGTTGACCTGATGTACTGCAAAAATGGGTCAACTGGCAGAAATAACATTAGTCCCTGCTTGAATACAATGCTTATCATTTAAGATTTGCTGCCTTTGAGTAAAGCTTCTTAATGCCTATATCTTTGCATCGTGACCCAGTGTTTGACTGACTCCACTGAAAAGAGAAACCAGACTTTTGCATAGAACATTCTGGTTTGGAGAATGCAGGCATCGGTGCCACCACCTCTCGCATGCAAAGCGAGGGCTCTAGAATCTGAGCTAATAAGCCTACATGTTCCACTAGAAAATGTTAAGTGGAATCTTACCTTTGAACAAAAAAATCCATTGTATTGCAACAAACCACAGCTATACTTACTTGTGACCTTAAAATTACACAATATTAGTACAAATTGGAAATAATCTAGCATCATTTGTAGGACTCAATGCTTGTGAAGGCTATTTTGAATTAAATTGAGACAAGGCATTGCAATGGTAAATGACAACTTGGAGAATGTGGGTATCGATCCCACCGCCTCTCGCATGCTAAGCGAGCACTCTACCATCTGAGCTAATTCCCCTTAAGTGCAAGTGTATCAGAAGCTCAATCAACAGTAGACCAAACGTCAGAATAATGGTGTGACCCATCAGTTGCACCGTTTGTGGTCAAAAGGATGTGGACTAGAAATCATAAAAAAGGGAAACATGAGGAGTCATACATAGGAAAAACCCTTCAATTGTCCTGTGCATGTTTGTAATCCAAATGTGGCTCCTAATAAGATTGCTTGGGTTTCCAAGCAGAGCCTGGATAGCTCAGTCGGTAGAGCATCATACTTTTAATCTGAGGGTCCAGGGTTCAAGTCCCTGTTCAGGCTCTTCTTCCATGCATGCTTGCAGTGAAAATGTTGGAGCCACAAGTTGACCTGATGTACTGCAAAAATGGGTCAACTGGCAGAAATAACATTAGTCCCTACTTGAATACAATGCTTATCATTTAACATTTGCTGCCTTTGAGTAAAGCTTCTTAATGCCTATATCTTTGCATCGTGACCCAGTGTTTGACTGACTCCACTGAAAAGAGAAACCAGACTTTTGCATAGAACATTCTGGTTTGGAGAATGCAGGCATCGGTGCCACCACCTCTCGCATGCAAAGCGAGGGCTCTAGAATCTGAGCTAATAAGCCTACATGTTCCACTAGAAAATGTTAAGTGGAATCTTACCTTTGAACAAAAAAATCCATTGTATTGCAACAAACCACAGCTATACTTACTTGTGACCTTAAAATTACACAATATTAGTACAAATTGGAAATAATCTAGCATCATTTGTAGGACTCAATGCTTGTGAAGGCTATTTTGAATTAAATTGAGACAAGGCATTGCAATGGTAAATGACAACTTGGAGAATGTGGGTATCGATCCCACTGCCTCTCGCATGCTAAGCGAGCACTCTACCATCTGAGCTAATTCCCCTTAAGTGCAAGTGTATCAGAAGCTCAATCAACAGTAGACCAAACGTCAGAATAATGGTGTGACCCATCAGTTGCACCGTTTGTGGTCAAAAGGATGTGGACTAGAAATCATAAAAAAGGGAAACATGAGGAGTCATACATAGGAAAAACCCTTCAATTGTCCTGTGCATGTTTGTAATCCAAATGTGGCTCCTAATAAGATTGCTTGGGTTTCCAAGCAGAGCCTGGATAGCTCAGTCGGTAGAGCATCAGACTTTTAATCTGAGGGTCCAGGGTTCAAGTCCCTGTTCAGGCTCTTCTTCCATGCATGCTTGCAGTGAAAATGTTGGAGCCACAAGTTGACCTGATGTACTGCAAAAATGGGTCAACTGGCAGAAATAACATTAGTCCCTGCTTGAATACAATGCTTATACTTTAAGATTTGCTTCCTTTGAGTAAAGCTTCTTAATGCCTATATCTTTGCATCGTGACCCAGTGTTTGACTGACTCCACTGAAAAGAGAAACCAGACTTTTGCATAGAACATTCTGGTTTGGAGAATGCAGGCATCGGTGCCACCACCTCTCGCATGCAAAGCGAGGGCTCTAGAATCTGAGCTAATAAGCCTACATGTTCCACTAGAAAATGTTAAGTGGAATCTTACCTTTGAACAAAAAAATCCATTGTATTGCAACAAACCACAGCTATACTTACTTGTGACCTTAAAATTACACAATATTAGTACAAATTGGAAATAATCTAGCATCATTGGCAGGACTCAATGCTTGTGAAGGCTATTTTGAATTAAATTGAGACAAGGCATTGCAATGGTAAATGACAACTTGGAGAATGTGGGTATCGATCCCACCGCCTCTCGCATGCTAAGCGAGCACTCTACCATCTGAGCTAATTCCCCTTAAGTGCAAGTGTATCAGAAGCTCAATCAACAGTAGACCAAACGTCAGAATAATGGTGTGACCCATCAGTTGCACCGTTTGTGGTCAAAAGGATGTGGACTAGAAATCATAAAAAAGGGAAACATGAGGAGTCATACATAGGAAAAACCCTTCAATTGTCCTGTGCATGTTTGTAATCCAAATGTGGCTCCTAATAAGATTGCTTGGGTTTCCAAGCAGAGCCTGGATAGCTCAGTCGGTAGAGCATCAGACTTTTAATCTGAGGGTCCAGGGTTCAAGTCCCTGTTCAGGCTCTTCTTCCATGCATGCTTGCAGTGAAAATGTTGGAGCCACAAGTTGACCTGATGTACTGCAAAAATGGGTCAACTGGCAGAAATAACATTAGTCCCTGCTTGAATACAATGCTTATCATTTAAGATTTGCTGCCTTTGAGTAAAGCTTCTTAATGCCTATATCTTTGCGTCGTGACCCAGTGTTTGACTGACTCCACTGAAAAGAGAAACCAGACTTTTGCATAGAACATTCTGGTTTGGAGAATGCAGGCATCGGTGCCACCACCTCTCGCATGCAAAGCGAGGGCTCTAGAATCTGAGCTAATAAGCCTACATGTTCCACTAGAAAATGTTAAGTGGAATCTTACCTTTGAACAAAAAAATCCATTGTATTGCAACAAACCACAGCTATACTTACTTGTGACCTTAAAATTACACAATATTAGTACAAATTGGAAATAATCTAGCATCATTTGTAGGACTCAATGCTTGTGAAGGCTATTTTGAATTAAATTGAGACAAGGCATTGCAATGGTAAATGACAACTTGGAGAATGTGGGTATCGATCCCACCGCCTCTCGCATGCTAAGCGAGCACTCTACCATCTGAGCTAATTCCCCTTAAGTGCAAGTGTATCAGAAGCTCAATCAACAGTAGACCAAACGTCAGAATAATGGTGTGACCCATCAGTTGCACCGTTTGTGGTCAAAAGGATGTGGACTAGAAATCATAAAAAAGGGAAACATGAGGAGTCATACATAGGAAAAACCCTTCAATTGTCCTGTGCATGTTTGTAATCCAAATGTGGCTCCTAATAAGATTGCTTGGGTTTCCAAGCAGAGCCTGGATAGCTCAGTCGGTAGAGCATCAGACTTTTAATCTGAGGGTCCAGGGTTCAAGTCCCTGTCCAGGCTCTTCTTCCATGCATGCTTGCAGTGAAAATGTTGGAGCCACAAGTTGACCTGATGTACTGCAAAAATGGGTCAACTGGCAGAAATAACATTAGTCCCTGCTTGAATACAATGCTTATCATTTAAGATTTGCTGCCTTTGAGTAAAGCTTCTTAATGCCTATATCTTTGCATCGTGACCCAGTGTTTGACTGACTCCACTGAAAAGAGAAACCAGACTTTTGCATAGAACATTCTGGTTTGGAGAATGCAGGCATCGGTGCCACCACCTCTCGCATGCAAAGCGAGGGCTCTAGAATCTGAGCTAATAAGCCTACATGTTCCACTAGAAAATGTTAAGTGGAATCTTACCTTTGAACAAAAAAATCCATTGTATTGCAACAAACCACAGCTATACTTACTTGTGACCTTAAAATTACACAATATTAGTACAAATTGGAAATAATCTAGCATCATTTGTAGGACTCAATGCTTGTGAAGGCTATTTTGAATTAAATTGAGACAAGGCATTGCAATGGTAAATGACAACTTGGAGAATGTGGGTATCGATCCCACCGCCTCTCGCATGCTAAGCGAGCACTCTACCATCTGAGCTAATTCCCCTTAAGTGCAAGTGTATCAGAAGCTCAATCAACAGTAGACCAAACGTCAGAATAATGGTGTGACCCATCAGTTGCACCGTTTGTGGTCAAAAGGATGTGGACTAGAAATCATAAAAAAGGGAAACATGAGGAGTCATACATAGGAAAAACCCTTCAATTGTCCTGTGCATGTTTGTAATCCAAATGTGGCTCCTAATAAGATTGCTTGGGTTTCCAAGCAGAGCCTGGATAGCTCAGTCGGTAGAGCATCAGACTTTTAATCTGAGGGTCCAGGGTTCAAGTCCCTGTCCAGGCTCTTCTTCCATGCATGCTTGCAGTGAAAATGTTGGAGCCACAAGTTGACCTGATGTACTGCAAAAATGGGTCAACTGGCAGAAATAACATTAGTCCCTGCTTGAATACAATGCTTATCATTTAAGATTTGCTGCCTTTGAGTAAAGCTTCTTAATGCCTATATCTTTGCATCGTGACCCAGTGTTTGACTGACTCCACTGAAAAGAGAAACCAGACTTTTGCATAGAACATTCTGGTTTGGAGAATGCAGGCATCGGTGCCACCACCTCTCGCATGCAAAGCGAGGGCTCTAGAATCTGAGCTAATAAGCCTACATGTTCCACTAGAAAATGTTAAGTGGAATCTTACCTTTGAACAAAAAAATCCATTGTATTGCAACAAACCACAGCTATACTTACTTGTGACCTTAAAATTACACAATATTAGTACAAATTGGAAATAATCTAGCATCATTTGTAGGACTCAATGCTTGTGAAGGCTATTTTGAATTAAATTGAGACAAGGCATTGCAATGGTAAATGACAACTTGGAGAATGTGGGTATCGATCCCACCGCCTCTCGCATGCTAAGCGAGCACTCTACCATCTGAGCTAATTCCCCTTAAGTGCAAGTGTATCAGAAGCTCAATCAACAGTAGACCAAACGTCAGAATAATGGTGTGACCCATCAGTTGCACCGTTTGTGGTCAAAAGGATGTGGACTAGAAATCATAAAAAAGGGAAACATGAGGAGTCATACATAGGAAAAACCCTTCAATTGTCCTGTGCATGTTTGTAATCCAAATGTGGCTCCTAATAAGATTGCTTGGGTTTCCAAGCAGAGCCTGGATAGCTCAGTCGGTAGAGCATCAGACTTTTAATCTGAGGGTCCAGGGTTCAAGTCCCTGTCCAGGCTCTTCTTCCATGCATGCTTGCAGTGAAAATGTTGGAGCCACAAGTTGACCTGATGTACTGCAAAAATGGGTCAACTGGCAGAAATAACATTAGTCCCTGCTTGAATACAATGCTTATCATTTAAGATTTGCTGCCTTTGAGTAAAGCTTCTTAATGCCTATATCTTTGCATCGTGACCCAGTGTTTGACTGACTCCACTGAAAAGAGAAACCAGACTTTTGCATAGAACATTCTGGTTTGGAGAATGCAGGCATCGGTGCCACCACCTCTCGCATGCAAAGCGAGGGCTCTAGAATCTGAGCTAATAAGCCTACATGTTCCACTAGAAAATGTTAAGTGGAATCTTACCTTTGAACAAAAAAATCCATTGTATTGCAACAAACCACAGCTATACTTACTTGTGACCTTAAAATTACACAATATTAGTACAAATTGGAAATAATCTAGCATCATTTGTAGGACTCAATGCTTGTGAAGGCTATTTTGAATTAAATTGAGACAAGGCATTGCAATGGTAAATGACAACTTGGAGAATGTGGGTATCGATCCCACCGCCTCTCGCATGCTAAGCGAGCACTCTACCATCTGAGCTAATTCCCCTTAAGTGCAAGTGTATCAGAAGCTCAATCAACAGTAGACCAAACGTCAGAATAATGGTGTGACCCATCAGTTGCACCGTTTGTGGTCAAAAGGATGTGGACTAGAAATCATAAAAAAGGGAAACATGAGGAGTCATACATAGGAAAAACCCTTCAATTGTCCTGTGCATGTTTGTAATCCAAATGTGGCTCCTAATAAGATTGCTTGGGTTTCCAAGCAGAGCCTGGATAGCTCAGTCGGTAGAGCATCAGACTTTTAATCTGAGGGTCCAGGGTTCAAGTCCCTGTCCAGGCTCTTCTTCCATGCATGCTTGCAGTGAAAATGTTGGAGCCACAAGTTGACCTGATGTACTGCAAAAATGGGTCAACTGGCAGAAATAACATTAGTCCCTGCTTGAATACAATGCTTATCATTTAAGATTTGCTGCCTTTGAGTAAAGCTTCTTAATGCCTATATCTTTGCATCGTGACCCAGTGTTTGACTGACTCCACTGAAAAGAGAAACCAGACTTTTGCATAGAACATTCTGGTTTGGAGAATGCAGGCATCGGTGCCACCACCTCTCGCATGCAAAGCGAGGGCTCTAGAATCTGAGCTAATAAGCCTACATGTTCCACTAGAAAATGTTAAGTGGAATCTTACCTTTGAACAAAAAAATCCATTGTATTGCAACAAACCACAGCTATACTTACTTGTGACCTTAAAATTACACAATATTAGTACAAATTGGAAATAATCTAGCATCATTTGTAGGACTCAATGCTTGTGAAGGCTATTTTGAATTAAATTGAGACAAGGCATTGCAATGGTAAATGACAACTTGGAGAATGTGGGTATCGATCCCACCGCCTCTCGCATGCTAAGCGAGCACTCTACCATCTGAGCTAATTCCCCTTAAGTGCAAGTGTATCAGAAGCTCAATCAACAGTAGACCAAACGTCAGAATAATGGTGTGACCCATCAGTTGCACCGTTTGTGGTCAAAAGGATGTGGACTAGAAATCATAAAAAAGGGAAACATGAGGAGTCATACATAGGAAAAACCCTTCAATTGTCCTGTGCATGTTTGTAATCCAAATGTGGCTCCTAATAAGATTGCTTGGGTTTCCAAGCAGAGCCTGGATAGCTCAGTCGGTAGAGCATCAGACTTTTAATCTGAGGGTCCAGGGTTCAAGTCCCTGTCCAGGCTCTTCTTCCATGCATGCTTGCAGTGAAAATGTTGGAGCCACAAGTTGACCTGATGTACTGCAAAAATGGGTCAACTGGCAGAAATAACATTAGTCCCTGCTTGAATACAATGCTTATCATTTAAGATTTGCTGCCTTTGAGTAAAGCTTCTTAATGCCTATATCTTTGCATCGTGACCCAGTGTTTGACTGACTCCACTGAAAAGAGAAACCAGACTTTTGCATAGAACATTCTGGTTTGGAGAATGCAGGCATCGGTGCCACCACCTCTCGCATGCAAAGCGAGGGCTCTAGAATCTGAGCTAATAAGCCTACATGTTCCACTAGAAAATGTTAAGTGGAATCTTACCTTTGAACAAAAAAATCCATTGTATTGCAACAAACCACAGCTATACTTACTTGTGACCTTAAAATTACACAATATTAGTACAAATTGGAAATAATCTAGCATCATTTGTAGGACTCAATGCTTGTGAAGGCTATTTTGAATTAAATTGAGACAAGGCATTGCAATGGTAATTGACAACTTGGAGAATGTGGGTATCGATCCCACCGCCTCTCGCATGCTAAGCGAGCACTCTACCATCTGAGCTAATTCCCCTTAAGTGCAAGTGTATCAGAAGCTCAATCAACAGTAGACCAAACGTCAGAATAATGGTGTGACCCATCAGTTGCACCGTTTGTGGTCAAAAGGATGTGGACTAGAAATCATAAAAAAGGGAAACATGAGGAGTCATACATAGGAAAAACCCTTCAATTGTCCTGTGCATGTTTGTAATCCAAATGTGGCTCCTAATAAGATTGCTTGGGTTTCCAAGCAGAGCCTGGATAGCTCAGTCGGTAGAGCATCAGACTTTTAATCTGAGGGTCCAGGGTTCAAGTCCCTGTCCAGGCTCTTCTTCCATGCATGCTTGCAGTGAAAATGTTGGAGCCACAAGTTGACCTGATGTACTGCAAAAATGGGTCAACTGGCAGAAATAACATTAGTCCCTGCTTGAATACAATGCTTATCATTTAAGATTTGCTGCCTTTGAGTAAAGCTTCTTAATGCCTATATCTTTGCATCGTGACCCAGTGTTTGACTGACTCCACTGAAAAGAGAAACCAGACTTTTGCATAGAACATTCTGGTTTGGAGAATGCAGGCATCGGTGCCACCACCTCTCGCATGCAAAGCGAGGGCTCTAGAATCTGAGCTAATAAGCCTACATGTTCCACTAGAAAATGTTAAGTGGAATCTTACCTTTGAACAAAAAAATCCATTGTATTGCAACAAACCACAGCTATACTTACTTGTGACCTTAAAATTACACAATATTAGTACAAATTGGAAATAATCTAGCATCATTTGTAGGACTCAATGCTTGTGAAGGCTATTTTGAATTAAATTGAGACAAGGCATTGCAATGGTAAATGACAACTTGGAGAATGTGGGTATCGATCCCACCGCCTCTCGCATGCTAAGCGAGCACTCTACCATCTGAGCTAATTCCCCTTAAGTGCAAGTGTATCAGAAGCTCAATCAACAGTAGACCAAACGTCAGAATAATGGTGTGACCCATCAGTTGCACCGTTTGTGGTCAAAAGGATGTGGACTAGAAATCATAAAAAAGGGAAACATGAGGAGTCATACATAGGAAAAACCCTTCAATTGTCCTGTGCATGTTTGTAATCCAAATGTGGCTCCTAATAAGATTGCTTGGGTTTCCAAGCAGAGCCTGGATAGCTCAGTCGGTAGAGCATCAGACTTTTAATCTGAGGGTCCAGGGTTCAAGTCCCTGTTCAGGCTCTTCTTCCATGCATGCTTGCAGTGAAAATGTTGGAGCCACAAGTTGACCTGATGTACTGCAAAAATGGGTCAACTGGCAGAAATAACATTAGTCCCTGCTTGAATACAATGCTTATCATTTAAGATTTGCTGCCTTTGAGTAAAGCTTCTTAATGCCTATATCTTTGCGTCGTGACCCAGTGTTTGACTGACTCCACTGAAAAGAGAAACCAGACTTTTGCATAGAACATTCTGGTTTGGAGAATGCAGGCATCGGTGCCACCACCTCTCGCATGCAAAGCGAGGGCTCTAGAATCTGAGCTAATAAGCCTACATGTTCCACTAGAAAATGTTAAGTGGAATCTTACCTTTGAACAAAAAAATCCATTGTATTGCAACAAACCACAGCTATACTTACTTGTGACCTTAAAATTACACAATATTAGTACAAATTGGAAATAATCTAGCATCATTTGTAGGACTCAATGCTTGTGAAGGCTATTTTGAATTAAATTGAGACAAGGCATTGCAATGGTAAATGACAACTTGGAGAATGTGGGTATCGATCCCACCGCCTCTCGCATGCTAAGCGAGCACTCTACCATCTGAGCTAATTCCCCTTAAGTGCAAGTGTATCAGAAGCTCAATCAACAGTAGACTAAACGTCAGAATAATGGTGTGACCCATCAGTTGCACCGTTTGTGGTCAAAAGGATGTGGACTAGAAATCATAAAAAAGGGAAACATGAGGAGTCATACATAGGAAAAACCCTTCAATTGTCCTGTGCATGTTTGTAATCCAAATGTGGCTCCTAATAAGATTGCTTGGGTTTCCAAGCAGAGCCTGGATAGCTCAGTCGGTAGAGCATCAGACTTTTAATCTGAGGGTCCAGGGTTCAAGTCCCTGTTCAGGCTCTTCTTCCATGCATGCTTGCAGTGAAAATGTTGGAGCCACAAGTTGACCTGATGTACTGCAAAAATGGGTCAACTGGCAGAAATAACATTAGTCCCTGCTTGAATACAATGCTTATCATTTAAGATTTGCTGCCTTTGAGTAAAGCTTCTTAATGCCTATATCTTTGCGTCGTGACCCAGTGTTTGACTGACTCCACTGAAAAGAGAAACCAGACTTTTGCATAGAACATTCTGGTTTGGAGAATGCAGGCATCGGTGCCACCACCTCTCGCATGCAAAGCGAGGGCTCTAGAATCTGAGCTAATAAGCCTACATGTTCCACTAGAAAATGTTAAGTGGAATCTTACCTTTGAACAAAAAAATCCATTGTATTGCAACAAACCACAGCTATACTTACTTGTGACCTTAAAATTACACAATATTAGTACAAATTGGAAATAATCTAGCATCATTTGTAGGACTCAATGCTTGTGAAGGCTATTTTGAATTAAATTGAGACAAGGCATTGCAATGGTAAATGACAACTTGGAGAATGTGGGTATCGATCCCACCGCCTCTCGCATGCTAAGCGAGCACTCTACCATCTGAGCTAATTCCCCTTAAGTGCAAGTGTATCAGAAGCTCAATCAACAGTAGACCAAACGTCAGAATAATGGTGTGACCCATCAGTTGCACCGTTTGTGGTCAAAAGGATGTGGACTAGAAATCATAAAAAAGGGAAACATGAGGAGTCATACATAGGAAAAACCCTTCAATGGTCCTGTGCATGTTTGTAATCCAAATGTGGCTCCTAATAAGATTGCTTGGGTTTCCAAGCAGAGCCTGGATAGCTCAGTCGGTAGAGCATCAGACTTTTAATCTGAGGGTCCAGGGTTCAAGTCCCTGTTCAGGCTCTTCTTCCATGCATGCTTGCAGTGAAAATGTTGGAGCCACAAGTTGACCTGATGTACTGCAAAAATGGGTCAACTGGCAGAAATAACATTAGTCCCTGCTTGAATACAATGCTTATCATTTAAGATTTGCTGCCTTTGAGTAAAGCTTCTTAATGCCTATATCTTTGCGTCGTGACCCAGTGTTTGACTGACTCCACTGAAAAGAGAAACCAGACTTTTGCATAGAACATTCTGGTTTGGAGAATGCAGGCATCGGTGCCACCACCTCTCGCATGCAAAGCGAGGGCTCTAGAATCTGAGCTAATAAGCCTACATGTTCCACTAGAAAATGTTAAGTGGAATCTTACCTTTGAACAAAAAAATCCATTGTATTGCAACAAACCACAGCTATACTTACTTGTGACCTTAAAATTACACAATATTAGTACAAATTGGAAATAATCTAGCATCATTTGTAGGACTCAATGCTTGTGAAGGCTATTTTGAATTAAATTGAGACAAGGCATTGCAATGGTAAATGACAACTTGGAGAATGTGGGTATCGATCCCACCGCCTCTCGCATGCTAAGCGAGCACTCTACCATCTGAGCTAATTCCCCTTAAGTGCAAGTGTATCAGAAGCTCAATCAACAGTAGACCAAACGTCAGAATAATGGTGTGACCCATCAGTTGCACCGTTTGTGGTCAAAAGGATGTGGACTAGAAATCATAAAAAAGGGAAACATGAGGAGTCATACATAGGAAAAACCCTTCAATTGTCCTGTGCATGTTTGTAATCCAAATGTGGCTCCTAATAAGATTGCTTGGGTTTCCAAGCAGAGCCTGGATAGCTCAGTCGGTAGAGCATCAGACTTTTAATCTGAGGGTCCAGGGTTCAAGTCCCTGTTCAGGCTCTTCTTCCATGCATGCTTGCAGTGAAAATGTTGGAGCCACAAGTTGACCTGATGTACTGCAAAAATGGGTCAACTGGCAGAAATAACATTAGTCCCTGCTTGAATACAATGCTTATCATTTAAGATTTGCTGCCTTTGAGTAAAGCTTCTTAATGCCTATATCTTTGCGTCGTGACCCAGTGTTTGACTGACTCCACTGAAAAGAGAAACCAGACTTTTGCATAGAACATTCTGGTTTGGAGAATGCAGGCATCGGTGCCACCACCTCTCGCATGCAAAGCGAGGGCTCTAGAATCTGAGCTAATAAGCCTACATGTTCCACTAGAAAATGTTAAGTGGAATCTTACCTTTGAACAAAAAAATCCATTGTATTGCAACAAACCACAGCTATACTTACTTGTGACCTTAAAATTACACAATATTAGTACAAATTGGAAATAATCTAGCATCATTTGTAGGACTCAATGCTTGTGAAGGCTATTTTGAATTAAATTGAGACAAGGCATTGCAATGGTAAATGACAACTTGGAGAATGTGGGTATCGATCCCACCGCCTCTCGCATGCTAAGCGAGCACTCTACCATCTGAGCTAATTCCCCTTAAGTGCAAGTGTATCAGAAGCTCAATCAACAGTAGACTAAACGTCAGAATAATGGTGTGACCCATCAGTTGCACCGTTTGTGGTCAAAAGGATGTGGACTAGAAATCATAAAAAAGGGAAACATGAGGAGTCATACATAGGAAAAACCCTTCAATTGTCCTGTGCATGTTTGTAATCCAAATGTGGCTCCTAATAAGATTGCTTGGGTTTCCAAGCAGAGCCTGGATAGCTCAGTCGGTAGAGCATCAGACTTTTAATCTGAGGGTCCAGGGTTCAAGTCCCTGTTCAGGCTCTTCTTCCATGCATGCTTGCAGTGAAAATGTTGGAGCCACAAGTTGACCTGATGTACTGCAAAAATGGGTCAACTGGCAGAAATAACATTAGTCCCTGCTTGAATACAATGCTTATCATTTAAGATTTGCTGCCTTTGAGTAAAGCTTCTTAATGCCTATATCTTTGCGTCGTGACCCAGTGTTTGACTGACTCCACTGAAAAGAGAAACCAGACTTTTGCATAGAACATTCTGGTTTGGAGAATGCAGGCATCGGTGCCACCACCTCTCGCATGCAAAGCGAGGGCTCTAGAATCTGAGCTAATAAGCCTACATGTTCCACTAGAAAATGTTAAGTGGAATCTTACCTTTGAACAAAAAAATCCATTGTATTGCAACAAACCACAGCTATACTTACTTGTGACCTTAAAATTACACAATATTAGTACAAATTGGAAATAATCTAGCATCATTTGTAGGACTCAATGCTTGTGAAGGCTATTTTGAATTAAATTGAGACAAGGCATTGCAATGGTAAATGACAACTTGGAGAATGTGGGTATCGATCCCACCGCCTCTCGCATGCTAAGCGAGCACTCTACCATCTGAGCTAATTCCCCTTAAGTGCAAGTGTATCAGAAGCTCAATCAACAGTAGACCAAACGTCAGAATAATGGTGTGACCCATCAGTTGCACCGTTTGTGGTCAAAAGGATGTGGACTAGAAATCATAAAAAAGGGAAACATGAGGAGTCATACATAGGAAAAACCCTTCAATGGTCCTGTGCATGTTTGTAATCCAAATGTGGCTCCTAATAAGATTGCTTGGGTTTCCAAGCAGAGCCTGGATAGCTCAGTCGGTAGAGCATCAGACTTTTAATCTGAGGGTCCAGGGTTCAAGTCCCTGTTCAGGCTCTTCTTCCATGCATGCTTGCAGTGAAAATGTTGGAGCCACAAGTTGACCTGATGTACTGCAAAAATGGGTCAACTGGCAGAAATAACATTAGTCCCTGCTTGAATACAATGCTTATCATTTAAGATTTGCTGCCTTTGAGTAAAGCTTCTTAATGCCTATATCTTTGCGTCGTGACCCAGTGTTTGACTGACTCCACTGAAAAGAGAAACCAGACTTTTGCATAGAACATTCTGGTTTGGAGAATGCAGGCATCGGTGCCACCACCTCTCGCATGCAAAGCGAGGGCTCTAGAATCTGAGCTAATAAGCCTACATGTTCCACTAGAAAATGTTAAGTGGAATCTTACCTTTGAACAAAAAAATCCATTGTATTGCAACAAACCACAGCTATACTTACTTGTGACCTTAAAATTACACAATATTAGTACAAATTGGAAATAATCTAGCATCATTTGTAGGACTCAATGCTTGTGAAGGCTATTTTGAATTAAATTGAGACAAGGCATTGCAATGGTAAATGACAACTTGGAGAATGTGGGTATCGATCCCACCGCCTCTCGCATGCTAAGCGAGCACTCTACCATCTGAGCTAATTCCCCTTAAGTGCAAGTGTATCAGAAGCTCAATCAACAGTAGACTAAACGTCAGAATAATGGTGTGACCCATCAGTTGCACCGTTTGTGGTCAAAAGGATGTGGACTAGAAATCATAAAAAAGGGAAACATGAGGAGTCATACATAGGAAAAACCCTTCAATTGTCCTGTGCATGTTTGTAATCCAAATGTGGCTCCTAATAAGATTGCTTGGGTTTCCAAGCAGAGCCTGGATAGCTCAGTCGGTAGAGCATCAGACTTTTAATCTGAGGGTCCAGGGTTCAAGTCCCTGTCCAGGCTCTTCTTCCATGCATGCTTGCAGTGAAAATGTTGGAGCCACAAGTTGACCTGATGTACTGCAAAAATGGGTCAACTGGCAGAAATAACATTAGTCCCTGCTTGAATACAATGCTTATCATTTAAGATTTGCTGCCTTTGAGTAAAGCTTCTTAATGCCTATATCTTTGCATCGTGACCCAGTGTTTGACTGACTCCACTGAAAAGAGAAACCAGACTTTTGCATAGAACATTCTGGTTTGGAGAATGCAGGCATCGGTGCCACCACCTCTCGCATGCAAAGCGAGGGCTCTAGAATCTGAGCTAATAAGCCTACATGTTCCACTAGAAAATGTTAAGTGGAATCTTACCTTTGAACAAAAAAATCCATTGTATTGCAACAAACCACAGCTATACTTACTTGTGACCTTAAAATTACACAATATTAGTACAAATTGGAAATAATCTAGCATCATTTGTAGGACTCAATGCTTGTGAAGGCTATTTTGAATTAAATTGAGACAAGGCATTGCAATGGTAAATGACAACTTGGAGAATGTGGGTATCGATCCCACCGCCTCTCGCATGCTAAGCGAGCACTCTACCATCTGAGCTAATTCCCCTTAAGTGCAAGTGTATCAGAAGCTCAATCAACAGTAGACCAAACGTCAGAATAATGGTGTGACCCATCAGTTGCACCGTTTGTGGTCAAAAGGATGTGGACTAGAAATCATAAAAAAGGGAAACATGAGGAGTCATACATAGGAAAAACCCTTCAATTGTCCTGTGCATGTTTGTAATCCAAATGTGGCTCCTAATAAGATTGCTTGGGTTTCCAAGCAGAGCCTGGATAGCTCAGTCGGTAGAGCATCAGACTTTTAATCTGAGGGTCCAGGGTTCAAGTCCCTGTTCAGGCTCTTCTTCCATGCATGCTTGCAGTGAAAATGTTGGAGCCACAAGTTGACCTGATGTACTGCAAAAATGGGTCAACTGGCAGAAATAACATTAGTCCCTGCTTGAATACAATGCTTATCATTTAAGATTTGCTGCCTTTGAGTAAAGCTTCTTAATGCCTATATCTTTGCGTCGTGACCCAGTGTTTGACTGACTCCACTGAAAAGAGAAACCAGACTTTTGCATAGAACATTCTGGTTTGGAGAATGCAGGCATCGGTGCCACCACCTCTCGCATGCAAAGCGAGGGCTCTAGAATCTGAGCTAATAAGCCTACATGTTCCACTAGAAAATGTTAAGTGGAATCTTACCTTTGAACAAAAAAATCCATTGTATTGCAACAAACCACAGCTATACTTACTTGTGACCTTAAAATTACACAATATTAGTACAAATTGGAAATAATCTAGCATCATTTGTAGGACTCAATGCTTGTGAAGGCTATTTTGAATTAAATTGAGACAAGGCATTGCAATGGTAAATGACAACTTGGAGAATGTGGGTATCGATCCCACCGCCTCTCGCATGCTAAGCGAGCACTCTACCATCTGAGCTAATTCCCCTTAAGTGCAAGTGTATCAGAAGCTCAATCAACAGTAGACTAAACGTCAGAATAATGGTGTGACCCATCAGTTGCACCGTTTGTGGTCAAAAGGATGTGGACTAGAAATCATAAAAAAGGGAAACATGAGGAGTCATACATAGGAAAAACCCTTCAATTGTCCTGTGCATGTTTGTAATCCAAATGTGGCTCCTAATAAGATTGCTTGGGTTTCCAAGCAGAGCCTGGATAGCTCAGTCGGTAGAGCATCAGACTTTTAATCTGAGGGTCCAGGGTTCAAGTCCCTGTTCAGGCTCTTCTTCCATGCATGCTTGCAGTGAAAATGTTGGAGCCACAAGTTGACCTGATGTACTGCAAAAATGGGTCAACTGGCAGAAATAACATTAGTCCCTGCTTGAATACAATGCTTATCATTTAAGATTTGCTGCCTTTGAGTAAAGCTTCTTAATGCCTATATCTTTGCGTCGTGACCCAGTGTTTGACTGACTCCACTGAAAAGAGAAACCAGACTTTTGCATAGAACATTCTGGTTTGGAGAATGCAGGCATCGGTGCCACCACCTCTCGCATGCAAAGCGAGGGCTCTAGAATCTGAGCTAATAAGCCTACATGTTCCACTAGAAAATGTTAAGTGGAATCTTACCTTTGAACAAAAAAATCCATTGTATTGCAACAAACCACAGCTATACTTACTTGTGACCTTAAAATTACACAATATTAGTACAAATTGGAAATAATCTAGCATCATTTGTAGGACTCAATGCTTGTGAAGGCTATTTTGAATTAAATTGAGACAAGGCATTGCAATGGTAAATGACAACTTGGAGAATGTGGGTATCGATCCCACCGCCTCTCGCATGCTAAGCGAGCACTCTACCATCTGAGCTAATTCCCCTTAAGTGCAAGTGTATCAGAAGCTCAATCAACAGTAGACCAAACGTCAGAATAATGGTGTGACCCATCAGTTGCACCGTTTGTGGTCAAAAGGATGTGGACTAGAAATCATAAAAAAGGGAAACATGAGGAGTCATACATAGGAAAAACCCTTCAATGGTCCTGTGCATGTTTGTAATCCAAATGTGGCTCCTAATAAGATTGCTTGGGTTTCCAAGCAGAGCCTGGATAGCTCAGTCGGTAGAGCATCAGACTTTTAATCTGAGGGTCCAGGGTTCAAGTCCCTGTTCAGGCTCTTCTTCCATGCATGCTTGCAGTGAAAATGTTGGAGCCACAAGTTGACCTGATGTACTGCAAAAATGGGTCAACTGGCAGAAATAACATTAGTCCCTGCTTGAATACAATGCTTATCATTTAAGATTTGCTGCCTTTGAGTAAAGCTTCTTAATGCCTATATCTTTGCGTCGTGACCCAGTGTTTGACTGACTCCACTGAAAAGAGAAACCAGACTTTTGCATAGAACATTCTGGTTTGGAGAATGCAGGCATCGGTGCCACCACCTCTCGCATGCAAAGCGAGGGCTCTAGAATCTGAGCTAATAAGCCTACATGTTCCACTAGAAAATGTTAAGTGGAATCTTACCTTTGAACAAAAAAATCCATTGTATTGCAACAAACCACAGCTATACTTACTTGTGACCTTAAAATTACACAATATTAGTACAAATTGGAAATAATCTAGCATCATTTGTAGGACTCAATGCTTGTGAAGGCTATTTTGAATTAAATTGAGACAAGGCATTGCAATGGTAAATGACAACTTGGAGAATGTGGGTATCGATCCCACCGCCTCTCGCATGCTAAGCGAGCACTCTACCATCTGAGCTAATTCCCCTTAAGTGCAAGTGTATCAGAAGCTCAATCAACAGTAGACTAAACGTCAGAATAATGGTGTGACCCATCAGTTGCACCGTTTGTGGTCAAAAGGATGTGGACTAGAAATCATAAAAAAGGGAAACATGAGGAGTCATACATAGGAAAAACCCTTCAATTGTCCTGTGCATGTTTGTAATCCAAATGTGGCTCCTAATAAGATTGCTTGGGTTTCCAAGCAGAGCCTGGATAGCTCAGTCGGTAGAGCATCAGACTTTTAATCTGAGGGTCCAGGGTTCAAGTCCCTGTTCAGGCTCTTCTTCCATGCATGCTTGCAGTGAAAATGTTGGAGCCACAAGTTGACCTGATGTACTGCAAAAATGGGTCAACTGGCAGAAATAACATTAGTCCCTGCTTGAATACAATGCTTATCATTTAAGATTTGCTGCCTTTGAGTAAAGCTTCTTAATGCCTATATCTTTGCGTCGTGACCCAGTGTTTGACTGACTCCACTGAAAAGAGAAACCAGACTTTTGCATAGAACATTCTGGTTTGGAGAATGCAGGCATCGGTGCCACCACCTCTCGCATGCAAAGCGAGGGCTCTAGAATCTGAGCTAATAAGCCTACATGTTCCACTAGAAAATGTTAAGTGGAATCTTACCTTTGAACAAAAAAATCCATTGTATTGCAACAAACCACAGCTATACTTACTTGTGACCTTAAAATTACACAATATTAGTACAAATTGGAAATAATCTAGCATCATTTGTAGGACTCAATGCTTGTGAAGGCTATTTTGAATTAAATTGAGACAAGGCATTGCAATGGTAAATGACAACTTGGAGAATGTGGGTATCGATCCCACCGCCTCTCGCATGCTAAGCGAGCACTCTACCATCTGAGCTAATTCCCCTTAAGTGCAAGTGTATCAGAAGCTCAATCAACAGTAGACCAAACGTCAGAATAATGGTGTGACCCATCAGTTGCACCGTTTGTGGTCAAAAGGATGTGGACTAGAAATCATAAAAAAGGGAAACATGAGGAGTCATACGTAGGAAAAACCCTTCAATTGTCCTGTGCATGTTTGTAATCCAAATGTGGCTCCTAATAAGATTGCTTGGGTTTCCAAGCAGAGCCTGGATAGCTCAGTCGGTAGAGCATCAGACTTTTAATCTGAGGGTCCAGGGTTCAAGTCCCTGTTCAGGCTCTTCTTCCATGCATGCTTGCAGTGAAAATGTTGGAGCCACAAGTTGACCTGATGTACTGCAAAAATGGGTCAACTGGCAGAAATAACATTAGTCCCTGCTTGAATACAATGCTTATCATTTAAGATTTGCTGCCTTTGAGTAAAGCTTCTTAATGCCTATATCTTTGCATCGTGACCCAGTGTTTGACTGACTCCACTGAAAAGAGAAACCAGACTTTTGCATAGAACATTCTGGTTTGGAGAATGCAGGCATCGGTGCCACCACCTCTCGCATGCAAAGCGAGGGCTCTAGAATCTGAGCTAATAAGCCTACATGTTCCACTAGAAAATGTTAAGTGGAATCTTACCTTTGAACAAAAAAATCCATTGTATTGCAACAAACCACAGCTATACTTACTTGTGACCTTAAAATTACACAATATTAGTACAAATTGGAAATAATCTAGCATCATTTGTAGGACTCAATGCTTGTGAAGGCTATTTTGAATTAAATTGAGACAAGGCATTGCAATGGTAAATGACAACTTGGAGAATGTGGGTATCGATCCCACCGCCTCTCGCATGCTAAGCGAGCACTCTACCATCTGAGCTAATTCCCCTTAAGTGCAAGTGTATCAGAAGCTCAATCAACAGTAGACCAAACGTCAGAATAATGGTGTGACCCATCAGTTGCACCGTTTGTGGTCAAAAGGATGTGGACTAGAAATCATAAAAAAGGGAAACATGAGGAGTCATACATAGGAAAAACCCTTCAATTGTCCTGTGTATGTTTGTAATCCAAATGTGGCTCCTAATAAGATTGCTTGGGTTTCCAAGCAGAGCCTGGATAGCTCAGTCGGTAGAGCATCAGACTTTTAATCTGAGGGTCCAGGGTTCAAGTCCCTGTCCAGGCTCTTCTTCCATGCATGCTTGCAGTGAAAATGTTGGAGCCACAAGTTGACCTGATGTACTGCAAAAATGGGTCAACTGGCAGAAATAACATTAGTCCCTGCTTGAATACAATGCTTATCATTTAAGATTTGCTGCCTTTGAGTAAAGCTTCTTAATGCCTATATCTTTGCATCGTGACCCAGTGTTTGACTGACTCCACTGAAAAGAGAAACCAGACTTTTGCATAGAACATTCTGGTTTGGAGAATGCAGGCATCGGTGCCACCACCTCTCGCATGCAAAGCGAGGGCTCTAGAATCTGAGCTAATAAGCCTACATGTTCCACTAGAAAATGTTAAGTGGAATCTTACCTTTGAACAAAAAAATCCATTGTATTGCAACAAACCACAGCTATACTTACTTGTGACCTTAAAATTACACAATATTAGTACAAATTGGAAATAATCTAGCATCATTTGTAGGACTCAATGCTTGTGAAGGCTATTTTGAATTAAATTGAGACAAGGCATTGCAATGGTAAATGACAACTTGGAGAATGTGGGTATCGATCCCACCGCCTCTCGCATGCTAAGCGAGCACTCTACCATCTGAGCTAATTCCCCTTAAGTGCAAGTGTATCAGAAGCTCAATCAACAGTAGACCAAACGTCAGAATAATGGTGTGACCCATCAGTTGCACCGTTTGTGGTCAAAAGGATGTGGACTAGAAATCATAAAAAAGGGAAACATGAGGAGTCATACATAGGAAAAACCCTTCAATTGTCCTGTGCATGTTTGTAATCCAAATGTGGCTCCTAATAAGATTGCTTGGGTTTCCAAGCAGAGCCTGGATAGCTCAGTCGGTAGAGCATCAGACTTTTAATCTGAGGGTCCAGGGTTCAAGTCCCTGTTCAGGCTCTTCTTCCATGCATGCTTGCAGTGAAAATGTTGGAGCCACAAGTTGACCTGATGTACTGCAAAAATGGGTCAACTGGCAGAAATAACATTAGTCCCTGCTTGAATACAATGCTTATCATTTAAGATTTGCTGCCTTTGAGTAAAGCTTCTTAATGCCTATATCTTTGCATCGTGACCCAGTGTTTGACTGACTCCACTGAAAAGAGAAACCAGACTTTTGCATAGAACATTCTGGTTTGGAGAATGCAGGCATCGGTGCCACCACCTCTCGCATGCAAAGCGAGGGCTCTAGAATCTGAGCTAATAAGCCTAGATGTTCCACTAGAAAATGTTAAGTGGAATCTTACCTTTGAACAAAAAAATCCATTGTATTGCAACAAACCACAGCTATACTTACTTGTGACCTTAAAATTACACAATATTAGTACAAATTGGAAATAATCTAGCATCATTTGTAGGACTCAATGCTTGTGAAGGCTATTTTGAATTAAATTGAGACAAGGCATTGCAATGGTAAATGACAACTTGGAGAATGTGGGTATCGATCCCACCGCCTCTCGCATGCTAAGCGAGCACTCTACCATCTGAGCTAATTCCCCTTAAGTGCAAGTGTATCAGAAGCTCAATCAACAGTAGACCAAACGTCAGAATAATGGTGTGACCCATCAGTTGCACCGTTTGTGGTCAAAAGGATGTGGACTAGAAATCATAAAAAAGGGAAACATGAGGAGTCATACATAGGAAAAACCCTTCAATTGTCCTGTGCATGTTTGTAATCCAAATGTGGCTCCTAATAAGATTGCTTGGGTTTCCAAGCAGAGCCTGGATAGCTCAGTCGGTAGAGCATCAGACTTTTAATCTGAGGGTCCAGGGTTCAAGTCCCTGTCCAGGCTCTTCTTCCATGCATGCTTGCAGTGAAAATGTTGGAGCCACAAGTTGACCTGATGTACTGCAAAAATGGGTCAACTGGCAGAAATAACATTAGTCCCTGCTTGAATACAATGCTTATCATTTAAGATTTGCTGCCTTTGAGTAAAGCTTCTTAATGCCTATATCTTTGCATCGTGACCCAGTGTTTGACTGACTCCACTGAAAAGAGAAACCAGACTTTTGCATAGAACATTCTGGTTTGGAGAATGCAGGCATCGGTGCCACCACCTCTCGCATGCAAAGCGAGGGCTCTAGAATCTGAGCTAATAAGCCTACATGTTCCACTAGAAAATGTTAAGTGGAATCTTACCTTTGAACAAAAAAATCCATTGTATTGCAACAAACCACAGCTATACTTACTTGTGACCTTAAAATTACACAATATTAGTACAAATTGGAAATAATCTAGCATCATTTGTAGGACTCAATGCTTGTGAAGGCTATTTTGAATTAAATTGAGACAAGGCATTGCAATGGTAAATGACAACTTGGAGAATGTGGGTATCGATCCCACCGCCTCTCGCATGCTAAGCGAGCACTCTACCATCTGAGCTAATTCCCCTTAAGTGCAAGTGTATCAGAAGCTCAATCAACAGTAGACCAAACGTCAGAATAATGGTGTGACCCATCAGTTGCACCGTTTGTGGTCAAAAGGATGTGGACTAGAAATCATAAAAAAGGGAAACATGAGGAGTCATACATAGGAAAAACCCTTCAATTGTCCTGTGCATGTTTGTAATCCAAATGTGGCTCCTAATAAGATTGCTTGGGTTTCCAAGCAGAGCCTGGATAGCTCAGTCGGTAGAGCATCAGACTTTTAATCTGAGGGTCCAGGGTTCAAGTCCCTGTTCAGGCTCTTCTTCCATGCATGCTTGCAGTGAAAATGTTGGAGCCACAAGTTGACCTGATGTACTGCAAAAATGGGTCAACTGGCAGAAATAACATTAGTCCCTGCTTGAATACAATGCTTATCATTTAAGAGTTGCTGCCTTTGAGTAAAGCTTCTTAATGCCTATATCTTTGCATCGTGACCCAGTGTTTGACTGACTCCACTGAAAAGAGAAACCAGACTTTTGCATAGAACATTCTGGTTTGGAGAATGCAGACATCGGTGCCACCACCTCTCGCATGCAAAGCGAGGGCTCTAGAATCTGAGCTAATAAGCCTACATGTTCCACTAGAAAATGTTAAGTGGAATCTTACCTTTGAACAAAAAAATCCATTGTATTGCAACAAACCACAGCTATACTTACTTGTGACCTTAAAATTACACAATATTAGTACAAATTGGAAATAATCTAGCATCATTTGTAGGACTCAATGCTTGTGAAGGCTATTTTGAATTAAATTGAGACAAGGCATTGCAATGGTAAATGACAACTTGGAGAATGTGGGTATCGATCCAACCGCCTCTCGCATGCTAAGCGAGCACTCTACCATCTGAGCTAATTCCCCTTAAGTGCAAGTGTATCAGAAGCTCAATCAACAGTAGACCAAACGTCAGAATAATGGTGTGACCCATCAGTTGCACCGTTTGTGGTCAAAAGGATGTGGACTAGAAATCATAAAAAAGGGAAACATGAGGAGTCATACATAGGAAAAACCCTTCAATTGTCCTGTGCATGTTTGTAATCCAAATGTGGCTCCTAATAAGATTGCTTGGGTTTCCAAGCAGAGCCTGGATAGCTCAGTCGGTAGAGCATCAGACTTTTAATCTGAGGGTCCAGGGTTCAAGTCCCTGTTCAGGCTCTTCTTCCATGCATGCTTGCAGTGAAAATGTTGGAGCCACAAGTTGACCTGATGTACTGCAAAAATGGGTCAACTGGCAGAAATAACATTAGTCCCTGCTTGAATACAATGCTTATCATTTAAGATTTGCTGCCTTTGAGTAAAGCTTCTTAATGCCTATATCTTTGCATCGTGACCCAGTGTTTGACTGACTCCACTGAAAAGAGAAACCAGACTTTTGCATAGAACATTCTGGTTTGGAGAATGCAGGCATCGGTGCCACCACCTCTCGCATGCAAAGCGAGGGCTCTAGAATCTGAGCTAATAAGCCTAGATGTTCCACTAGAAAATGTTAAGTGGAATCTTACCTTTGAACAAAAAAATCCATTGTATTGCAACAAACCACAGCTATACTTACTTGTGACCTTAAAATTACACAATATTAGTACAAATTGGAAATAATCTAGCATCATTTGTAGGACTCAATGCTTGTGAAGGCTATTTTGAATTAAATTGAGACAAGGCATTGCAATGGTAAATGACAACTTGGAGAATGTGGGTATCGATCCCACTGCCTCTCGCATGCTAAGCGAGCACTCTACCATCTGAGCTAATTCCCCTTAAGTGCAAGTGTATCAGAAGCTCAATCAACAGTAGACCAAACGTCAGAATAATGGTGTGACCCATCAGTTGCACCGTTTGTGGTCAAAAGGATGTGGACTAGAAATCATAAAAAAGGGAAACATGAGGAGTCATACATAGGAAAAACCCTTCAATTGTCCTGTGCATGTTTGTAATCCAAATGTGGCTCCTAATAAGATTGCTTGGGTTTCCAAGCAGAGCCTGGATAGCTCAGTCGGTAGAGCATCAGACTTTTAATCTGAGGGTCCAGGGTTCAAGTCCCTGTTCAGGCTCTTCTTCCATGCATGCTTGCAGTGAAAATGTTGGAGCCACAAGTTGACCTGATGTACTGCAAAAATGGGTCAACTGGCAGAAATAACATTAGTACCTGCTTGAATACAATGCTTATCATTTAAGATTTGCTGCCTTTGAGTAAAGCTTCTTAATGCCTATATCTTTGCGTCGTGACCCAGTGTTTGACTGACTCCACTGAAAAGAGAAACCAGACTTTTGCATAGAACATTCTGGTTTGGAGAATGCAGGCATCGGTGCCACCACCTCTCGCATGCAAAGCGAGGGCTCTAGAATCTGAGCTAATAAGCCTACATGTTCCACTAGAAAATGTTAAGTGGAATCTTACCTTTGAACAAAAAAATCCATTGTATTGCAACAAACCACAGCTATACTTACTTGTGACCTTAAAATTACACAATATTAGTACAAATTGGAAATAATCTAGCATCATTTGTAGGACTCAATGCTTGTGAAGGCTATTTTGAATTAAATTGAGACAAGGCATTGCAATGGTAAATGACAACTTGGAGAATGTGGGTATCGATCCCACCGCCTCTCGCATGCTAAGCGAGCACTCTACCATCTGAGCTAATTCCCCTTAAGTGCAAGTGTATCAGAAGCTCATTCAACAGTAGACCAAACGTCAGAATAATGGTGTGACCCATCAGTTGCACCGTTTGTGGTCAAAAGGATGTGGACTAGAAATCATAAAAAAGGGAAACATGAGGAGTCATACATAGGAAAAACCCTTCAATTGTCCTGTGCATGTTTGTAATCCAAATGTGGCTCCTAATAAGATTGCTTGGGTTTCCAAGCAGAGCCTGGATAGCTCAGTCGGTAGAGCATCAGACTTTTAATCTGAGGGTCCAGGGTTCAAGTCCCTGTTCAGGCTCTTCTTCCATGCATGCTTGCAGTGAAAATGTTGGAGCCACAAGTTGACCTGATGTACTGCAAAAATGGGTCAACTGGCAGAAATAACATTAGTCCCTGCTTGAATACAATGCTTATCATTTAAGATTTGCTGCCTTTGAGTAAAGCTTCTTAATGCCTATATCTTTGCATCGTGACCCAGTGTTTGACTGACTCCACTGAAAAGAGAAACCAGACTTTTGCATAGAACATTCTGGTTTGGAGAATGCAGGCATCGGTGCCACCACCTCTCGCATGCAAAGCGAGGGCTCTAGAATCTGAGCTAATAAGCCTACATGTTCCACTAGAAAATGTTAAGTGGAATCTTACCTTTGAACAAAAAAATCCATTGTATTGCAACAAACCACAGCTATACTTACTTGTGACCTTAAAATTACACAATATTAGTACAAATTGGAAATAATCTAGCATCATTTGTAGGACTCAATGCTTGTGAAGGCTATTTTGAATTAAATTGAGACAAGGCATTGCAATGGTAAATGACAACTTGGAGAATGTGGGTATCGATCCCACCGCCTCTCGCATGCTAAGCGAGCACTCTACCATCTGAGCTAATTCCCCTTAAGTGCAAGTGTATCAGAAGCTCAATCAACAGTAGACCAAACGTCAGAATAATGGTGTGACCCATCAGTTGCACCGTTTGTGGTCAAAAGGATGTGGACTAGAAATCATAAAAAAGGGAAACATGAGGAGTCATACATAGGAAAAACCCTTCAATTGTCCTGTGCATGTTTGTAATCCAAATGTGGCTCCTAATAAGATTGCTTGGGTTTCCAAGCAGAGCCTGGATAGCTCAGTCGGTAGAGCATCAGACTTTTAATCTGAGGGTCCAGGGTTCAAGTCCCTGTTCAGGCTCTTCTTCCATGCATGCTTGCAGTGAAAATGTTGGAGCCACAAGTTGACCTGATGTACTGCAAAAATGGGTCAACTGGCAGAAATAACATTAGTCCCTGCTTGAATACAATGCTTATCATTTAAGATTTGCTGCCTTTGAGTAAAGCTTCTTAATGCCTATATCTTTGCGTCGTGACCCAGTGTTTGACTGACTCCACTGAAAAGAGAAACCAGACTTTTGCATAGAACATTCTGGTTTGGAGAATGCAGGCATCGGTGCCACCACCTCTCGCATGCAAAGCGAGGGCTCTAGAATCTGAGCTAATAAGCCTACATGTTCCACTAGAAAATGTTAAGTGGAATCTTACCTTTGAACAAAAAAATCCATTGTATTGCAACAAACCACAGCTATACTTACTTGTGACCTTAAAATTACACAATATTAGTACAAATTGGAAATAATCTAGCATCATTTGTAGGACTCAATGCTTGTGAAGGCTATTTTGAATTAAATTGAGACAAGGCATTGCAATGGTAAATGACAACTTGGAGAATGTGGGTATCGATCCCACCGCCTCTCGCATGCTAAGCGAGCACTCTACCATCTGAGCTAATTCCCCTTAAGTGCAAGTGTATCAGAAGCTCATTCAACAGTAGACCAAACGTCAGAATAATGGTGTGACCCATCAGTTGCACCGTTTGTGGTCAAAAGGATGTGGACTAGAAATCATAAAAAAGGGAAACATGAGGAGTCATACATAGGAAAAACCCTTCAATTGTCCTGTGCATGTTTGTAATCCAAATGTGGCTCCTAATAAGATTGCTTGGGTTTCCAAGCAGAGCCTGGATAGCTCAGTCGGTAGAGCATCAGACTTTTAATCTGAGGGTCCAGGGTTCAAGTCCCTGTTCAGGCTCTTCTTCCATGCATGCTTGCAGTGAAAATGTTGGAGCCACAAGTTGACCTGATGTACTGCAAAAATGGGTCAACTGGCAGAAATAACATTAGTCCCTGCTTGAATACAATGCTTATCATTTAAGATTTGCTGCCTTTGAGTAAAGCTTCTTAATGCCTATATCTTTGCATCGTGACCCAGTGTTTGACTGACTCCACTGAAAAGAGAAACCAGACTTTTGCATAGAACATTCTGGTTTGGAGAATGCAGGCATCGGTGCCACCACCTCTCGCATGCAAAGCGAGGGCTCTAGAATCTGAGCTAATAAGCCTACATGTTCCACTAGAAAATGTTAAGTGGAATCTTACCTTTGAACAAAAAAAATCCATTGTATTGCAACAAACCACAGCTATACTTACTTGTGACCTTAAAATTACACAATATTAGTACAAATTGGAAATAATCTAGCATCATTTGTAGGACTCAATGCTTGTGAAGGCTATTTTGAATTAAATTGAGACAAGGCATTGCAATGGTAAATGACAACTTGGAGAATGTGGGTATCGATCCCACCGCCTCTCGCATGCTAAGCGAGCACTCTACCATCTGAGCTAATTCCCCTTAAGTGCAAGTGTATCAGAAGCTCAATCAACAGTAGACCAAACGTCAGAATAATGGTGTGACCCATCAGTTGCACCGTTTGTGGTCAAAAGGATGTGGACTAGAAATCATAAAAAAGGGAAACATGAGGAGTCATACATAGGAAAAACCCTTCAATTGTCCTGTGCATGTTTGTAATCCAAATGTGGCTCCTAATAAGATTGCTTGGGTTTCCAAGCAGAGCCTGGATAGCTCAGTCGGTAGAGCATCAGACTTTTAATCTGAGGGTCCAGGGTTCAAGTCCCTGTTCAGGCTCTTCTACCATGCATGCTTGCAGTGAAAATGTTGGAGCCACAAGTTGACCTGATGTACTGCAAAAATGGGTCAACTGGCAGAAATAACATTAGTCCCTGCTTGAATACAATGCTTATCATTTAAGATTTGCTGCCTTTGAGTAAAGCTTCTTAATGCCTATATCTTTGCATCGTGACCCAGTGTTTGACTGACTCCACTGAAAAGAGAAACCAGACTTTTGCATAGAACATTCTGGTTTGGAGAATGCAGGCATCGGTGCCACCACCTCTCGCATGCAAAGCGAGGGCTCTAGAATCTGAGCTAATAAGCCTACATGTTCCACTAGAAAATGTTAAGTGGAATCTTACCTTTGAACAAAAAAATCCATTGTATTGCAACAAACCACAGCTATACTTACTTGTGACCTTAAAATTACACAATATTAGTACAAATTGGAAATAATCTAGCATCATTTGTAGGACTCAATGCTTGTGAAGGCTATTTTGAATTAAATTGAGACAAGGCATTGCAATGGTAAATGACAACTTGGAGAATGTGGGTATCGATCCCACTGCCTCTCGCATGCTAAGCGAGCACTCTACCATCTGAGCTAATTCCCCTTAAGTGCAAGTGTATCAGAAGCTCAATCAACAGTAGACCAAACGTCAGAATAATGGTGTGACCCATCAGTTGCACCGTTTGTGGTCAAAAGGATGTGGACTAGAAATCATAAAAAAGGGAAACATGAGGAGTCATACATAGGAAAAACCCTTCAATTGTCCTGTGCATGTTTGTAATCCAAATGTGGCTCCTAATAAGATTGCTTGGGTTTCCAAGCAGAGCCTGGATAGCTCAGTCGGTAGAGCATCAGACTTTTAATCTGAGGGTCCAGGGTTCAAGTCCCTGTTCAGGCTCTTCTTCCATGCATGCTTGCAGTGAAAATGTTGGAGCCACAAGTTGACCTGATGTACTGCAAAAATGGGTCAACTGGCAGAAATAACATTAGTCCCTGCTTGAATACAATGCTTATCATTTAAGATTTGCTGCCTTTGAGTAAAGCTTCTTAATGCCTATATCTTTGCATCGTGACCCAGTGTTTGACTGACTCCACTGAAAAGAGAAACCAGACTTTTGCATAGAACATTCTGGTTTGGAGAATGCAGGCATCGGTGCCACCACCTCTCGCATGCAAAGCGAGGGCTCTAGAATCTGAGCTAATAAGCCTACATGTTCCACTAGAAAATGTTAAGTGGAATCTTACCTTTGAACAAAAAAATCCATTGTATTGCAACAAACCACAGCTATACTTACTTGTGACCTTAAAATTACACAATATTAGTACAAATTGGAAATAATCTAGCATCATTTGTAGGACTCAATGCTTGTGAAGGCTATTTTGAATTAAATTGAGACAAGGCATTGCAATGGTAAATGACAACTTGGAGAATGTGGGTATTGATCCCACTGCCTCTCGCATGCTAAGCGAGCACTCTACCATCTGAGCTAATTCCCCTTAAGTGCAAGTGTATCAGAAGCTCAATCAACAGTAGACCAAACGTCAGAATAATGGTGTGACCCATCAGTTGCACCGTTTGTGGTCAAAAGGATGTGGACTAGAAATCATAAAAAAGGGAAACATGAGGAGTCATACATAGGAAAAACCCTTCAATTGTCCTGTGCATGTTTGTAATCCAAATGTGGCTCCTAATAAGATTGCTTGGGTTTCCAAGCAGAGCCTGGATAGCTCAGTCGGTAGAGCATCAGACTTTTAATCTGAGGGTCCAGGGTTCAAGTCCCTGTTCAGGCTCTTCTTCCATGCATGCTTGCAGTGAAAATGTTGGAGCCACAAGTTGACCTGATGTACTGCAAAAATGGGTCAACTGGCAGAAATAACATTAGTCCCTGCTTGAATACAATGCTTATCATTTAAGATTTGCTGCCTTTGAGTAAAGCTTCTTAATGCCTATATCTTTGCATCGTGACCCAGTGTTTGACTGACTCCACTGAAAAGAGAAACCAGACTTTTGCATAGAACATTCTGGTTTGGAGAATGCAGGCATCGGTGCCACCACCTCTCGCATGCAAAGCGAGGGCTCTAGAATCTGAGCTAATAAGCCTACATGTTCCACTAGAAAATGTTAAGTGGAATCTTACCTTTGAACAAAAAAATCCATTGTATTGCAACAAACCACAGCTATACTTACTTGTGACCTTAAAATTACACAATATTAGTACAAATTGGAAATAATCTAGCATCATTTGTAGGACTCAATGCTTGTGAAGGCTATTTTGAATTAAATTGAGACAAGGCATTGCAATGGTAAATGACAACTTGGAGAATGTGGGTATCGATCCCACCGCCTCTCGCATGCTAAGCGAGCACTCTACCATCTGAGCTAATTCCCCTTAAGTGCAAGTGTATCAGAAGCTCAATCAACAGTAGACCAAACGTCAGAATAATGGTGTGACCCATCAGTTGCACCGTTTGTGGTCAAAAGGATGTGGACTAGAAATCATAAAAAAGGGAAACATGAGGAGTCATACATAGGAAAAACCCTTCAATTGTCCTGTGCATGTTTGTAATCCAAATGTGGCTCCTAATAAGATTGCTTGGGTTTCCAAGCAGAGCCTGGATAGCTCAGTCGGTAGAGCATCAGACTTTTAATCTGAGGGTCCAGGGTTCAAGTCCCTGTTCAGGCTCTTCTTCCATGCATGCTTGCAGTGAAAATGTTGGAGCCACAAGTTGACCTGATGTACTGCAAAAATGGGTCAACTGGCAGAAATAACATTAGTCCCTGCTTGAATACAATGCTTATCATTTAAGATTTGCTGCCTTTGAGTAAAGCTTCTTAATGCCTATATCTTTGCGTCGTGACCCAGTGTTTGACTGACTCCACTGAAAAGAGAAACCAGACTTTTGCATAGAACATTCTGGTTTGGAGAATGCAGGCATCGGTGCCACCACCTCTCGCATGCAAAGCGAGGGCTCTAGAATCTGAGCTAATAAGCCTACATGTTCCACTAGAAAATGTTAAGTGGAATCTTACCTTTGAACAAAAAAATCCATTGTATTGCAACAAACCACAGCTATACTTACTTGTGACCTTAAAATTACACAATATTAGTACAAATTGGAAATAATCTAGCATCATTTGTAGGACTCAATGCTTGTGAAGGCTATTTTGAATTAAATTGAGACAAGGCATTGCAATGGTAAATGACAACTTGGAGAATGTGGGTATCGATCCCACCGCCTCTCGCATGCTAAGCGAGCACTCTACCATCTGAGCTAATTCCCCTTAAGTGCAAGTGTATCAGAAGCTCATTCAACAGTAGACCAAACGTCAGAATAATGGTGTGACCCATCAGTTGCACCGTTTGTGGTCAAAAGGATGTGGACTAGAAATCATAAAAAAGGGAAACATGAGGAGTCATACATAGGAAAAACCCTTCAATTGTCCTGTGCATGTTTGTAATCCAAATGTGGCTCCTAATAAGATTGCTTGGGTTTCCAAGCAGAGCCTGGATAGCTCAGTCGGTAGAGCATCAGACTTTTAATCTGAGGGTCCAGGGTTCAAGTCCCTGTTCAGGCTCTTCTTCCATGCATGCTTGCAGTGAAAATGTTGGAGCCACAAGTTGACCTGATGTACTGCAAAAATGGGTCAACTGGCAGAAATAACATTAGTCCCTGCTTGAATACAATGCTTATCATTTAAGATTTGCTGCCTTTGAGTAAAGCTTCTTAATGCCTATATCTTTGCATCGTGACCCAGTGTTTGACTGACTCCACTGAAAAGAGAAACCAGACTTTTGCATAGAACATTCTGGTTTGGAGAATGCAGGCATCGGTGCCACCACCTCTCGCATGCAAAGCGAGGGCTCTAGAATCTGAGCTAATAAGCCTACATGTTCCACTAGAAAATGTTAAGTGGAATCTTACCTTTGAACAAAAAAATCCATTGTATTGCAACAAACCACAGCTATACTTACTTGTGACCTTAAAATTACACAATATTAGTACAAATTGGAAATAATCTAGCATCATTTGTAGGACTCAATGCTTGTGAAGGCTATTTTGAATTAAATTGAGACAAGGCATTGCAATGGTAAATGACAACTTGGAGAATGTGGGTATCGATCCCACCGCCTCTCGCATGCTAAGCGAGCACTCTACCATCTGAGCTAATTCCCCTTAAGTGCAAGTGTATCAGAAGCTCAATCAACAGTAGACCAAACGTCAGAATAATGGTGTGACCCATCAGTTGCACCGTTTGTGGTCAAAAGGATGTGGACTAGAAATCATAAAAAAGGGAAACATGAGGAGTCATACATAGGAAAAACCCTTCAATTGTCCTGTGCATGTTTGTAATCCAAATGTGGCTCCTAATAAGATTGCTTGGGTTTCCAAGCAGAGCCTGGATAGCTCAGTCGGTAGAGCATCAGACTTTTAATCTGAGGGTCCAGGGTTCAAGTCCCTGTTCAGGCTCTTCTACCATGCATGCTTGCAGTGAAAATGTTGGAGCCACAAGTTGACCTGATGTACTGCAAAAATGGGTCAACTGGCAGAAATAACATTAGTCCCTGCTTGAATACAATGCTTATCATTTAAGATTTGCTGCCTTTGAGTAAAGCTTCTTAATGCCTATATCTTTGCATCGTGACCCAGTGTTTGACTGACTCCACTGAAAAGAGAAACCAGACTTTTGCATAGAACATTCTGGTTTGGAGAATGCAGGCATCGGTGCCACCACCTCTCGCATGCAAAGCGAGGGCTCTAGAATCTGAGCTAATAAGCCTACATGTTCCACTAGAAAATGTTAAGTGGAATCTTACCTTTGAACAAAAAAATCCATTGTATTGCAACAAACCACAGCTATACTTACTTGTGACCTTAAAATTACACAATATTAGTACAAATTGGAAATAATCTAGCATCATTTGTAGGACTCAATGCTTGTGAAGGCTATTTTGAATTAAATTGAGACAAGGCATTGCAATGGTAAATGACAACTTGGAGAATGTGGGTATCGATCCCACTGCCTCTCGCATGCTAAGCGAGCACTCTACCATCTGAGCTAATTCCCCTTAAGTGCAAGTGTATCAGAAGCTCAATCAACAGTAGACCAAACGTCAGAATAATGGTGTGACCCATCAGTTGCACCGTTTGTGGTCAAAAGGATGTGGACTAGAAATCATAAAAAAGGGAAACATGAGGAGTCATACATAGGAAAAACCCTTCAATTGTCCTGTGCATGTTTGTAATCCAAATGTGGCTCCTAATAAGATTGCTTGGGTTTCCAAGCAGAGCCTGGATAGCTCAGTCGGTAGAGCATCAGACTTTTAATCTGAGGGTCCAGGGTTCAAGTCCCTGTTCAGGCTCTTCTTCCATGCATGCTTGCAGTGAAAATGTTGGAGCCACAAGTTGACCTGATGTACTGCAAAAATGGGTCAACTGGCAGAAATAACATTAGTCCCTGCTTGAATACAATGCTTATCATTTAAGATTTGCTGCCTTTGAGTAAAGCTTCTTAATGCCTATATCTTTGCATCGTGACCCAGTGTTTGACTGACTCCACTGAAAAGAGAAACCAGACTTTTGCATAGAACATTCTGGTTTGGAGAATGCAGGCATCGGTGCCACCACCTCTCGCATGCAAAGCGAGGGCTCTAGAATCTGAGCTAATAAGCCTACATGTTCCACTAGAAAATGTTAAGTGGAATCTTACCTTTGAACAAAAAAATCCATTGTATTGCAACAAACCACAGCTATACTTACTTGTGACCTTAAAATTACACAATATTAGTACAAATTGGAAATAATCTAGCATCATTTGTAGGACTCAATGCTTGTGAAGGCTATTTTGAATTAAATTGAGACAAGGCATTGCAATGGTAAATGACAACTTGGAGAATGTGGGTATTGATCCCACTGCCTCTCGCATGCTAAGCGAGCACTCTACCATCTGAGCTAATTCCCCTTAAGTGCAAGTGTATCAGAAGCTCAATCAACAGTAGACCAAACGTCAGAATAATGGTGTGACCCATCAGTTGCACCGTTTGTGGTCAAAAGGATGTGGACTAGAAATCATAAAAAAGGGAAACATGAGGAGTCATACATAGGAAAAACCCTTCAATTGTCCTGTGCATGTTTGTAATCCAAATGTGGCTCCTAATAAGATTGCTTGGGTTTCCAAGCAGAGCCTGGATAGCTCAGTCGGTAGAGCATCAGACTTTTAATCTGAGGGTCCAGGGTTCAAGTCCCTGTTCAGGCTCTTCTTCCATGCATGCTTGCAGTGAAAATGTTGGAGCCACAAGTTGACCTGATGTACTGCAAAAATGGGTCAACTGGCAGAAATAACATTAGTCCCTGCTTGAATACAATGCTTATCATTTAAGATTTGCTGCCTTTGAGTAAAGCTTCTTAATGCCTATATCTTTGCATCGTGACCCAGTGTTTGACTGACTCCACTGAAAAGAGAAACCAGACTTTTGCATAGAACATTCTGGTTTGGAGAATGCAGGCATCGGTGCCACCACCTCTCGCATGCAAAGCGAGGGCTCTAGAATCTGAGCTAATAAGCCTACATGTTCCACTAGAAAATGTTAAGTGGAATCTTACCTTTGAACAAAAAAATCCATTGTATTGCAACAAACCACAGCTATACTTACTTGTGACCTTAAAATTACACAATATTAGTACAAATTGGAAATAATCTAGCATCATTTGTAGGACTCAATGCTTGTGAAGGCTATTTTGAATTAAATTGAGACAAGGCATTGCAATGGTAAATGACAACTTGGAGAATGTGGGTATCGATCCCACCGCCTCTCGCATGCTAAGCGAGCACTCTACCATCTGAGCTAATTCCCCTTAAGTGCAAGTGTATCAGAAGCTCAATCAACAGTAGACCAAACGTCAGAATAATGGTGTGACCCATCAGTTGCACCGTTTGTGGTCAAAAGGATGTGGACTAGAAATCATAAAAAAGGGAAACATGAGGAGTCATACATAGGAAAAACCCTTCAATTGTCCTGTGCATGTTTGTAATCCAAATGTGGCTCCTAATAAGATTGCTTGGGTTTCCAAGCAGAGCCTGGATAGCTCAGTCGGTAGAGCATCAGACTTTTAATCTGAGGGTCCAGGGTTCAAGTCCCTGTTCAGGCTCTTCTACCATGCATGCTTGCAGTGAAAATGTTGGAGCCACAAGTTGACCTGATGTACTGCAAAAATGGGTCAACTGGCAGAAATAACATTAGTCCCTGCTTGAATACAATGCTTATCATTTAAGATTTGCTGCCTTTGAGTAAAGCTTCTTAATGCCTATATCTTTGCATCGTGACCCAGTGTTTGACTGACTCCACTGAAAAGAGAAACCAGACTTTTGCATAGAACATTCTGGTTTGGAGAATGCAGGCATCGGTGCCACCACCTCTCGCATGCAAAGCGAGGGCTCTAGAATCTGAGCTAATAAGCCTACATGTTCCACTAGAAAATGTTAAGTGGAATCTTACCTTTGAACAAAAAAATCCATTGTATTGCAACAAACCACAGCTATACTTACTTGTGACCTTAAAATTACACAATATTAGTACAAATTGGAAATAATCTAGCATCATTTGTAGGACTCAATGCTTGTGAAGGCTATTTTGAATTAAATTGAGACAAGGCATTGCAATGGTAAATGACAACTTGGAGAATGTGGGTATCGATCCCACTGCCTCTCGCATGCTAAGCGAGCACTCTACCATCTGAGCTAATTCCCCTTAAGTGCAAGTGTATCAGAAGCTCAATCAACAGTAGACCAAACGTCAGAATAATGGTGTGACCCATCAGTTGCACCGTTTGTGGTCAAAAGGATGTGGACTAGAAATCATAAAAAAGGGAAACATGAGGAGTCATACATAGGAAAAACCCTTCAATTGTCCTGTGCATGTTTGTAATCCAAATGTGGCTCCTAATAAGATTGCTTGGGTTTCCAAGCAGAGCCTGGATAGCTCAGTCGGTAGAGCATCAGACTTTTAATCTGAGGGTCCAGGGTTCAAGTCCCTGTTCAGGCTCTTCTTCCATGCATGCTTGCAGTGAAAATGTTGGAGCCACAAGTTGACCTGATGTACTGCAAAAATGGGTCAACTGGCAGAAATAACATTAGTCCCTGCTTGAATACAATGCTTATCATTTAAGATTTGCTGCCTTTGAGTAAAGCTTCTTAATGCCTATATCTTTGCATCGTGACCCAGTGTTTGACTGACTCCACTGAAAAGAGAAACCAGACTTTTGCATAGAACATTCTGGTTTGGAGAATGCAGGCATCGGTGCCACCACCTCTCGCATGCAAAGCGAGGGCTCTAGAATCTGAGCTAATAAGCCTACATGTTCCACTAGAAAATGTTAAGTGGAATCTTACCTTTGAACAAAAAAATCCATTGTATTGCAACAAACCACAGCTATACTTACTTGTGACCTTAAAATTACACAATATTAGTACAAATTGGAAATAATCTAGCATCATTTGTAGGACTCAATGCTTGTGAAGGCTATTTTGAATTAAATTGAGACAAGGCATTGCAATGGTAAATGACAACTTGGAGAATGTGGGTATTGATCCCACTGCCTCTCGCATGCTAAGCGAGCACTCTACCATCTGAGCTAATTCCCCTTAAGTGCAAGTGTATCAGAAGCTCAATCAACAGTAGACCAAACGTCAGAATAATGGTGTGACCCATCAGTTGCACCGTTTGTGGTCAAAAGGATGTGGACTAGAAATCATAAAAAAGGGAAACATGAGGAGTCATACATAGGAAAAACCCTTCAATTGTCCTGTGCATGTTTGTAATCCAAATGTGGCTCCTAATAAGATTGCTTGGGTTTCCAAGCAGAGCCTGGATAGCTCAGTCGGTAGAGCATCAGACTTTTAATCTGAGGGTCCAGGGTTCAAGTCCCTGTTCAGGCTCTTCTTCCATGCATGCTTGCAGTGAAAATGTTGGAGCCACAAGTTGACCTGATGTACTGCAAAAATGGGTCAACTGGCAGAAATAACATTAGTCCCTGCTTGAATACAATGCTTATCATTTAAGATTTGCTGCCTTTGAGTAAAGCTTCTTAATGCCTATATCTTTGCATCGTGACCCAGTGTTTGACTGACTCCACTGAAAAGAGAAACCAGACTTTTGCATAGAACATTCTGGTTTGGAGAATGCAGGCATCGGTGCCACCACCTCTCGCATGCAAAGCGAGGGCTCTAGAATCTGAGCTAATAAGCCTACATGTTCCACTAGAAAATGTTAAGTGGAATCTTACCTTTGAACAAAAAAATCCATTGTATTGCAACAAACCACAGCTATACTTACTTGTGACCTTAAAATTACACAATATTAGTACAAATTGGAAATAATCTAGCATCATTTGTAGGACTCAATGCTTGTGAAGGCTATTTTGAATTAAATTGAGACAAGGCATTGCAATGGTAAATGACAACTTGGAGAATGTGGGTATCGATCCCACCGCCTCTCGCATGCTAAGCGAGCACTCTACCATCTGAGCTAATTCCCCTTAAGTGCAAGTGTATCAGAAGCTCAATCAACAGTAGACCAAACGTCAGAATAATGGTGTGACCCATCAGTTGCACCGTTTGTGGTCAAAAGGATGTGGACTAGAAATCATAAAAAAGGGAAACATGAGGAGTCATACATAGGAAAAACCCTTCAATTGTCCTGTGCATGTTTGTAATCCAAATGTGGCTCCTAATAAGATTGCTTGGGTTTCCAAGCAGAGCCTGGATAGCTCAGTCGGTAGAGCATCAGACTTTTAATCTGAGGGTCCAGGGTTCAAGTCCCTGTTCAGGCTCTTCTTCCATGCATGCTTGCAGTGAAAATGTTGGAGCCACAAGTTGACCTGATGTACTGCAAAAATGGGTCAACTGGCAGAAATAACATTAGTCCCTGCTTGAATACAATGCTTATCATTTAAGATTTGCTGCCTTTGAGTAAAGCTTCTTAATGCCTATATCTTTGCATCGTGACCCAGTGTTTGACTGACTCCACTGAAAAGAGAAACCAGACTTTTGCATAGAACATTCTGGTTTGGAGAATGCAGGCATCGGTGCCACCACCTCTCGCATGCAAAGCGAGGGCTCTAGAATCTGAGCTAATAAGCCTACATGTTCCACTAGAAAATGTTAAGTGGAATCTTACCTTTGAACAAAAAAATCCATTGTATTGCAAAAACCACAGCTATACTTACTTGTGACCTTAAAATTACACAATATTAGTACAAATTGGAAATAATCTAGCATCATTTGTAGGACTCAATGCTTGTGAAGGCTATTTTGAATTAAATTGAGACAAGGCATTGCAATGGTAAATGACAACTTGGAGAATGTGGGTATCGATCCCACCACCTCTCGCATGCTAAGCGAGCACTCTACCATCTGAGCTAATTCCCCTTAAGTGCAAGTGTATCAGAAGCTCAATCAACAGTAGACCAAACGTCAGAATAATGGTGTGACCCATCAGTTGCACCGTTTGTGGTCAAAAGGATGTGGACTAGAAATCATAAAAAAGGGAAACATGAGGAGTCATACATAGGAAAAACCCTTCAATTGTCCTGTGCATGTTTGTAATCCAAATGTGGCTCCTAATAAGATTGCTTGGGTTTCCAAGCAGAGCCTGGATAGCTCAGTCGGTAGAGCATCAGACTTTTAATCTGAGGGTCCAGGGTTCAAGTCCCTGTTCAGGCTCTTCTTCCATGCATGCTTGCAGTGAAAATGTTGGAGCCACAAGTTGACCTGATGTACTGCAAAAATGGGTCAACTGGCAGAAATAACATTAGTCCCTGCTTGAATACAATGCTTATCATTTAACATTTGCTGCCTTTGAGTAAAGCTTCTTAATGCCTATATCTTTGCATCGTGACCCAGTGTTTGACTGACTCCACTGAAAAGAGAAACCAGACTTTTGCATAGAACATTCTGGTTTGGAGAATGCAGGCATCGGTGCCACCACCTCTCGCATGCAAAGCGAGGGCTCTAGAATCTGAGCTAATAAGCCTACATGTTCCACTAGAAAATGTTAAGTGGAATCTTACCTTTGAACAAAAAAATCCATTGTATTGCAACAAACCACAGCTATACTTACTTGTGACCTTAAAATTACACAATATTAGTACAAATTGGAAATAATCTAGCATCATTTGTAGGACTCAATGCTTGTGAAGGCTATTTTGAATTAAATTGAGACAAGGCATTGCAATGGTAAATGACAACTTGGAGAATGTGGGTATCGATCCCACCGCCTCTCGCATGCTAAGCGAGCACTCTACCATCTGAGCTAATTCCCCTTAAGTGCAAGTGTATCAGAAGCTCAATCAACAGTAGACCAAACGTCAGAATAATGGTGTGACCCATCAGTTGCACCGTTTGTGGTCAAAAGGATGTGGACTAGAAATCATAAAAAAGGGAAACATGAGGAGTCATACATAGGAAAAACCCTTCAATTGTCCTGTGCATGTTTGTAATCCAAATGTGGCTCCTAATAAGATTGCTTGGGTTTCCAAGCAGAGCCTGGATAGCTCAGTCGGTAGAGCATCAGACTTTTAATCTGAGGGTCCAGGGTTCAAGTCCCTGTTCAGGCTCTTCTTCCATGCATGCTTGCAGTGAAAATGTTGGAGCCACAAGTTGACCTGATGTACTGCAAAAATGGGTCAACTGGCAGAAATAACATTAGTCCCTGCTTGAATACAATGCTTATCATTTAAGATTTGCTGCCTTTGAGTAAAGCTTCTTAATGCCTATATCTTTGCATCGTGACCCAGTGTTTGACTGACTCCACTGAAAAGAGAAACCAGACTTTTGCATAGAACATTCTGGTTTGGAGAATGCAGGCATCGGTGCCACCACCTCTCGCATGCAAAGCGAGGGCTCTAGAATCTGAGCTAATAAGCCTACATGTTCCACTAGAAAATGTTAAGTGGAATCTTACCTTTGAACAAAAAAATCCATTGTATTGCAACAAACCACAGCTATACTTACTTGTGACCTTAAAATTACACAATATTAGTACAAATTGGAAATAATCTAGCATCATTTGTAGGACTCAATGCTTGTGAAGGCTATTTTGAATTAAATTGAGACAAGGCATTGCAATGGTAAATGACAACTTGGAGAATGTGGGTATCGATCCCACCGCCTCTCGCATGCTAAGCGAGCACTCTACCATCTGAGCTAATTCCCCTTAAGTGCAAGTGTATCAGAAGCTCAATCATAGACCAAACGTCAGAATAATGGTGTGACCCATCAGTTGCACTGTTTGTGGTCAAAAGGATGTGGACTAGAAATCATAAAAAAGGGACACATGAGGAGTCATACATAGGAAAAACCCTTCAATTGTCCTGCGCATGTTTGTAATCCAAATGTAGCTCCTAATAAGATTGCTTGGGTTTCCAAGCAGAGCCTGGATAGCTCAGTCGGTAGAGCATCAGACTTTTAATCTGAGGGTCCAGGGTTCAAGTCCCTGTTCAGGCTCTTCCATGCATGCTAGCAGTGAAAATGTTGGAGCCACAAGTTGACCTGATGTACTGCAAAAATGGGTCAACTGGCAGAAATAACATTAGTCCCTGCTTGAATACAATGCTTATCATTTAAGATTCGCTGCCTTTGAGTAAAGCTTCTTAATGCCTATATCTTTGCATAGTGACCCAGTGTTTGACTGACTCCACTGAAAAGAGAAACCAGACTTTTGCATAGAACATTCTGGTTTGGAGAATGCAGGCATCGGTGCCACCACCTCTCGCATGCAAAGCGAGCACTCTAGAATCTGAGCTAATAAGCCTACATGTTCCACTAGAAAATGTTAAGTGGAATCTTACCTTTGAACAAAAAAATCCATTGTATTGTGATGTACATGGAAAACACAATTCACAATTAATAATAGCTTAAATAACTATTCTAAGTTGTCTCTGTTCAAATGAGAGAACAAACATGTTTGAACAGGATGCATGGGCAGGAGGGATTTTTAGGGGCCCTAAAAAATGGCTTGCTGATAACAGCTGCAAGCAGCTACACCTACTGGGCTCCCTGGTGACCATACCTTATTTGGACAGGAGTGGACCACTTTAGACCTCAGGGGGGTTTGGGAACCACCTTTTGCCATTTTCCCTTTGATCTCTTTGTTCTGACCTGTATAAAGATCTATTGAAATGTATCTAGAGTGTGTAGTTCTCTGGAAGCCGGCAGGCTGAAGGAGCTTGTCCATGGGGCTGGGGCTCCAGCCTCATGGCTGTGCGATGCTGTTTTTGTATACTCTACAGTACACTCTGCAATAAAATGGACTTGGAAACTTTCATTTGCCTGCACTGTCGTCAGACTCTTCTCTCTTAAGTTGCTAGGAAATATACGTCAAAGTGGTGCCGATCCCGGTCGCCTTTTTGATGCCTTTTTGCGTCAGGCGAGAGAACCAGAAGGGGAATTTTTCAGTCTAATAGTATTTTGTCGGCAATTTTTGGATGGAGGAGGACGGCGGCGGTGCTGCGTGCTGCAGTCGAACCAGCGGCGATTCAACACACTGGCGACGGCCTGCCCAGCGCGGTGGGGAGGAGCGGCGATTGGCGGCGGCGGCTCTCATCGATCGGTGACCAGAGGCCATGCACAGTGGCTGGACGGCGGGGTGAGGATGCGCAGCGTAGCATATACCCCGGCCGGCCCATGGGCGTTCATCGGCGGTCAACGATCAAGGGGAGGCAGTGGCGCTCTCTCTTCTCGACGTGCGCCTCTGCGTGGTTCGACAGCGACGGCAAGGCGGCTGATCTACAACGCGGCGCGCAACACGTTTCTGTCTTGCAGAAGCCTACAGGCTCCTGTGATGACGCTGATTCACTTTCTGATTGTTCAGTCATGTCGTGACTGAAAAGGGAGGAGGTGATAAAAGTGAATTCAGATCAGAATTCAGAATAAGTTTTCGGACAATGGGCAGCTCTTCATAACAGAGCGGCCTACGCCATGCGGTGCATATTTGTACTGCATCACAACCTCGTTTGGCCTGTGTGCGCTGGCTGATGAATGAACACTCGAGAAGGTGAGACAAAGAAGAAGAGAGCAACATTACAGAGAATAGTTCTATTATATCAGATGGATATCGTTCCATTTGATTTCAAATGTATGTCTATGTTTGTCTAGTTCAACATAATTATAATGGTGTTGTGTCGGGTATTTTAATTAGAGAAGTTGACTTAATGGGGATGAATATGCCTAAGGGAGATTTGGAAACTGAATAGAGATATTTGCCGGGGAGACTCTAAAGGTATATAGGACACTCTATGATTTTAACGTAAGTAAGTAACCTTTAGCATGCACGAGATCTGGAAACGTACAATTATTTGAAATGATAAGAAGTAGGGTTAGGAGGTCGCCGCAGTAGATTGGTTATTTGTACGAGCCTTGTAATCTAGAGTGTTTAGATATAAATTATGGGTGCTTTCTACATTGTGCTAAAAGAGGAGTTAACTAAACAGATAACGTAAGTTTTTTGGATGATTATGGTCAACTTTATCCTTGACATTAAGCTGAAGCTAAGAGCTTCAGATGCCAAGTATGAAAACTTTAACACACTTTGAATTCGATTATTGGGTGCTTTGATAAGCAAAAGGGGTTGGATTCAGCGACGTGTATTGTGTTTCAGTGTCAGATTTTTGTAATATGGTTTATCAGTTATGTCAATTGTCATATATGTACGAATGCCGATTTTGTATACATACTGTAATGTTTGATTTGATTCTTTGTGTCATGTTTTTGATGTTCCAGCCAGTCAGTGCAAAAGGGAGGACTAGGGTAAATTGTGTTCCATATTCGTTTTATGAGGCAAGGTTGCCTCAAAGGGAGGATATGATGTATATGGAAAACACAATTCACAATTAATAATAGCTTAAATAACTATTCTAAGTTGTCTCTGTTCAAATGAGAGAACAAACATGTTTGAACAGGATGCATGGGCAGGAGGGATTTAAAAAATGGCTTGCTGATAACAGCTGCAAGCAGCTACACCTACTGGGCTCCCTGGTGACCATACCTTATTTGGACAGGAGTGGACCACTTTAGACCTCAGGGGGGTTTGGGAACCACCTTTTGCCATTTTCCCTTTGATCTCTTTGTTCTGACCTGTATAAAGATCTATTGAAATGTATCTAGAGTGTGTTAGTCCTCTGGAAGCCGGCAGGCTGAAGGAGCTTGTCCATGGGGCTGGGGCTCCAGCCTCATGGCTGTGCGATGCTGTTTTTGTATACTCTACACTAAAAATGGACTTGGAAACTTTCATTTGCCTGCACCATCGTCAGACTCTTCTCTCTTAAGTTGCTAGGAAATATACGTCAATGTGAGAACTGAGACCCTTCACAATAAAAGCATGCAGCTTTCACAAGTTGGCCCATAATAAAGACAAGGAAAAGGATTAGGTGGCATTTCACATTGCATATGAGCAATTTTTTGAGAACTTTTCATTCTCGTTATTTGATGAGTGCTGTCATGTGTGTTTTTATTTTATTATATTACTTTTACGTATATATTTACTTTTACTATAATATATATATATATTTTATATATATATATATATACACCCCCCCCCCCCCCCCCCCTTACCCCCCTAGGTGTTCCCCGAGATTTTTAGGCTATGAAAAGTGTTCCCTGGGACAAAAAAGTTGGGAAACACTGACTTAGTTGACAGATTGAAATCAGTGAACAGTGGTGGCGATTTGATTGTCTATGATTGCCCTCTGCTGGTCTAAAACTGTCAAAACATATGTGGACCCACTAAAACAAAGCCAGACTTTTTCTTTTCTTTTCCTGACATTTAGTTGCTTAATTGTTAACTTTCTTTCTTTCTTTCTTTCTATCAGAGAAAACTATGACAAAAAATGTTCGTTGACTAGGCCTACCTGACAATAACAAAATACAAACTAAATATCCTGATAATTTTGACAAAAAATGGCACACAGCTTGTATTTTCAGCACAATGCCAAATATAAATCGACTAAAATCTTATATTTAGTCGACAGAAACTAGACTAAAACTAAAACATTTCAGATGACTAAGATGTGACTAATACCATTTGAATTGTATTGAAAATACTTTTACTACTGGTGACTACTATGATCACATTGTTTTGCCTGCCTGCCTGCCTGCCTGGAAACAAGCCCCAAGGGATTTTTTTAATGTTATCGTTTTAGATTATAACTGTACCTGATCTATCCTGTCCTTTATTTCGCAAAGTATTCAATCTGTCCGTCCAGTTACACACCTCCTCCACCAGGGGGCGACAGAGCCTTGCATTGAACAAACGGCCTGGATGATCCTTTGTTGTGGATACGGAAGCGGAAGTATGTGCGTGTTGTCACCGGTAGCTGCACAGAGGTTTTAGCTTTTAGCTCTATGGTTGTTTTTTCATTGTGTGGTGTGAAGTAAAAACGGAGTGGTGCTAAAAACAACGTCAAAACGTGTCAAATGGAGTCTGTATGGCTGAAGATAAATGAACAGCTGACGTCGGTGGGAGAGGACATATTATGTGTTTTGGACAAACAGCAGCAGAGTGGTGTTGCTGATGTTTGTTGTGTGAAGCTTGATGTCAGAGTGTTTGTGTTGGAGCGCCTCCGTATGGCCGCAGAGGTCATGTGCAGCCTCTTTCAGCGAGAGATGGAGACGCTAGGAACTCATCAAAGCAAAGTGATGGACATTGATGTTGATATGGACCTCGATTTAAACACTGCAGGTATGTGTACGTGTTACACACACACACACGACACACTGCAGGTACACACAACACCAAACTACTACACACTGCAGGTATTATGTGTGTTACACACAACACCAAACTACTCACTGCAAGTACACATTTGAGCCTATAAGCCTAAATCGCCTAATGACGTCACATGACCAAAAGAAAGTGATTCATTACCAAGTAGGCTACTGTAATCTATCATTTTATGAATATTTTCAGCTGAAGATAATTAATGGCATAGTCCACACCACAACTAAAATTAAAATAATAACATGCTTAATAGATTAATTGTGATAGTTATTGGGCTTGGCATGGAGGCCAGTGGGTGCCCCAATTAAATGGTTCTTTAGTAGGTGATGGTTGTTCGTAGAGCCTTTTAAAGTAAATTGCAACAAAAGGCCTGAAGGTCAATATAGACTGAAAGCTTGCTTAAAAAATGCTAGCCCTAGAACGGCTCTTGTTGTTACATACAGTATGTACAGTATTTCACATAGAGCCATAGAACACCCAGCTTAATTTCTGGTCGGACTAAATGTGCGGCCTAAATGTGATAAATGCTCCGTTTGTACTCACCCATTAAATAATTCCAAAGACGTGGAGTGAAATATGGTCCTCTAGTTTTATATCCATGTGAAAGTTCTGGCACAAAACGTGTATTTAGTCAATTATCTCCACTTTTTCAAGAGATGCACACGGACGTTTTTCTCTCCGGGCGAGGCGGGGCCGGAATGATCGATGAACAGGTTTTACAAATACGTCCTGTTTACCGCAGACGTCATCACCAATTGACCAGGGAAACACAAAAGTTTAGGTCACACAATTGGCAGGTGCTTTGTGATAGGTCATGGGCATAGCTTGAACTTGACGCCATCGGGTACGATGCATGTAGAATTATTTTAGCGTTTTTGCAATGCCCTCCTTTTACAATGAAACTCCTAAAAAAATGTTATTTAGGTAGTACCTGTACTACCTTTACCTGCTGTACTAATGAACTACCTGCTGTACTAATGAAACCCCGTAGTGCTGTGCACACACACACACACACACACACACACACACACACACACACACACACACACACACACACACACACAGCACTACAGGGTTTCATTTTTAACTGACGTCAGCACACAGTCCAACTGCTGCTTACTCTTAAATCATTGACAGTGACAAAGATAAAGAAGGGAATACTAGAATAAAAAAGACCACAGCAAGTATATTGCTGCTCCACTAGATCACGTTACTGTACCAAACATACAAAATACTGTGCAACACTGCCAATCGCGCAGCCGAAACAAAAGACTGCATCCTTTAAAACTGAATATTCCATCCACGCATGCTACTTGTAATATAAGGTGGGGGGGGGGGGGCGGGTTTGTTGTGTCCAAACTGCCCAGACACGGTGGTTGTTCTGCCGGGTGCTGTGACTGCTCTGCTGGCCGGTGCGGGGGGCAAGCGGGACGGCTGCCTCCACATCCCATAGAGTATTAACCATTTAAATGCGGGAACGGGAGATTCACGTGGTTCGATTCACAGTGCTCCGATGCGGTAAAGGGAGATTTACGTTTACTGTATGTTTTTATTGATAACTTTCAATCGCCTTTCTACACACCCGAGCACTTTACCTACTAGCACTGGATGGTAGCACAACACTACGATCACGTGATCACAAAAAAAAGAAAAAGATGCCTCTTCCCCCTCCCTTCCTGAAAACTGCTCACTCTCACACAATGGCGGCCCCCATTGCAAGCGTAGCTACTAGCTAGCCCTTAGCCAGATCACATTTCATGACATCCGATCGTATCTAGCTAGGCAGAGCTGTTTCTCACTCCCCCCTGCATGTCTCAGGGGAGGGAGGGCCCCTGTTTGCTCACGAGGAGGCGTCTTTGTGTAGACTCTGTTTCTGTCGGAACATGCTCGGAGTCTGGTCTCCCTTCCTTCATCATTGCCGAGGGACGAAATGGTTATTTTGTTATGATGATGGCTTTACAAGACGCACGCGCCGCTGTTCTGACTTTACAAGTCAGCAACAACAACCTCTGCGAGCCAAGTTGGAACGATACACAGCGACAGATGGATAAATAATGACTAGGGATGCACGATATTGATTTCTTGAAACCGATACCGATATCGATAACTTCTTGCTTCTCAAGACCGATACCGATACGATAACCGATAATAAAAATATATAGACATGAATCAAAAATACATACTAGTAACGGTAACGGTACATGTAACACAGCTTTGACCTAAGCAATTACAGTATAGTAGGCTATATCAGTGGTTCACAAAGTGGGGCCAGCTAAATTATATAGTTAGGAACCAAATGGACCCTTATGGGTCTGTAACTCTGAGTGTACAAATGGAACATTTCCAGTTGTACACTCTCAGAGTTAAAATAACATCGATTTTACAATATAAATTGGGAGTCCCAGAGATAGAAATGCAATTACATGGGGATCTGTTCTGTATACTACTATGCTAATAGGCATGTCAAACTGGGGGGTCCTTTAAATTAAACAGGTTGAGAATCACTGCTAGAGCCGTAAAAAATCTTCTCACATGGGGGTCCCTGGAATATGTTTTCAAATGGGTCCACGGGGCTAATTAGTGTCAACTTTCTTACCTTGTAGCACTGGTGCTACCAGTTTAAAAATGTAGGAGCACCAGAATTATTTTAGGAGCAGTGCACCGACCAAAATGTAAGAAGCACCAATATGTTTCTTTTGAGTCCACCTATTTCCACTAAGACAAAAGTAAGTACGCAAATTGTTTGGTCAGATGATGTATGATGACTTATGATGATCACTTCACACAGGTGTGAATTTTTTTAATTAATAAAAACAACAATATAACATGAAATTGTGAAAGTAGCCTTACAAAGCAAGCAATTATTATTGTCCGGTCAGTTGGCCTCAAAACTTTTCCATGTCAAGGAGCAAAGACCCCAAATTGTTAGCCCACAGACCATTTGAAAATATATGCCAGGGCTCTAGCAGTGATTCTCATCATTTTAATTTCAAGGACACCCAGTTTGACATGCATTAGGCTACTGACCCCCATTTAATGCCATTTATATAAGGGACCTCAATTTTTTATTTTTTATTTATATTGTAAAATCAATGTCAACTCTGAGAGGGTACAAATGGAACCAAATGGACCTGTTAGGGTCCATTTCGTTCCATTTGTAAACTCTGACTCCCCGGATCCCACTTTGAGAACCACTATTGTCTGTGTGTGTGTGCGTGTGTAAACACAAGTACAACACTATCCAAGTTCCAGTGATAGACGTTGATGTTGTTAGCATAAGCATAAGTCATTAGCATGGTCTGTAGCATCATGTAGCCAAACAGCTACTACTTCTACATTTCTCAACCAAAACGGTCGTGTCGCGTTTCACAATGCTACACAACTGGAGCAAATTAATAAATTACAACCGGTAACGTGTGACACGCATTCAACAGTGCGGTGTGGAGAAGCGTCTCTCTCTCTCGTCTCAGCCGTTCCTCCGGAGAGATTGGCGACTCGGGGAGCGTTTGGGCGCACCACAGAAATGATTGGTAGTCCCATAGTTGCTACCAACTATATTTTTATGTCGCACAGATAAGATTTCAGGCGCATTTGCGTCCAAAATTATCGCAATTTCGAGCCCATATAAAGTATATTATCGGAGCTATTAATGTTATCTGGCCGATAATTATGACGTCATAATTCCTGATATCGGGCCGATAATTATCGGGCCGATAATTATCGTGCATCCCTAATAATGACAATGGATAAATAATGGATGGATAAATAATGACAATGCGACTTCGCATCGTTCCATCTGCCCGCCGGGGGTCTTGATCCGTCATCATCATAATCTTCATAAAAAATAAACAAAACAGTAGTAACGTAGCCCCAATATGTTCCATCAGTCCCATATATGCTCATTCTTTAGCTCATACAAAAGCCATTTAGTCACAGACATTGACAGGCAGATATACAAATGAACACAAATAATATCGTATACATACCATACACCGAATGAAAGCCCTGAATGTCTAATTTTAGGAGGAAAACAATATACACATTGATCCCATGTACAGTTTGTCAGTAATTGTTTATTGAATGCAGCTTGCGGCCACCAGAGAGAACTTTAGAGAAGGCATGGACCTGAACAACTATTATTCACAAAATAAGGCCTATAGCGACATGTACATACTATATACCGTATGAAACAGAAGACTCTGCAACTGTTGCACTGCTCACTTCACAGGGGTGTGATTTTTATTATTATTACAGTATTAGTTTTTTTGAATAATGAATAATAGTTGTTCAGGTTCAGTTGTTCAGCCGCAGGCTGCATTCAATAAACAATTACTGACAAACTACATGGGATCAATGTGTATATTGTTTTCCTCCTAAAATTAGACATTCAGGGCTTTCATTCGGTGTATGGTATGTATAGGATATTATTTGTGTTCATATAAAAAAACTGAACTGAAATGTCTATCAACTTCAACCTTCCATATCTCTGCTGTTTTTTCAAGCGAGCAGAGTGCAGGCAAAAGTAGGTGTTAGAAAAAGGTCAATATCTCCAGAATGGAAGATGGTAAAATCATGATTAAAAAAAAAAGAATTGAAGTGGACAAGTTGGGCTTTCTTTTGATGTATGCGGTGTGATTCTCGCTATAAGAGAACAGTTTGCTGTGGGCCCCGAAACAGTTCCTTCGTCCAATGTTAATCCCTTAGCATAGCCCAGCTATGCTAAGGGAGTGTTAAAGGGACACTTCACCCTTTTTTGCAAAAAAATATATGTTAATTACGTTTAGAAGCTTTAGAACACTTTCCTGGGGGGCTTTATGTATGTAATATGTGGTTTTAGATATTTTAGATTGTAGCAGTGAGCCTGTTGTCTCTGATGTCATGGACACTGGGCTCACTTCCTTCCTGGACTACATGTTTTCTCAGTAAGACAGCTCTCCCCCTATCCGCAAGGAGGAGCAGTGCACCAAATAATTATGGGAATTGTAGTCCAGGAAGGTAGTGAGACCAGTGTCCATGACATCAGAGACAACAGGCTCACTGCTACAATCTAAAATAACTAAAACCACATATTACACACATAAATACCCCCAGGAAAGTGATCTAAAGCTTCTAAACGTCATTAACATATATATTTTTGCAAAAAGGGTGAAGTGTCCCTTTAAGTAACCATGGTTCTTTAAGTAAGGGGAGGTTTTCCTTTCAAAACCGAGGTGTAGAAGCCACCTCCACCCTCTCTGACTGACTGACTCACTTCCGTCGCAAGTCATTACGAAAATAAAATAATGTGACATGATGACTACTCTAAAATGAATGTATTGTAAAACAAAACATTTTTATGTTAAAAAAATTATTATAATTTTTATTAAAATAAAAATAATCTTGAACTTTTTTTCTGTTTTTTTACTTTCTAGGGGGTGCAATGCATCTCGTGGGGTGCAATGCATCTCTTGAAAAAGTGGAGATAATTGACTAAATACACGTTTTGTGCCATAACTTTCACATGGATATAAAACTAGAGGACCATATTTCACTCCACGTCTTTGGAATTATTTAATGGGTTAGTACAAACGGAGCATTTATCACATTTAGGCCGCCGGTTTTAAGCCCGAACAGGATTTCAGTGAGACATATCTATGCCTATGATACATGAAAATTTACAAAGTATAATTAAATGATCACAGGCATTCTAGGTCTAAAAAAATGCCTGATTTTGCACAGATTTGAGTGTACAGAGCCTCCCTTTATTTTTACATTGGCACGTATGTATGATGTCTCCCCGTGATCCAAACTAGTGAAAATATCAATCTGCAAGTTCATAACGCATCCTCCCGGGCTTGTAGATCTGTGTTTATATTTATTTATTTAGTTATTTCGGAATTTCTTAGATTATTTGTATTTATTCATGCAATCATTTTGAAAATGTTTAGATTTTAGGCTGGGAAATCTTTTGAAATAATATATAGCCTAGGCCTAGCTAGGTCATACATTTGTAGGAAATAGAAAAAAGGGTTACCCACACATTGGTCCCACTGTTTGGGAAACAGTACTCTAACCAATTCAGGCCGTGACCCCCAAAATAATCATATTTGATCTGGAGATATGGGATATTTGAGCTGGGGACCCCGGTAACTGGTCATCTCGCCCCTTTGCCAACTCGCCCCCGCTAAAAGTGAAGACGGCTCTCCCCGGAATTTCGAAAAGTGAAGACGGCTCGCCCCAATTGCCGTGGATAGCTCGTCCTTAAAGCATGGATATCTCGCCCCACAGTGTGGATATCTCGCCTTAAAGCACGGCTATCTCGCCCCATGTTTATTTCATGTTTATTTTATACTTATATAAACGTTATATTAGAACATTTAGAATCAATGTTGTTTGTCAAAGGAGAACATTTAGAACCAGTTTGTTGTTGGTCAAATGAAAATTATGCATGGGTAATGAATAGCTCACCCCCCTCCATTGTTCTGGAAATTCCATTCCTCCATTGTTACTGAAATTAGTTGTTGTTGTACTATTCTGCTATGTCTGGCTAAAAGTAGCCTACATTACTTGAAATTCCATTATGGAAAGGTGTTCCATTCCTCCATTACTGAAATTAATCGTTGTTGTTGTACTATTGTTGTACTATTCTATGTCTGCCTAAAAGTACAGTACTTGTTAGAGTTAAATATTTAGCTGGGGACCTGGAGTCAGACTTACAGCGCCACCAACAGGTGGATTTTTGAAAATGACTCAAATCATGAAGGCAGCGTGCAATTTACGTGGAATCTTTCACAGACTTTCATACTAGGCTGAGAAATATATCCCACCCTTTTCACATTGGCCAGTTACAGAGCCACCAACAGTTGGATTTTAGAAAATGACTCAAGTCACGAATATTTTAGGCTGAGGCATATTAGAGACCGACCGATAATCGGTGCACCGATATATCGGCCGCCGATATGACCATATATGGGCCTGGCTGATTGGATCGTATCGGTGAATTTCTCGCAGATATACCCGATATGAATTAAAGCACGTTGCTGGTGAAATAGACTACTACTGGTGCAGTGATATGTTTTGCCCAGCAGAGTGCGCCGGGCGCTGAGCAGTCAGCTCACAATTCAGTTCCTCCCTCTGAGTTCCTCATGCTGAGTCAGTCAACAACAAACTGCAACGAGTGAACCGGACCAGTTTGGAGATAAGTTTCTACATGCAGCGGTAAGTTCAATCTAGTAATCATGACTTGGTTCATGAAATAAGTAACTGTTAACATCATTGGAACAAATATTGGCCGCGCATTTCATTGCTACTTTCATTTTAAAAGTGTCCCCCGACGGACCGTCCCGAGGTACTTTATCATATCATCGCAGATTGTCTCTGTAACATTACATGAGTGACGTTAGCAGAATAAGCAACGTGGTGCCTAAAATATAAACACTAAACACGTTACACCCCCCCCCCCCTCCACCTCCACTACAGGCTTGCCACACTAGTATCTAATCTTTGATCAAATGTAATACTAACAGTTTGCATAAAAAGCATAGAATGTTACCGTTTAATACAAATATGCTGAAAGGATTGAACCCAAGATACGACGACGGGCTACACAACTTAGTTTTATTTCAGCGTCGTCATGTTGGCTTGGCTTGGTCTGTATGCCTAAAAAAAACACCACCTCCTCCTCCTCCACATTAGACAGCGACCAATAACGTCAACGTTATTGTTATCATTGATAAAATTCCATGATTATATAATATTGAAATAAGAGTCCCTGGAGAATAAAGGGAAATATAGTGCAGCTTTTTAGCTGAAATATTGTGTGTGTTGTCGTCACAACACTGTTGTGGATAGGAATGAATTAATGCCTATATTCAGCACATTCTACAAAGTAGTTTCTACTCCACTTCGTTACCTTTCAGATTTCTTGCATGCAAAATATATGATCACAGTAAAATGTTTGAACTGTTCTTTATTTACACATTAAATAAAAATGCCTAGCTTAAATATTTGTTTTTCTTTATCACACAGATGGCTGAAAAAGGGAGAGTCGTAAGTGTGGTGTGGAAATATTTCACCAAAGATGGGGGAAACGAAGACACAGCGACCTGCAACACTTGCCAAGAACATTTTAACCGAGGTGCCAAGTCTGGGAAAGCTAGCCAGAGAAATACCAGCAACCTCTGGTATCACCTGGAGAAAGTCCACAATGATCTCCACATTGAGGCCAAGCGACTGGTTGAACCAGCTGTACAACAAAAGCGTCCCACTCCCAATAAAACATTGCAGCAGAGTCTACCATTTATGATTGACAAAATAACAAAATGGAACCATGGAGATTCAAGAGCAAAGCATCTGGACAAATTGTTGATGGAGATGATCGCCACAGACATACAGCCGGAAGGTGTTGGCTTTAAAAAAATTGTAGCTGCTCTAGAGCCAAGGTACAACCTCAAAACTGAGAAGTTTTACCGCACAGAGAAGCTGCATGAAGTGCATGGTCAAGTGGTGGGAAAAATCAAAGAGTGTCTCTCTGTCGAAAAGGCTGGAGAACACATAGCATTCACAACAGACTGCTGGTCAGGGGCCACCGAGGCACTGATGAGTTTGACCGCCCATTTTATTACCAACGAGTGGGAAAGAGTACAAGTCATACTTAATGTGAAAGCGATGACAGGGTCCCACACTGCCCAATACATAAGTGACCTGTTTTTGGAGATGCTGCAGGGGTGGGATATTGACCCCAAGCGTGTGATGATGGTTCTACGTGACAGTGGTGCCAACGTGGTGAAATCGATGCGAGTAATGGAGAAGCCAGATCTCAGCTGTTGTGCCCACACACTCCAACTGGTAGTACAGGATGCTATTGGATCACAGAGAGTTATAGGCAATGTCATTGCTAAGCTGAAGAGGTGTGCCACACACTTCAACCACTCCATCCTTGCTAAACAGAGGCTTGAAGTAATCCAGAAGCAGGTTGGTGTCCCTGCTCATGCCATCCTTCAGCCAACACCAACAAGATGGAATTCGGCCTTGACCATGCTCGGTAGAATGCTGGAGCAGAAACCAGTGCTCACACTGTATGCTGCGGATCATGGACAAATTACATGCCCATATGCTAATGAGTAGTGTGCTGTTTACTTTTCTAGGTAGTTCACCTTTCACCTAGTAGGCCCTATGTGTAATGGAGACCAATGTTCTTTTGCTTAATTAGTAATTATCCTCACCTGGTAGCTTCACAAGGGTAGTTATGAGGTGATTAGTTTGGTCAGAGTCAGTTCAGTTCAAGCCAGCACACTGTCAAGAGCTCTCTCACTGCATGTTGAGTTAACCCTTTCTATCAGGCCTTGGACAGGATAAGTCTGTAAGTTTGTGTTTTTTGTTAAACTTTATGGCTCTTTAAGCATATCTTGGCTCTTAAAGCAATATACTTGTAAGTTGTTTAGTACAACATGTTCTTTTTGTAATCTTGTATGATGCATACAAATAACTATGTTTGGTTTATGATTTTACAGTATTTCTGTATTGCAGTTTTACAATGTATTCATCAGTAAAGAACCTAAACCAAGTCACTGCCTTTTGGAGCTTTATTGGGAACTTTGTTAGCTGTCTGCCAAGCCATACAGAATGTACACCAAACGTATAGTAAGGGCAGAACAAGTAGAACATAGTGGGCAAACTCATCAAGACCTTGACTCCTATAGAAGACATCACAAAGGAGATGAGCGCAGAAGATGCTTCCATATCATGCATCATACCCACAGTTCGAGTACTACGTACCTACCTGGAGACACTTGGAGAAGACACAAGAGGAATACAAACCTTCAGAAAGGAAATGCTGGACAGCTTGAACAGGAGATTTGCAAACATGGAGAAAATAAGAGAGGTGCTTTTGGCCTGCATATTTGATCCTCGCTAAAAGCAACGCCCTCTGTCATAGACAACAACAAATAGGGCCAAAATGTGGCTCCAGGAAGAGGCAACCAGACCAAGCACTGCAGCAAGCCACTCCACCGAAGCAAGCCGCAGCACTGCATCCACCAGCACAGTTGTAAGCTCCTCCGCAGACGCAAGCAGCAGCACTGCACCCACGACTACCAACACAGCATCCACCATCAGTGAGGGCCCGTCTCGGAGTCAGCGTATGTTAGACGGCCTGTATGACGACATGCTGCTGAGCCAACAGGCAGAGGAGCCAGGAGAAGGTCTGCTTGAGGAACTGGAGCCGTTTTGGAAAGAGCCAATTCTGGATCGGAAAACAGGTTTGTTAATACAGACTAGAGCCCCTGCCCTGACCCCCCCACAGAATGAACATCATTCTTGTTTTATATACCCGTATGCAGAAAAAGTAATGTTATCTTATATTTATTTTTATTATCTTCACTTCAGGTGACCCTCTTCAATGGTGGAAGTGCAACAGTAATCGCTATCCGCAGCTGTCTCCATTGGCCCGGAAGTTCCTGACTCCTCCCCCCACCTATGTCCCCAGCGAGAGGGTTTTTAGCACAATAGGGAACATCTATGAGGACAAGAGGAGCAGACTGCTTGGTGCAAATACAGATAAGCTATGCTTCCTGTTTTACAACCTGCCCCTAATTGACTGAAAGTATTAGTCACCTGATAGTAGAGTAGACACTGACTGACAGCACTTTATTTGTTTTATTCTTTATTTAAAAAGAAAAAGTCAGAAGTTGACTTAAGTTAATACTGAACAGTGCCATTTGAGTGCACAGTACTGGTGCAGCCATTTTATTTATTTTACTTGAATTTTATTGAAATGTCAGCAACAATTTATACTGAGTCTGACACTGTTACAGTACTAGCTAGCTGCTACTATTTCTTTCTTTATTTATTTTGTTTATGGCTTTATGTGGAAAAGTGATGCCATTGCCAATGGTACACAGTACTAGCTGTGAAATTCACTATATCGGTTGCAAATCGGTTATCGGTGATTGGCCCCCTCTATCATATCTGTTATCGTACACACAAATCCATATCGGTCTGTCTCAAATATATATATATATATATATATGTGACCTGGGCACTGGGTGAAAAGAAAACTGGGTTACAAAATCGTGGGATAAAAATTATTAAGAGAAGAAAAAAAAAAAAAAAGTGCAGGGTGCATAATTGTGAAACCCAATAAAGCTGGTTTGCGACTACGCCACCTTTTTTAATGAGGGTGGTCCTCTGTGTAACACTCTTAATTTCAATACAAAAGACACTCAGGTTCAAGTTTTTATACCAGGCAACAGAGCAATTAAACATATGAAAACCCAGGAAAAAGACTGAGGCGGAGGCCATCTATCAGGAAGATATAAACTTACAATATTTATTACAAAAATAGGTTAAAATAGAATATACTAATACATGGAGGCCTCTAATTGCCAAATGTAACAAATACAAAAGAAACACTATTCCAATATATTATACTACGCTAAAAAATGCAATTACTTTAATCTACCAACAATCCTAAAACTATGCCATCAACATCAACTCTTAAAACTGTCCAGTGCAAAATGTGCAAATTTATCCAGTGTGCAAGTCAGTCTAACAAGGTAGCCAGGCATGGGTAGAGGAAGCAACCCCAATCCAGTCCTAAATCATCGAAATCCATCCACTTCCTGTGCAATCTGCAAGTACACAAACAGAGCCGCCAGTATCTCTGTTGTACAGAAGCCCACAGCAGCTAGTGCACAGGTATAGTATATATCTACAGAACGCTGCTTAACACATCAAATGCTGGAAACGTATCCATACGCTTTATTAATCTCGAACGCGGTATGCGCATAACGTATCTATACGTTTTATGTTTTTTTTTAATGATTACTGTACTTCATATTTATACGCGCCCGGACAACATAGAAAGTAATCGGCTCTACAAAGGTCCGGTATGTGATCCGGGAGTTAAAAGCTCCCCCCTCCTGAAAAGAGGTCTGGTCTATGCGGGCAGGCGGCATCCATTACGACGTAATGGAGGCGGCCTGCACGGCATAGACTAACACAGATGTCGGGATCTAAAATGGAGGTACCCATGCTCTAGTCATGAGTGTACTCACACACACTAGAGTCTAGTGTGTGTGAGTACACTCGATTCCCCCTCCCCTCCGGTTTCTACATGGTTTCTCCCGAGGAAGCTTTGTGGGGGGAGTCTCTTGATCGCTTTGGCAGTTTGAGTTCCCCCCCCAGGCCCCACTGCGCCTTGCGATCGCCTTGCACCGCTCTCTCATTCTCGGAAAAAGATATAACGCAGTCGTGTCGATTTGCCCTCTGCCAGTATATAAACCAAGAATAATCTGCAACGATCGCCATTTCATAACATTTTCAACACACACACGGAGTCATGGACAGATACGCTAAACGAATGACGTATTATCGAGGGACCGCCATGATCAACTAACTGCCTGGGATGAATGTTAAACATGTATGTAGTATAAAAGGTTGAACTAAGTTCATGTATGGTCTCAAGAAAATACGTTTTGAGGAGTATTGTACAACACTGGTTTGTGCTGCCTAGCTGCTGTGTAGCATACTAATGCTAACGTGTCCCATACTAATACTGTTGCTACTGTTAGCATGTTGTCACATGGGGATGGGGACACTAAAGCATAGATGGTGAAACATTATGAATATGAATGCAGTCAGTAATGTAAGTGTTTAGCAATGTGTTTATTGTGAGAGAAAGCATTGTATATTCTTGGTGATGTGTATTGTTGTTGGATAATACTGCACTGTATTTAGTGGAAATACTGGGAAGGAATTTCTGTGTTAAATGTGTTCAAATGGCCAAGCCAATATATTCTTGATAGCCTAATAAATTGAATATATGAAGTGATTGTTATGTCCTATCATTTTGTTATTTGAAATTGAGAGAATAAATCCAGCAGCAAAAAGAGCGACATATAAACAGAGCCTGTGTTCGTTTCTTATACATTCTACAGACTCTGGTTACCCGCCCTCTGACCCCTAGCGGAGGCGGGCAACTGGAGAAGATTTTAACCTCTGGCCTTTCACCTTTAACCTCCAAGGAGGTACAGACAGAAAAACATATCAATACCAATACGCGTTCGTTTTGCATGATTATGTCCATGAACTTGTGCCAACCTCTGGAATGAATACACAACAAATAGTTATAATTATCTATAAGTTTTAATAATCAAAGCCCTATTAACTAATGTACATTCATGTTTGGTCCCTATGTCTACAACAATATAAATTGAGCCTATTACAATCATAATGAATCAAATATGGTTATACAATCAATGTTACCGACAGAAGTCACCGATTAAACCACCAGTAGACCTCTGGACTCCCTCTCTACGGTCTGAGGGAGTGGCGATTCCATGGGCCGACAGAAATATTTAATAGTTCCACTTTGTGAATATAGCCAATCATAATAGTTCATTTCTTCAGGGGGTGCTCTTGGCCGTCCCCCTTCTTTGAAGTGTCGCGTTGGCCTTCTCTTCCGGACTCTGCCCCCTGGGTGCGTGGGTGTGATGTGATGTGTTCAATTAAATGTGCCAGTCATTATGAGATCATCTTTATGTGTGTGTATTTGAGCTTTCTTAAATGTGCCAGTCAGTCATTGTACTCTTACTTAAATCAACCAGTGTGTTGTGTGTGTGAACCCTGTACCCTGAGTACCACCCCCCTTATGTGTGTGTACGTAACCATCCTGCCATCTCATTGTTTGCACAGTCCAGTCGAGCTGACCTGCTTTGGGGACCTGAGAGAGAGAGAGTGTGTGTGCATGCACAAGCGTGCACACGTGTGGAAGACTGGGAGAAAGATACTATTTTATACTCTCTACTTCAATAAATATATACTAATTCCATGATTTTAGCCTTTAGTGAGGCCTGTTAATATTTAGTCGCACATTATATGATTACATATCCTTTTTCCCCTTATGATTACCTGTTTTATTCCTTTTAAGATTACATGTTTATTCCATACACATAATGTAAATACTTTGATAATAGCTAGAGTGGTAAATTATATGGTAGTACTAATTAGAGGTATTTATACCCTAAATATTTCAATAATCCTCCACAACACAAGCAACATCTCCAGGTGCTCCATAGCCCAAAATAGTTATGTGCAGCCCTGAATTGTACAGGCTGCCAACAGTGGATCGTGAGAGACTGATGCAGTATGTACAGGTTGCTGATGTTGCCTCTTCCTTCTAGACCTCCCGCTCCTCCCTGTGTGTAAAGAGGAGCTTTCTTCTGAACGGCAGGAGAGGAGCTCCAGCCTAGTCCAGGAGGAACCACAACCTCCACAGATTAAAGAGGAACAAGAGGAGCTACTTTTAATACCAGAGGAGGCTGATGGGGTTGATGCTCCCTCAGGTAAGAACTGCATTACTACAAATGTAAACACATTGAACAAGTATACTGAATTGACCAACATGTTTCTACATAAGTCGTTGACTGTTGTTTATGTCACAAAGCAGTATCTCTTTGACTTTGTGTCTATTGTGAGGTCTGAACCAACAACAAGACACAGGAAAGTGTCAGTCGAGCAGGTAGGTAAACGGGTAGGTAGGGGAGAACGGGGTAAGATGAGCCAGCGGGTATGTTGAACCACCCCCTTTATCTAAAAAAACTAGAAAACTGTGTTGCCATGTGACCTTAAATCTAGTAAGCATCCATCATTTACACCTGGCTGTGAAGTTGGAAAGTAGAAAGCATTATTTTACACAAAAAACTGTTTTTGTTGGTCAAATTAAAATTTTGACACGTGTAAAAGGACTGTTATACTAAGCAAAATGTACCTAGGTCTAACATAATATCCTACACGTTGATAATTTGCCAATGGATAGAACCATGTGAATCATTTAGCAAATAAATTGTCTGAAGTAGCTTATTCTAGTCATTGTTTTCTAAAATTGTGGCTGGGGTAAAATGAACCAATGTCCGGGGGTAAATTGAGTAAATAGGAATCATTATTCATATTTTTTTTATTAAGTCTTTGCTACTCAAATTATACTGAATATTAACAATATTGTAAATGTAAATGTCAATCAATGTCAGTTATCGGGGGTTCAACGGAGTAAAAATTTGCATTTTCTCGTTAATTTCGGTAATGTTGGATGTAATTTACCAAAAAACGGCCGAAATCTGCGCGATCGTGCGCTATCGTGCACGCGCGCCATCTCTATGTGCGTCGCTGTAAAACATGTGATATTTTGGGACGTTTTGGGGTTTATTTGAACTTCATTTGACTTAGTTATGAAAAAGTTATCATTAGCTTAGCATTCCGGCCAGCCAAGCGAGTGACACAGGGTTAAAATACTACCGGATGTTATCGATCGTTGAACCGGAAGTGACTTATAGTCCGGTTCCTTATGTAATTTTGTAGGCTTTAGACGGAGATTTTTAAAACTATATATTTTTGGAAACCTTATAGCCTAACGAATCAGAAAATGTTTGTTGCCATTTTTTTCGAGGTCGGTAAAGTGGCCATCTTGGAGCTTTAAAAATGGCTACTTTCAAAAACGAATTTCTCAATATCTCGCCTACTAAATGACCTAAAATCAAGATTGCAGTGGTTAAATCTACATTTTTGGGGGCAAGGAATCCAATGGAGCTGACTACATTGTAAATGAGACATGTATGGGTGGGTATTTTGCATTTTTACATGATCAAATGGTATTATTCTGGTCATCTGGATATGTATATCTTCTTCCAAACAATGGAATATTTCACAAACACTTTATCACATCTCTCAAAAGACAGGAGACAACTTGAATCAAGACAAAGGGACCTTTAATCAAGAACTTAACAAAAAAAATCACACCTGTGTGAAGTGAGGGGCGCTCTTGTCATCGTACATAATCATGACATAGTACACTATGACATCATCAGACACTATGACGTAAAATTCTCAATTCAGGACAAAGTTTGTGAACATACACTAAAAGCTGGACCTAGGAGGGGCACAACATATCCCATAATATCTGTACATTGAACGTTCAATGGACTCTAACAAGCATGTCCAACATAATATCCATCAAAATAGTTTAACATAACAAAATGTACAATCCTTCATTGACCTTTTTCTAACACCTGCTTTTGCCTTCACTCTGCTCGCTTGAAAAAACAGCAGAGATATGGAAGGTCAAAGTTGACAGACATTTTAGTTCCGTTTTTTTATATGAACACAAATTATATCCTATACATACCATACACCGAATGAAAGCCAGCAATGTCTACTTTTAGAAGGAAAACAACATACACATTGATCCCATGTACAGTTTGTCAGTAATTGTTTATTGAATGCAGCTTGCGGCCACCAGAGAGAACTTTAGAGAAGGCATGGACCTGAACAACTATTATTCACAAAATAAGGCCTATAGCGACATGTACATACTATATACCGTATGAAACAGAAGACTCTGCTTTCATAAGAAAAAAACTAATACTGTAATAATAATAAAGGTCCATGCCTTCTCTAAAGTTCTCTCTGGTGGTCGCAAGCTGCATTCAATAAACAATTACTGACAAACTGTACATGGGATCAATGTGTATATTGTTTTCCTCCTAAAAGTAGACATTGAGGGCTTTCATTCGGTGTATGGTATGTATAGGAAATAATTTGTGTTCATTTGTATATCTGCCTATCAATGTCTGTGACTAAATGGCTTTTGTATGAGCTAAAGAATGAGCATATATGGGACTGATGGAACATATTGGGCTACGTTACTACTGTTTTGTTTATTTTTTATGAAGATTATGATGATGACGGATCAAGACCCCCGGCGAGCAGATGGAACGATGCGAAGACGCATTGTCATTATTTATCCATCCATTATTTATCCATTGTCATTATTTATCCATCTGTGATCTGTCGCTGTGTACAGTGTATCGTTCCAACTTGGCTCGCCGAGGTTGTTGTTGACTTGTAAAGTCAGAACAGCGGCGCGTGCGTCTTGTAAATACATCATCATAACAAAATAACCGTTTCGTCCCTCGGCAATGAATGAAGGAAGGGAGACCAGTCGTTAGATCCGTGCCGTGTCTATTATGGGAACAAGTCCGACCATGTTCCGACAGAAACAGAGTCTACACAAAGACGCCTTCTCGCGAGCAAACAGGGGCCCTCCCTCCTTCCCCTGAGCCATGCAGGGGGGGAGTGAGAAACAGCTCTGCCTAGCTAGATACGATCGGATGTCATGAAATGTGATCTGGCTAAGGGCTAGCTAGTAGCTACACTCGCAATGGGGGCCGCCATTGTGTGATAGTGAGCATTTGAGCCCCTCCCGTCCTGAGTTTCAGGAAGGGAGGGGGAAGAGGCATCTTTTTCTTTTTTTTGTGATCACGTGATCGGAGTGTTGTGCTACCATCCAATGCTAGTAGGTAAAGTGCTCGGTGTGTAGAAAGGCGATTGAAAGTTATCAATAAAAACATACAGTAAACGTAAATCTCCATTTCCCGCATCGGAGCGCTGGGAATCGAACCACGTGAATCTCCCGTTCCCGCAGAGAAACGGTTAAGATACAGCATGTCACAAAGGAACTGGTTGGAATACCGTGTTCCTTCCACACGCTACGTCCAACCAGGGAAACTCCCCCATGGCAGGTGTAAAGGAACAACTTGGACACTCTGGCATGAAGGAAGCGTGAGTTCAAGTCCGTTGCTCTCCCCTTGTCCCCCATATATGGGGACTAGGTTGGTGTGGGTGTGTAGAGCCCAGGATCACATTAGATGATTGACACAGGGGTGAAAAATGAGTTACAAAATTGTGGGATAAAAAATATATTAAAAGAAGATACAGCATGTCACGAGGACAACTTGAGAGAATATCTGTTTCCATTATGACAGATTGCAGATAACTTTATACTTCACGTAAATCCCAGTATCCCCATTCTGGGAGGAACATTAACCCAAAATAGAAGATCTACAAGCTCATAACGTGTTGCAATGTTGTGAACTTGTAGATCTGTTATTTTGGGCAAAGATATTTGGTGTAGATTGAAAAAACTAAATAAACACACACACACACACACAGTACAGTACAGTACAGTACAGTACAGTACAGTACAGTACAGTACAGTGTAAGTGATCGTTAAACTGAAGTGAAAGTGATAAATTCCAAATATTCTCAAATATCCTGCAGTACCTGGACTTGTGCCATGGCACCCAATTTTATATGTTTTGCATTTAATCAATGTATTGTGTTTGTGCGCTCTGGAATAAGAGCAACTGATGAATGCCTAAATAGAAAAATGTAAATTGTGGCAGTAGCAACTTCAAGGACGGTGTTGCATTCAATTCTGTTGAATCTAGTAATCATGCTTGCACAGTTGACCATGGCTTTTGCTGTGTCCGTCTTTGCTTTTCTCTGGTATTCGCTCGTGGCTCTCTGCAGTCCCCTGGCCAGCACCAACACTTTGGAGGCAGTCACTTACAAACAATATTATGATAGTGATACAATTACAAAGTTATACCAACAATGATACATACTATGTATACCATGATACACTATTTATTACAATTTAGGAATTTAGCAGATCTTAATCCAGAGCTGTATCTATGTCAAATATTTATTTCATCAAAGATGGCTGCCGTGAGCAGGTGCACAGAGGTGTGGAGCGGGTACTACGCTACAAACATTTCTAAAACTTGATAAAAGACTCAATATTGAACACCAATATTGACACCATGTGATGACATTGAACATTAAGGATCTTGTATTAAACTACGAATAAGGAAAAATGACAGGAAGAGGTAGAACAACAAGACGAGCACCTGGCAGTGCAACCGAAGACAATCAATCTTATGAAGAGGAACAGCAAAGCGTCTTGGGCCTGTCAGAAATAATGCAAGAAATAAGAGCATTTCGTACAGAAACGGCTGGCAACTTTGGATCATTAAAGAAATAAGTAAGCGAACTAAGAGATGGAATTGGAGAATTGAAAACAAGAATAGATCAAGCAGAGCTGAGAATTGCGGAGAATGAAGATCATGACATCAGTATGACTAACGCACTTCTGCACAGTATGCGTCTTCAGAGACAATTGGAATCAAAATGTGATTTATTAGAAAGTCACTCCCGAAAGTGCAATTTGAAAATGTATTCTGTCCCGGAGGAAGCTGAAAAGAATAATACTTTCGCATTTGTAGAGTGGCTTATCCGAGAACAACTGGAGATTAACGAAATCCCTATAAGCGCAGCACATATAATTGGAAAAAAGTCTGGAACTGATGAGCAGCCTAAGTCAATAATTGTTCGTTTCCAAAATGAGAATGCGAAACAAACAGTGCTACAGACGGCCTGGGCGAAGATGAATCTGAAGATCAACGACAAGAGGATTTATTTAGACGAAGATTTCACAGACCAAGTCTACAAGGAGCGTGGAAAGACAAAAACGTAAAGAGAAGAATATGAAGTCAAGAATTGTGTATCCCGCAAAACTAAAAGTATTCGAGGAGGACGGCACATTCAATATGTTTCATAACCCGCAAGCAGCAGCAGCGGGTGTTCAGCGAGAGTATGGCGTTTCCGTGAAGATGCCAGCAGGAAAGCCGTACTTCGAGTCTACACTGAAGGCAGCGGGATGGAAGACAGCAGGCTCGGGGAGGAGGAAATCGCAAGAAAACGAAAACGAACTTATGACAAGTGTGAAGGCATTACTGGACTCACTGGAGCGACATGGAAAAGACAAAGAGGTTTCTCTGGATCAACATGAAGAAAACAAGGACTAGAGGTATGGATTTGACATTCAAATGCACAGTGGGAAATTTCTTCCCTGTTGATAAACACTATGGCTGATCTACTAGACCAGAGCCAAATCCTAACGGGACCCGACATGGAACATAATATGTATGATTTAGATGATGTTGACCCGGAGAGTCATGCATTTTTCGGGGACACGTGTAAATACTATACTGAAGACCAAGTCAAGGATGAGGTTGAACTTGCTAATTCATTTTCACTTATTCACTTTAATTCTAGAAGCATGTATGCAAACTTCAGATATCAGGGACTTTTTAAATACATTTGAGAGAAAATGTTAGGTAATTGCTTTATCTGAGACGTGGTTGAACGAAAAGAAAGGTCTTGATTTTAATTTGGAGGGTAATGAATTATTTTATGCTAAAAAAAACTGGAAGAACTAATGAATGGATTAAATGAAAATAAGACATGTTTAATTTGTGGAGATACCAACATAGATCTAATCAGTGTATTGAAACATAAAGCAACATCAGATTTTCTGGACACATTATATAGTAGAGGGTTTTACCCCTTAATTACCAGTCAAATTACGACATCTAGCGCAACATTAATTGACAACATTTTTACCAATGTATTAGAGGATGATATTAAGAGTGGGTTAATAATAAATGACATAAGCGATCATTTGCCTGTATTTGTAACATTCAACAGTCAAATAAAGAGAGGAAAACTGTCACAGAGGAGGAATCTATAAATAAATTAAGAAATTACCTCTTAAATGAAGAATGGAAAGGAGTGTATACAGAAGAGGTAAATGATGCATATGAGTCATTTTTTAATTGTTTTCTATTTCATTATGATAAACGGTGCCCAATAACACAAAGCAGAAATAAGAATAGGTACAATAACAAGCCCTGGATAACAAAAGGTTTACAAAATGCATGCAAAAAGAAAAATAAACTTTATAGAGATTTTATGAAATTCAGGACAAAGACGGCTGAAAATAAATACAAGGTGTATACAAATAAATTGGTAATCATAATGAGACAAGCAAGAAAAGAATACTATAACGAAAGGTTAGAAGAAAACAAAAATAATCTTAAAGGTACTTGGAAAATCTTAAATCAGGTATTAGGGAATAAAAATACATCCACATAATTGCCCAATTATTTTACTAATGACAACAAGAGAGTGATAGAAAATATAAATGAAGTCGTAAATTAATTAAATTCATTTTTTGTAAATGTAGGGCCAAGTCTGGCCAATTCCATTCCACAACATGCTGGACATGAAGGGGAAGGGGGAAGTAGAATAATTCAGTCCATGTTTCTGGGAGAAGTGAGTGAAAATGAAATTAAATCAATTGTAGCTAAATCAAAGAACAAAACATCAACTGATTGTGATGGGATAGATATGATCATTGTGAAGAAGACTATTGACTGTATTCTGTATAATTAAACCTTTTAGTTATATCTGTAATCTTTCTTTCAGTACAGGAGTTTTCCCAGACAGGATGAAAATGGCAAAGGTTATACCACTTTTTAAAACAGGAAATAAACATGATTTTACTAATTATAGACCAGTTTTCTAAAGTGCTTGAAAAACTGTATGGACAAAGATTGGATTAATTTATTGAAAATAATAACTTACTGAGTGAGAGTCAGTATGGCTTTCGGACCAATCGGTCCACAGCTCTGGCACTCTAATAAATAAACTATGAAATAACAACAGCAATAGACAATCATAAACACACAATAGGGTTATTTATTATTATAAAGCGTTCGACACAATTGATCACACTATTTTAATATCTAAATTGAATAATTATGGGGTGAGAGGTGTAGTTCTAGATTGGTTAATCAGTTACCTTCACAACAGGCAACAGTATGTATAGTGCCTCCCCCTGGCCAGCCGGGGTGCCTGATGGAGGGGAAAGGAACTGGTTGGAATAACGTGTTCCTTCCACGCGCTACGTCCAACCAGGGAAACTCCCCCTTGTCCGGTGTAAAGGAGCAACTTGGACACTCAGGCATGAAGGAAGCATGAGTTCAAGTCCGTTGCTCTCCCCTTGTCCCCCATATATGGGGACTAGGTTGGTGGAGGGTGTGTAGAGCCCAGGATCACATTAGATGATTGACACAGGGGTGAAAAATAGGTTACAAAATCGTAGGATAAAAAATAATAATATATATGTACAGTTGGGGGGTCATAAATCTGATTATATGAAGCTTGAGTGTGGGGTACCACAAGGCACGGTCTTGGGACCTAAACTTTTTATTTTGTATATTAATGATATGTGACCAGTGCCAGTATTTTCAACCACAAGTCGGCGTTGTTTATATTTTACAATTGACCAAAATACAATTTATTTCTTTTTTTGGTGGTTTTCGTTTTTAGCCACATTAACACAGTTGGATTGTTAAAGAATGTTTTTATTCCATCAGAAAGTCGTTTTAGTGTCATTAAGTCGTTGTAATTTCTTAAACATGTCACTATGTGTAATGTTTTAACCATTGGATTAACCAATGCTAACAAATGCTAACCAGAAAATAGAGCTTTCCTCTTAAAGTATGCAAATTCCGCTAAGTTTCACCTTTTTGTACACAATAGTTTTTTGAAGATAATACTAGTCTTTTACTAACTGGCTAACAGAAATAGCAGAGAAAGAAGTATTAACAGTCGTATTTTGTAAAAAGTGTTTACTTTCGGTCCTCCTAAAGCTAATTCATGCTAATGTTTTAGCTAGGGGCACTGGTCATCAAAACAACGGAACATGGCTTCCTATTTTCAGCAGAAGAAGACTCGAATGAATTGTACCATTGTACCATAAACATTGTAACATTATGTCACCATAACGTGGTTATTATTAGTTGCTTTGGAATGTACCTGCCATGAAAATTAAAGTCATAATAATGCAGATCGCATCGATATGTAATATAGCGCGATAATGTACTTGTTTTAGCTACAGGATTGACGATTGATATCAATATAATGCTAAATGTAGCAACGGCTATCGTTGCGGGGTTGCCAGGTTCTGCGAGAGAAACAAGCAACCCGTATATGAAAACAAGCCCAACATAAGCGAAAATAGCCGATCTACAAGCATTTAACAAAACCAATCTTGTCCCTGGCATACATTATTTTCAGATGGGGGTTCTGCAGACAAATAATAATAACAACAGGCTAAAATACCTATCGTATTTGTACTCATCTGGACCATTTACATAAGCCTAATTTATCTGCCACTCTTTCTTGCCCTTTTTTCATACTACAAAATGCCAATAAATACAGTAGCCTATTTAAAAAAGGAGAGATAACAGGCAAACTATCAAGATAACAACATTCTCTAATTGTGTAGACTTATTGGTACAGTAGGCCTATGCATTATTTTTCTTTAGAAACAAGGCCAACTAATTATAATAAGCAGACATGGCAACACTGCTTGTTGACTAAAGGGAGGAATGAAGGGAAAACAGCGCCCCCTAAAGTCACAGATCACTGCTGAAATCTTTGAAGTGGGAATGCTCCAATTTGACATTTCTGGTTCACTAGGTTTCAAATGGTTATATCTTCTTCATTTCCCTCCCAATTGCAATACATCATATGAAAGGTTACAGTGTGCAGTTTCATAATATGTAAAGAACTGAAAAATGACCATGGCCCCCTTGTATATCAAACTACTGTACAGGGGCGGTGGTGGCTCAGGGGTAGAGTGCCTGGACGGTAACCGTAAGGTTGCCAGTTCGAACCCGGGCTCCCCCAGAGTTACTGTCGAAGTGTCCTTGAGCAAGACACTGAACCCCTAATTGCTCCCGATGTGAGTAGTAGTATAGGATACTTTTGCTCCCTAGGGACCATATTCCCTCCCACCCTTTTTATTTAGGGGGGGATTTTCAAGGAGAAGGCGTTCCCTAGGGACATTTTAGTTACCATTTCCGCTGACGTCATCAGATTGATCCTGCTAATGGCACTTTGCCAGTTTGGCAGTTAGTGTCATCATGATTGTAGTTCTGCTTTTGTGTGAGGATCTCATCATATTGATCGTGTTTGGGTGGACTTTGCCAGTTTGTCAGTTTGAGTCAGCATATTGATTATCTTTATGACTCAGTCGGCATGGTGATATTGATTCTATGGGGTGTGTGGGACCAGGCATACCATGTGTGGGCATATTGCACCCCCCTTCTTCTGAGCAGGCTATGGGATAGCGGTATTGATTCTATCTGGGGTGTGTGGTCCTGGGATCAATAGTTCGTATGGACCCTGTCAGGGACATGCTTTTGCTGGGGGCTGTGTGAGTGTGGGTGTGTGTGCGTGTGCGTGTGCGTGCGTGCTGGTGTGTATGGTGAATTTTGCATGGTCCAGGGTGTCTTAATGTCTTGTTTAATGTATGACTTGTATTATTTTGGTACGTGGTGCTGTATTTTGTGACATTTGCATGGGTCAGGGTGTCTTAATGTTTTGTTTTAATGTATGACTTGGGTTATTTTTGGTATGTGGTGTGGTGTTTTGTGACATTTGCATGTTTCAGGTTGTCTTAATGTTTTATTTTAATGTATGACTTGGGTTATTTTTTGGTATGTGATGTGGTGTTTTGTGAGTTATGCATGGTTCATGGTGTCTTAAGGTTTTGTTTAATGTATGACTGGGGTTATTTTGGTATGTGATGTGGTGTTTTGTGAGTTATGCATGGTTCAGGGTGTCTTAAGGTTTTGTTTTAATGCATGAGTTGTATTATTTTGGTATGTGATGTGGTGTTTTGTGACATTTGCACGGGTCAGGGTGTCTTAATGTTTTGTTTTAATGTATGACTTGGGTTATTTTTGGTATGTGGTGTGGTGTTTTGTGAGTTATGCATGTTTCAGGTTGTCTTAATGTTTTATTTTAATGTATGACTTGGGTTATTTTTGGTATGTGATGTGGTGTTTTGTGAGTTATGCATGGTTCATGGTGTCTTAAGGTTTTGTTTAATGTATGACTTGGGTTATTTTTGGTATGTGGTGTGGTGTTTTGTGACATTTGCATGGGTCAGGGTGTCTTAATGTTTTGTTTTGATGTATGACTTGGGTTATTTTTGGTATGTGGTGTGGTGTTTTGTGACATTTGCATGTTTCAGGTTGTCTTAATGTTTTATTTTAATGTATGACTTGGGTTATTTTTTGGTATGTGATGTGGTGTTTCGTGACATTTGCATGGTTCATGGTGTCTTAAGGTTTTGTTTAATGTATGACTGGGGTTATTTTGTTATGTGATGTGGTGTTTTGTGACATTTGCATGTTTCAGGTTGTCTTAATGTTTTATTTAATGTATGACTTGGGTTATTTTTTGGTATGTGATGTGGTGTTTTGTGAGTTATGCATGGTTCATGGTGTCTTAAGGTTTTGTTTAATGTATGACTGGGGTTATTTTGGTATGTGATGTGGTGTTTTGTGAGTTATGCATGGTTCAGGGTGTCTTAAGGTTTTGTTTTAATGTATGAGTTGTATTATTTTGGTATGTGATGTGGTGTTTTGTGACATTTGCATGTTTCAGGGTGTCTTAATGTTTTGTTTTAATGTATGACTTGGGTTATTTTTGGTATGTGGTGTGGTGTTTTGTGACATTTGCATGTTTCAGGTTGTCTTAATGTTTTATTTAATGTATGACTTGGGTTATTTTTTGGTATGTGGTGTGGTGTTTTGTGAGTTATGCATGGTTCATGGTGTCTTAAGGTTTTGTTTAATGTATGACTTGGGTTATTTTTTGGTATGTGATGTGGTGTTTTGTGAGTTATGCATGGTTCAGGGTGTCTTAAGGTTTTGTTTTAATGTATGAGTTGTATTATTTTGGTATGTGATGTGGTGTTTTGTGACATTTGCATGTTTCAGGGTGTCTTAATGTTTTGTTTTAATGTATGACTTGGGTTATTTTTGGTATGTGGTGTGGTGTTTTGTGACATTTGCATGTTTCAGGTTGTCTTAATGTTTTATTTAATGTATGACTTGGGTTATTTTTTGGTATGTGGTGTGGTGTTTTGTGAGTTATGCATGGTTCATGGTGTCTTAAGGTTTTGTTTAATGTATGACTTGGGTTATTTTTTGGTATGTGGTGTGGTGTTTTGTGACATTTGCATGTTTCAGGTTGTCTTAATGTTTTATTTTATTGTATGACATGGGTTATTTTTGGTATGTGGTGTGGTGTTTTGTGACATTTGCATGGTTCAGGTTGTCTTAAGGTTTTGTTTAATGTATGACTGGGGTTATTTTGGTATGTGGTGTGATGTTTTGTGATATTTGCACGGTTCAGTTTGTTTTAAGGTTTTGTTTTAATGTATAACTTGGATTATTTTTGGTATGTGGTGTGATGTTTTGTGACATTTGCACGGTTCATGATGTCTTAATGTTTTGGTTTAATGTATGACTTGGGTTATTTTGTGGTAGGTGGTGGTGTATTTTGTGACATTTGCATGGGTCAGGGTGTCTTAATGTTTTGTTTTAATGCATGACATGGGTTATTTTTGGTACGTGGTGATGTATTTTTGGTATGTGGGTATGTGGTTGGGGAATTTTTACATGGTTCATGATGTCTTAATGATTTGTTTAAGGTATGAGTTGTATTATTTTGGTAAGTGATTGTATGTTTTGTGGCATTTGCATGGTTCAGGTTGGCTTAATGGTTTATTTTAATGTATGACTTGGATTATTTTTGGTACATGGGGGTGTATTTTGTGGCGTTTGCATGGTGCATGGTTCAGGCATCCCCCGGGCATGTCTGTGGCCGTTTGAGCTGTGAGGTTGGGGTTAATACTGAGTAATGTACGGTTAGATCATGCTAGTAGGGTACATGTTTAAAGTAATCATGTATATCATATTGGCGTAACTACATTTGAAATGAGTTGAGTGGACTATGTATTTTTAGATGAACACACTATGTTGTTCACCTACAATTATACGGATTGATGACTAGAGTAGATTGACGGCATTTTACAATAGCTACTATTAGGTATTATTGACATTTAAAGTTAGATAGACTATAGTCTATACTACATGGTGGTATAGGCATCCATGGATTTCCAGGGAATTCAACCCAAATCTGTAGACGGGGTCTGTACACAAAACACAATGTTTTGTGTTGACAATAACTACGAGGCAATAACAGCCATCATACTAGTAAATATTATGTATACTAGTTAAATTATCTAAACTCTGTGATTTGGCATAGGCATTTTTCACGACACATAGGAAGAGTCTAAACTACATGCATAATAATAAAATATGGTTGAATGTTTCAAATACTGGATAGTTAGAATGGGTCATGCATGTTTTTAATACAAGCAGCTTAACATCACCATGTCTGATGGTGCAGTGTGTAAATGTAACAGGTTATCTACATTGTGTATACTAAAGCATGTAATACTGATGTACCGATGTTTTTCCAAGAGTTCAGATCGTATAGTTTAGAAAATTGTGTAAGTCTATACTATACGAGGTCTTTAGATCATGGTCAGCACCAAATAGCATACCAAAAGTCTGTATCTTATGTTTATCAGGTTTTATTTTGATCAGAAAATAGACAATTATGCAGATGAACATACACTGTAGCACAACATCGAGCAAAATATACAAGACAATGAATTCACCAGGACATCAAATATACTCAGTCATCAACTATTTCTAATGTATATATATATATATATATATAGATATATATACAATGATGCAATCAGGTCAATCATAGTGGTAATAGTTATGTCCTTGATTATTATTATTTTTTGGATCATATCAGGGTAAATCCTTCCAGTAATGCAAATAAGATGTACATAGCCTATGGATTCTTGACATTGGCAGTGGTCCTACCTCAATACCGCTAGTTCTCAATACCTTAATAACCCTCGGTATAAAATCATCAGTCCACAACTTGTTCATTAAATCTTTAAAATGATTGTAGAAGTAATATCGGGGCGTAATATTCAAACATGTGTGCTCGGTTTGACTAGAATGGTCTATGCGGCAGCCGTTGCAATCATCCTTCATCTGTTCGATTATAGCGTTTGCGAGTAGTTGACCAACATGTATTTTCAGAATATCTGTAAGATTTGTGGGGTTTGTCCCAGCAAACTCATCCAAAGTCAGTGGCCAATTCAGGGGATATGGCGGCGAAAGCAATGGTGTGTCGGAGGCTGGAGGGTCATGGGGAGCAGTTGAATTTGGGGGTGATAGGTCTACCATCTCAAAATACTCTGTGTCCCCCGCACCATAGCCCCAAAATGCCCTCTCAAAATGTTCATCGTTCTTCGGATCATAGTCGCAAAATGCCCGGGCATCATCATATTCATCGCTGTCCGTATCTGCAGTACTGATGTTATGCCACCACGGGGGGTGTATACACGGTCCATTGCGGGTCCATCCACCATGAGAGGTCCCTTCATTCGAGTTTGATTCTCCCAATGAAGAAGTAGAATCCTCCATGGTGCGTGAATGGCGCAATATACCGGCAATAATGAGTTAGCATTTTACCTATAGTGTAGGAGGGGGTGGGCTGGTAGCTGCAATTGTTGGTCCATCGGTTTCTAGATCAGAGTGGGGCGTGGGTGCATCGTTTTCTAGGGCGCTGTACGAATTATGATTTACAGGACGGTTATCCATTGAGAATAATGTAGCGCCAGCTGGCTTTGGGGGATCACCGAGCGAGAAGCTACTATGTCTGGAATCACCTCTCTCTTGACCCACTGTCACATAGGCACAAATGCGGAGCAATGAAGTTGAGATGGACATGTCTAGACCGCTACACTCACATCTCATCAAACCAACCTCGGAAAGTGAAGTGACCATCACAGAGTCAAAACAACCACAAGAATGGCACAGAATCAGTCAAAGATGGAGCCAACAACTAGAGAAACTTGCAAACGTTCACGAGGTTGATGACGTTGTCAAATGTGGTAATTTCATCATTGGGCTAGATGGTGAATTCCGCATAGCAAAGGGGGTCTACTTGGGGTTAAGAGAGGATGGCACTGAAGTCGCCGTGAAGAGAATGCTGAAGGGGAAGAAATACTTTTCATGCCATCCAGAGCATGATCATCCTTCCATTGCACAATATATGGACCTTATAGAGGATGAAAACTTTGCCTACGGTGTTCTTTCATGCCATCCAGAGCATGATCATCCTTCCATTGCACAATATATGGACTTTATAGAGGATGAAAACTTTGCCTACGTTGTTGTTGAATTATGTGAATACACACTGGAAGAATACGTTAACTTAAGAGACGAGTTTCCTGGAGGCCGTCTTTGTGAAATGCTGATCGCAAAACAGTTTCTCATTAGTTTAAACACACTTCATCGACAGAATCCTCCAATTCTCCATTGTAATATCAAACCCCAGAATGTGATGTTTGGTAAGCTATAGATGAAAAAAAAAATAAGACAGGCAAACTATTGTATTATTGTCATTTAAAAAATATATGTATTTTTATTTATTTATACAATTTACCCTACAGATGTTACAAGGAAGGTGAAATTGTCCGATTATGGAGTACGTAGACAGGTGGACCACCGACAAACAATATATGCAACGAGTAGTGCAGGAAGAAAATGTTGGAAGGCGAAGGAGACCATTGATGAAGACTATGGCGGTGCGGTTGTACCATATACAAGAAGTGCCGACATACAGGTTTGTTTTTTTCCAGTATGAGAGAACCATTTAATCAAAGAAAACAATACAATCAGTCCCAACATTTCATTTTCATTCTAAAGGTGGCTGGGATGTTGTTATATTACATCCTGTCTGGAGGACATCATCCATTTGGTACAGGCCCACGGTGTGAAGTTAACATTGTGGATGGAATCTACAACCTCCACCATGTGCAGGATGTGCTCGCCAACGATCTCATCAAGAGGATGATCAATGAAGACCCAAAGAAAAGACCTACAGTGGAGGAATGCTTGGATCATCCATACTTTGAGGGAAACGAAAAGTCTGAGAGCAGGAAAACGTTTTCCCTTGTGTGCATAGGGCGTCATTTCCTCAATGCTAAACCCAATATCGCTAAACTTCTTTGCCTTTTTTTTTTTTTTTTTTTTTTTTTTTTTATTTTACTACTATATGTAAAAATCTACATTGCCAGTTAAAATCCATATTATGTGATGGGACGACTCCGAAAACGAATTGGAATGAATTGAACGGGTCTATTAAATGTAATGTGTAACATACTGGTGTAAATACATGCTCTGTTTCTCAGTAATAAAAAAAAATCAACATATTTTCATTGTTGTTTTTATTTCATATATATATATATATATATATATATATATATATTTACACTATTAACGTTGTTAGATTCTAGTTAGGTTCTTACGGTGGTAGTATACTAAACTTTGCGACTATTGTAACTAATTAGGATTATGCATTGGTGATGATCCTGCCTTTCTTTTGTTGGGGAGGGTGTAACGTATCCGGTACTGTATAAAAAACCCTGTTTGACCTCAAAGGTCGGCCATGATTAGTATGGCAGTTATTCTTTAGGCTCCACCTCTCCGGGGATGTTCTTAAATACGGAGAATAACCCTACATAACTGAGTAATCCTACAATAGAGACACTAGCTGCCCGCGAAGAAAGAAAGACAACATGTACTCTACCTGCTACCAAGATGAGAATAGGAAAGTTTGGACCTTATCCGACGGCCGGAAAATTCGTCTGTCGTTTTTTCCCTTCAAGAATCAGCGATTTATTGAACTCTATACATTGGAAACAGGCGACAGTATCTTTGAAGACCGGTTGCCTTACATACGCATCTATGCATCTGAATTTGAGCGATTGGTCCCTCCTATTCTTGAGTTCTGTAAGTACTTGCAATTGGATACAAAGATAAACCCTGGCTATATCAAGCCATCTCGATTTGTACGGGTGAGCTCTGAAATACCGTCGCGTGGTGACACTGACGGCTTCATCGTTGACTGTTCTAGGTCAAACTTATGGTTGCTACTAAGATACAAATCTCAATGCGGTACCCCAGTTGAAAGACCTAAGAGTATCATGGAGAAAGAGAAATGCTTTCCAATCCAACTAGCCGTTGGTGTGGATGATTTAGGGATTCTAAAGCATGTGATGTGTGAAGCCTTGGATTTCTTCACAAATATAGAGAATCAATCTTTGGACCTACTGGAAGGCTACCTTAGAGGCGCCAAACGTGTGGATTCACGATCATTGGACTACTTCAATGAAAAGAAACTGAGGCTTGTGGATTACCAGACAAGCCATTCCAGACCTACGGGGTTCTCGTTCGGTAATCCCAGACATAGTAGCTTCTCGCTCGGTGATCCCCCAAAGCCAGCTGGCGCTACATTATTCTCAATGGATAACCGTCCTGTAAATCATAATTCGTACAGCGCCCTAGAAAACGATGCACCCACGCCCCACTCTGATCTAGAAACCGATGGACCAACAATTGCAGCTACCAGCCCACCCCCTCCTACACTATAGGTAAAATGCTAACTCATTATTGCCGGTATATTGCGCCATTCACGCACCATGGAGGATTCTACTTCTTCATTGGGAGAATCAAACTCGAATGAAGGGACCTCTCATGGTGGATGGACCCGCAATGGACCGTGTATACACCCCCCGTGGTGGCATAACATCAGTACTGCAGATACGGACAGCGATGAATATGATGATGCCCGGGCATTTTGCGACTATGATCCGAAGAACGATGAACATTTTGAGAGGGCATTTTGGGGCTATGGTGCGGGGGACACAGAGTATTTTGAGATGGTAGACCTATCACCCCCAAATTCAACTGCTCCCCATGACCCTCCAGCCTCCGACACACCATTGCTTTCGCCGCCATATCCCCTGAATTGGCCACTGACTTTGGATGAGTTTGCTGGGACAAACCCCACAAATCTTACAGATATTCTGAAAATACATGTTGGTCAACTACTCGCAAACGCTATAATCGAACAGATGAAGGATGATTGCAACGGCTGCCGCATAGACCATTCTAGTCAAACCGAGCACACATGTTTGAATATTACGCCCCGATATTACTTCTACAATCATTTTAAAGATTTAATGAACAAGTTGTGGACTGATGATTTTATACCGAGGGTTATTAAGGTATTGAGAACTAGCGGTATTGAGGTAGGACCACTGCCAATGTCAAGAATCCATAGGCTATGTACATCTTATTTGCATTACTGGAAGGATTTACCCTGATATGATCCAAAAAATAATAATAATCAAGGACATAACTATTACCACTATGATTGACCTGATTGCATCATTGTATATATATCTATATATATATATATATATATATACATTAGAAATAGTTGATGACTGAGTATATTTGATGTCCTGGTGAATTCATTGTCTTGTATATTTTGCTCGATGTTGTGCTACAGTGTATGTTCATCTGCATAATTGTCTATTTTCTGATCAAAATAAAACCTGATAAACATAAGATACAGACTTTTGGTATGCTATTTGGTGCTGACCATGATCTAAAGACCTCGTATAGTATAGACTTACACAATTTTCTAAACTATACGATCTGAACTCTTGGAAAAACATCGGTACATCAGTATTACATGCTTTAGTATACACAATGTAGATAACCTGTTACATTTACACACTGCACCATCAGACATGGTGATGTTAAGCTGCTTGTATTAAAAACATGCATGACCCATTCTAACTATCCAGTATTTGAAACATTCAACCATATTTTATTATTATGCATGTAGTTTAGACTCTTCCTATGTGTCGTGAAAAATGCCTATGCCAAATCACAGAGTTTAGATAATTTAACTAGTATACATAATATTTACTAGTATGATGGCTGTTATTGCCTCGTAGTTATTGTCAACACAAAACATTGTGTTTTGTGTACAGACCCCGTCTACAGATTCGGGTTGAATTCCCTGGAAATCCATGGATGCCTATACCACCATGTAGTATAGACTATAGTCTATCTAACTTTAAATGTCAATAATACCTAATAGTAGCTATTGTAAAATGCCGTCAATCTACTCTAGTCATCAATCCGTATAATTGTAGGTGAACAACATAGTGTGTTCATCTAAAAATACATAGTCCACTCAACTCATTTCAAATTTAGTTACGCCAATATGATATACATGATTACTTTAAACATGTACCCTACTAGCATGATCTAACCGTACATTACTCAGTATTAACCCCAACCTCACAGCTCAAACGGCCACAGACATGCCCGGGGGATGCCTGAACCATGCACCATGCAAACGCCACAAAATACACCCCCATGTACCAAAAATAATCCAAGTCATACATTAAAATAAACCATTAAGCCAACCTGAACCATGCAAATGCCACAAAACATACAATCACTTACCAAAATAATACAACTCATACCTTAAACAAATCATTAAGACATCATGAACCATGTAAAAATTCCCCAACCACATACCCACATACCAAAAATACATCACCACGTACCAAAAATAACCCATGTCATGCATTAAAACAAAACATTAAGACACCCTGACCCATGCAAATGTCACAAAATACACCACCACCTACCACAAAATAACCCAAGTCATACATTAAACCAAAACATTAAGACATCATGAACCGTGCAAATGTCACAAAACATCACACCACATACCAAAAATAATCCAAGTTATACATTAAAACAAAACCTTAAAACAAACTGAACCGTGCAAATATCACAAAACATCACACCACATACCAAAATAACCCCAGTCATACATTAAACAAAACCTTAAGACAACCTGAACCATGCAAATGTCACAAAACACCACACCACATACCAAAAATAACCCATGTCATACAATAAAATAAAACATTAAGACAACCTGAAACATGCAAATGTCACAAAACACCACACCACATACCAAAAAATAACCCAAGTCATACATTAAACAAAACCTTAAGACACCATGAACCATGCATAACTCACAAAACACCACACCACATACCAAAAAATAACCCAAGTCATACATTAAATAAAACATTAAGACAACCTGAAACATGCAAATGTCACAAAACACCACACCACATACCAAAAATAACCCAAGTCATACATTAAAACAAAACATTAAGACACCCTGAAACATGCAAATGTCACAAAACACCACATCACATACCAAAATAATACAACTCATACATTAAAACAAAACCTTAAGACACCCTGAACCATGCATAACTCACAAAACACCACATCACATACCAAAATAACCCCAGTCATACATTAAACAAAACCTTAAGACACCATGAACCATGCATAACTCACAAAACACCACATCACATACCAAAAAATAACCCAAGTCATACATTAAATAAAACATTAAGACAACCTGAAACATGCAAATGTCACAAAACATCACACCACATACCAAAAATAACCCAAGTCATGCATTAAACAAAACCTTAAGACACCCTGAACCATGCATAACTCACAAAACACCACATCACATACCAAAATAACCCCAGTCATACATTAAACAAAACCTTAAGACACCATGAACCATGCAAATGTCACAAAACACCACATCACATACCAAAAAATAACCCAAGTCATACATTAAAATAAAACATTAAGACAACCTGAAACATGCAAATGTCACAAAACACCACACCACATACCAAAAATAACCCAAGTCATACATCAAAACAAAACATTAAGACACCCTGACCCATGCAAATGTCACAAAACACCACACCACATACCAAAAATAACCCAAGTCATACATTAAACAAAACCTTAAGACACCATGAACCATGCATAACTCACAAAACACCACATCACATACCAAAAATAACCCAAGTCATACATTAAAATAAAACATTAAGACAACCTGAAACATGCATAACTCACAAAACACCACACCACATACCAAAAATAACCCAAGTCATACATTAAAACAAAACATTAAGACACCCTGACCCGTGCAAATGTCACAAAACACCACATCACATACCAAAATAATACAACTCATGCATTAAAACAAAACCTTAAGACACCCTGAACCATGCATAACTCACAAAACACCACATCACATACCAAAATAACCCCAGTCATACATTAAACAAAACCTTAAGACACCATGAACCATGCATAACTCACAAAACACCACATCACATACCAAAAAATAACCCAAGTCATACATTAAAATAAAACATTAAGACAACCTGAAACATGCAAATGTCACAAAACACCACACCACATACCAAAAATAACCCAAGTCATACATTAAAACAAAACATTAAGACACCCTGACCCATGCAAATGTCACAAAATACAGCACCACGTACCAAAATAATACAAGTCATACATTAAACAAGACATTAAGACACCCTGGACCATGCAAAATGCACCATACACACCAGCACGCACGCACACGCACACACACCCACACTCACACAGCCCCCAGCAAAAGCATGTCCCTGACAGGGTCCATACGAACTATTGATCCCAGGACCACACACCCCAGATAGAATCAATACCGCTATCCCATAGCCTGCTCAGAAGAAGGGGGGTGCAATATGCCCACACATGGTATGCCTGGTCCCACACACCCCATAGAATCAATATCACCATGCCGACTGAGTCATAAAGATAATCAATATGCTGACTCAAACTGACAAACTGGCAAAGTCCACCCAAACACGATCAATATGATGAGATCCTCACACAAAAGCAGAACTACAATCATGATGACACTAACTGCCAAACTGGCAAAGTGCCATTAGCAGGATCAATCTGATGACGTCAGCGGAAATGGTAACTAAAATGTCCCTAGGGAACGCCTTCTCCTTGAAAATCCCCCCCTAAATAAAAAGGGTGGGAGGGAATATGGTCCCTAGGGAGCAAAAGTATCCTATACTACTACTGATGTGCTAGTTGGTGCCTTGCATGGTTTCCGCTGCCATCGGTGTATGAATGGGTGAATGTAATGCACAATCTCTGTAAAGCGCCTTGGATAAAGGCGCTATATAAATGCACCATTTACCATTTACCATTTACTGTCCCCGGTCACATATTTGTGAAGTGTCAAAGTTAATGCAGTTTGTTTTGTTCACAGACGACACAAATTATTTTGTTCAGGGGATAACTTAAAAAGTGTAGCAGAAAGCATTACAAATTAAATGGTTAAATTAAAAAGATGGTTTAATATAAATAAGTTATCATTGAATTTGAAAAAAAAAAGTTTATGATTTTCTCTAACTTGAAAAAGGATGAAATTATTCTCTCTATAGATGTAGTGAATATTGAAAGAGTGACTGCATTTAGGTTTTTGGGTGTTATATTAGATGAGAAATTATCATGGAAAAATAATATAGCATATATAAAAAAAAGTATTTTTATTTTGAACAAAGTAAAATATGATTTGGATACGAATGTATTGAGGATGTTGTATTGTACACTGGTTTTACCATATTTGATTTACTGTTTGGAAGTATGGGGTAACTCATTCAAGAGTAATATGACTCCTTTGATTATGTTACAAAAAAGAGCGTTAAGAATCATATATAAAGAAGATTTCAGAGCACACACCAATAGGCTTTTTATGTTATCAGGTATTTTGAAAATCATGGTTGAATTACGAACATGATTGGTGGTGTTCAGAGCGAAAAACAGATCATTACCAACACAGTTCACAAAACCAGAAGTTGAAGAGTTGTACAACAGTGTTTCAGTTTAAGAAAGTGTTTAAAAAGGAAAAAATATATAAAATATGAATTGGAAGATTAGACATAAGTGCTATTTTGTTCCCTCAGCGTTGTTGAGCTCTATGTTCTTTTGTCCTTGTTTTTCTTTCTTTTTTATTTGACGTAATCATGGTGATATATAAAATGTATGGTTGGTAGCAGCATCAATTAGATTTTTTTTAAATGATAGGGGCAGGTATAAATAAGATTTATCTTCTTCCTGCTCATTTTCTTTTCTGCTATGGAATATGTAAAAAATAATAAGTACAAAGTAAAAAAATAAAATAATGTAAAACCATAACTGAAATGAAATAAATAAATATGAAATGAAATTAAATTTATAAAAATGTATTATTTATATTATTCATTTATTATTACAGTACTATAATTTTGTATCATGTAATTTGCATGCATGCTATAGAAATCTACCACTGACCAGCTGAACCTCTTCAAATGGCTTCAATATGGTGCCACATCTCCTCCACTATATTCCATTCCTCCTTGGATAGAGAGGAGATATCTGCGTTCATGACGGACAGGGTGGAGACGATGGGGATAGCGGGGCAGATGACGGTAATAATCGTTCACTTGCGGATACAAGCACCAAAATTGGCACACATACTCCTTAGGGGTTGCTTTTAAAAAAAAAGCATTGTGCCAAAAAAAATCCAAGATGGCGGCCATTTTTCAAGATGTCTGACATTGAATATACAGTAATATTGCATTTTGCAATAAAGTCCCATAGACTTGTTCTATTTGAATGATCTTGGTGTAATACATTTTTCACTATGTAGATTCCAAATTTGGACCCATGGACTTACTCACTGGCTTCCTTGTGCCATATATCAGTCCCGGAACCCTAATATTCTGATAAATTAGAGGGTTGTGTTATGTCTGACTAAAATGGATGGCAATTTATATCTTGGTATAATTAAATGTTTAGTGTGTGTGTGTGTGTGTGGGGGGGGGGGGGGGGGGGAGGGGTAGCTCAAAAGAGTGGATGTCAACGCACAGCCATGGCACACTGGTGGCACCGCTGCTGTGAAACTCAGCATGGGGTTCAGTATCAGTTGAGTAATTAGCTTGGTGTAGCTGAATATTGACGTCAGTGTCCCAAATGTTGTCTAATAAGCCCTGCATCAGTTAGCTTGTACCATCAGTTAGCTTGTACCTTGTACCATATATCCGTACCGGAATCCTAATATTCTGCTAAATTTGAGGTTCATGTTACAGTACGTATGACTCGGCTAAAATGCATGGTACATGGCACTGTGGGATCACTCTTTGTCTAGTCTCTACCCTTTGACCTGTTCGACTTGGGTACAAGACTCCTGCCGACATAGCTCTAGGGGTCATGGAAACACGCAAACTGCCCACCACGATAAGGTGATGTTCCCGTCGAGGCAGGAGTCTTTTTTTTTTCTTTTTTTTTAATTATTATTATTATTATTATTACAAGTAGGTGCAGTAGGCCTATACTTGTTTTTCACATACTGTCTTGCTGCTTGGATGAGTAGGCCTATACTACAACGCTTCTAAACCTCGCACCTGCACAGTGCCGTGCAGCAGGTCAGACCAAAGGAGTAGCATTTGCATCGACTGCAGCATTCCGATTTGCATCCACACTTGGTCAGCTGCTGGAAACTCTCTGCCAGAGGCACAACACGGACCGAACGCCGAAAAATCCGTCCCCCCGTCCCCCCCACCACCCTAGGGGAGGGGGGGATGGGGGGGTCTAACCACAAAAACGTGGGGTTATGGTTAGGGTTTGGGGTCGGACTACAGAGAGGTTGTTTCAGTGACTCAATGTACATACAAAACTGCGTTTTGGCACAGTTATTATTATTATTATTATGAATTACCTGGCTGTGATTCCTCCTCCTCCACAAAAACGTGGGGTTATGGTTAGGGTTTGGGGTCGGACTACAGAGAGGTTGTTCCAGTGACTCAATGTACATAAAAAACTGCGTTTTGGCACAGTTATTATTATTATTATGAAATACCTGGCTGTGATTCCTCCTCCTCCCCATTTGTCTCAAAACGTAAAAGTTTAACCACATTATCAGCAGCGCCTCGAACAGGTCAAAACTCACTGACCATCTGATCTGTAAGTTAGCCTATCCTATATAAAATGTACAACACCTGGGAAGTTTTCAGGAGAGGATGTTTTAACATCAACATATATAGTTAGTGTTAAACCCATGCAACTCGAGAGGAAAGAAAAACCTGCAGCGCCTTACCTGCATGTTGACAGTTGTGCTTAATAGCGGCGTGACCGGCGTCGATCTCCTCCTTTCCCCAAATCCCCCAAAATAATAATATAATTCCCAAAGTGGGGTCCGGGGACCCCCAGAGGTACAACTACATGATAGTTTGTGGCATGTCATGTGGACGCTCTCAGTTTTTTTAATTAACATTGATTATCAATTGGAGTCCCACTCCCACCGCTAGACATGGCATTACAATAGGGTCCGTCGGAGCTGTATAAATCTTCTCTTATGGGGGTCCTTCTCTTCTCTTCAAATGGGGGGGTCCGCAGGCTAATACGTGTCCATTTGGGGGTCCTTGACATGAAAAGGATAAAGTAAATCCATTCATCTACTGATCGTCTGACCAAAGTGGTGCGTGACACCAAAAGTGCTGACCTATTGAATCCTGTTCCTGTATTATTAGAATCATTACAGAGTGCAAAGCACATTGGGTCACTGATTGCGGTGTAACAACTCCCAACTTCCGAAAACAGTAGAACGGGCCAAACCATTTTGGGATTTAAACAGGGGTGGATCAAATATATGCTTCAAAATATATCGCGTTTATGAACGCAGGATTTCAAAAGTATTACTCCTAAGATAACTTTGGAGCCAGGGGGGGACCCCCCCAGCCAGGGGGGACCCCCTAACTCATCTGGGGGGGACCAATGTGACGCTGGCAGGGGATTCGTCCCCTGCGTCCCTGCGGCTATTGCGCCCCTGCTCTCTGCAATGGGTGGGATCTCTGTCCAAACAATCTGCCACAGATCTCCTTTCTTGGTCCAGCCCCAGTTTTCAGGAGTCTGCATTTCTGGTTGACATACTGTTGACTGATTCCAGATGCAGGCCACTTCAAGTTCTGTCTTTGGCCAAAAGCAACTCCTGAAGTGCCTGCAGAACACTGACTGCAATGACGACAACATCTGTGTCGTTTGCTTTGACCATGATGACCTTGCTGCCTGCTTCTGTGGCATGCCTGGCATGCACAAAGATCCGTGTGTCAGCTTCATGACTGCATGGTGCCACCCCAGCGACATTGATAGTGCTGTTACTGATAGCATCTTCTTCCTTGGTCACAATTACCACATTTGGTGTGGCCACACATGCTATCTTATCAGCTAGAAAGTTGAATAGCTCGGCTTTGGGGAGGCATACTATCATCCGACAGAGCATTGCTCCGAAGGAGCAATGCTCCGAGGTGCGCTGCGGGTCGGGAGAGGGTTGCGGTTAGGTTTAGGTGTCTGCCCCGGGGGAGGTTAGGGTTAGGGTGAGGGAGGAGGTAGGTTGTCGTTCGGACTAATGCTCCGTCGGATGAAAGTACTGCACTCTCGGCTTTGTTGTCATTTTCTCTCAGAAAGTTTTTGAGGGGATTTTGCCCAAACCTTGTCGAACTCTTTTTGGGGGAAGGAGGGGCAGTTCAAAGTTATGTGCCTGCATATTGTGTGATATGTAATGTAAAGTTCACCATATTAAACAATTATCATCGTTCTAGGCTGTGGACAAAGCGTAATCTGTTGATACTTTGTCCAGCCACTACTCTGCGCTGAGGTACAAGATTCAAACCGTTTATAGTATATTTGTATTGTTTTTCCTAGACTTGCTGCACATCCCTGTGTGTAAAGAGGAGGTTCCACCTGAAGAGGAGAGGAGCTCTAGTCTGGTCCAGGAGGAACCACAACCTCCACATATTAAAGAGGAACAAGAGGAGCTACTTCAAAGACCAAACGTGGCTGGTGGGTCAACGTTGACATTACTAGCAGTGAAAAGTGAAGATGATGATGAAAACAGAGAGACAGAACCTATAGCCGGCACCTCAACTGAACACATGAAAACACAAGCTGATGTAGAGGACTGTGGAACATCACAACCAACTAGTAATGACCAGCTCGTATCTTCACACTATTCTGAATCTGACACTGAAGACAGTGATGAGTGGGACGAGACCAGGGGAGGTCTGTCAGCTTCAAACACACTGAAATTACAAACTGACTCCATGAGGAGTCACACAGGGAAGAAAAGTTTTAGCTGTACATATTGTGCCAAAATGTTTAATCAGAAGGGAAATCTAAACACACACATGAGGATTCATACAGGCGAAAAGCCATTTTCTTGTACAGTATGTGGTACAGGCTTTACTCAGACGGCTCATCTAAAAATACACATGATGTCTCATACAGGGGAAAAGCCATTTTCTTGTACAGTATGTGGTAAAGGCTATGTTAGCACCAGTAGTCTAAAAACACACATGTTGACTCATACAGGGGAAAAGCCATTTTCTTGTACAGTATGTGGTAAAGGCTATGTTGGCACAAGTAGTCTAAAAACACACATGATGACTCATACAGGTGAAAAGCCCTTTACTTGTACAGTATGTGGTAAAGGCTTTGTTAGCACAAGTCGTCTAAAAACACACATGATGACTCATACAGGCGAAACGCCCTTTTCTTGTACAGTATGTGGTAAAGGCTGTGTTAGCACAAGTCATCTAAAAACACACATGATGTCTCATACAGGTGAAAAGCCCTTTTCTTGTACAGTATGTGGTAGAGGCTTTACCCAGACGGGTCATCTAAAAATACACATGACGACTCATACAGGCGAAAAGCCAGTTTCTTGTACAGTTTGTGGTAAAGGCTTTACTCATATGGGTAATTTAAAAGTACACATACATACAGCTCATACAGCGGGAAAGCCTTTAGTTTAGATATATGATCAGTCTAATCCAAGAAAGCTAGAGAAGGAAAAGACGCCAACACAATTTTCTCTACCATGCAATTCAAGCCGGCAGTTCCGTCACAGTGGATGGCAATATGCTGCCGAAACTGCGGGGAATACATTGGTGTCAATGGAGTTGAGTGGACAAGCACACAAACAAACTATTGCTGAACCCTTGTAAAATAATCACTTCTGGAAACGAAAAGAAAACATATAACACATTATTGTCTGCTGTGTTGCTTTTTGATGTGTACACTGTGTGATTTTATAGAGCTATCCAAAGAGCACAAATACGTTTTTATTTTATTTTATACAGTATATATATTTTTTTCATCCCACAATTTTGTAACCCATTTTTCACCCCTGTGTCAATCATCTAATGTGATCCTGGGCTCTACACACCCTCCACCAACCTAGTCCCCATATATGGGGGACAAGGGGAGAGCAACGGACTTGAACTCATGCTTCCTTCATGCCTGAGTGTCCAAGTTGCTCCATTTCACCTGGTTGGACGTAGCGCGTGGAAGGAACACGCGCTAAACAAATAAGTTTCTGAACGTGAAGACTGTCTGCAATTCCAGCTGGCAGATTCGTCACAATGGGTGACTGAAGCAGACATAGACTGCGTGGACAAGCTTATAAATAAACACTTTCTGAATGATTGAGACCATTGTAAAAGAATCGCCTCTGTAACATATCAGAATACATCACACATTACTTTCTTGTTTTTCGATGTACACACTACATCATTTTATTTAGGTATCCAAACAGCAGAGATTGTAAGTTTCTCACTGCTCAACAGGTGTTGATAGACAAGTATGCTACCCATAATATCTTGCTAATAGTAAGGGCATTTTATCAGGTATTTGACCAATCTGGGAACTAAATCGTTACCAAGAAATTTCTTCACCAATGTGTTTCTAAAGGTGTCTAATAACATGTACTAAAAGTTTGAAATTCAACTCCTGGGGGAAATTGAGTTATTAGCATAATATGTGACCATACCCATAACATCCTATGTAGCATGTGACATATGAAACTAGGGGGGTTTTCATGATTCTGAATCCATTCCAAGCATTAGTTTTGCACAAAAAACACTCCTTGGGAGGAAAACGGCCATAGCCGTCATCACAAACGTGATGAGTGGATATGGCCTAATCTAGCCCAAGGAGTGTTTTTTGTGCAAAACTAATGCTTGGAATGGATTCAGAATCATGAAAAACCCCTAGTTTCATGTCACATGCTACTTAAAGAATGATGAAATTTTTACTTTTTGGCCTTATATAGGATGTTATGGGTATGGTCACATATTATGCTAATAACTCAATTTCCCACAGGAGTTGAATTTCAAACTTTTAGTACATGTTATTAGACACATTTAGAAACACATTGGTGAAGAAATTTCTTGGTAACGATTTAGTTCCCAGATTTTCATAGATTTCTCTTACTATAATGCTATTTCTACTGAAGCTCCTTTAAATTGAATTGGGACAATATTTAAAAAAAATCTAATTAATCAGAGGCTTTGTAAATAATTTATCTCGATTAATCACATTTTAATCGCATATCATTATTTGACCCGAGAACAGTGAGAAAGCCATTTTTTCAAATGGATTTTGGTATTCTAGTGAATCGATGAATAGTGAATACATACGTTTAAGCAATAAAACATTGTTTTTGTCGTAATAATAGGGGTAATAATCTCAAAATTAATAATGTATATAGAGCTTTTCTGAGTACCCAAAAATGGTTTACAAGGGGGACATAATTCAAAAACAACTATTAGGCGAAAAACACTAAGTAAATAAATTAATTAGCTGGGGAAAGCAATAGTGAAGGTTTGGATGGTGGGGGCAAGTCTCTGAGAGTTTTGGGGAATGCATTCCACAGGGTTGGGGGGGCTTGGTGCAGCAAATATGTGACATGACCATAAGAAAACACCTCTGTGTTTCTTCCGTGGACATACAGTAACAGCCATAGCAGATGTAAAGATTTTACATTTTATTTGGCCATAACCGTTTAGTTAGAAACCATGTCATCTGGACGGGTCCTTGAACTGCTGCTGGGAGTTGGAATAACGTTAGCTCTGATCCATAGTGTTAGAATGAGGAAAGTAGGCTTTCACATATTTTTTGTGCTAAAAATGAGGGGCTGCACAGCCTGCACTTCCACGGGTGTGAGGGAAAAGGATCTAATTAAAACTGTTTAGCAGCCATAAACGTCAATACGTCTAATTGCCTATTAAGTAATGGATGCCATGGGCGTAAAGACGTATACCTTGGGAATTCAAAATATATATATATATATATATTTTCATCCATATTTTGAAAATTCCTCTATTCTGGTGTACAGGTGATGACATGCACATTACATGCATAATAGAATTACAAATGATTTCTTTCTTTATAATGGGATATTTGGCACTCAAAGCTAGGGTGGCCAGACGTCCGGTTTCACGCCGGACAGTCCGGTTTTAGACCCACCTGTCCTCCTCCCACCTCAACCTCTGGCCGGACACATAATTGTCAGTTTTTTTGTGATATACAGTGCTTGTGTCATAACTGTCATTTACGTCGTCTGCCTGGGTATTAAAATCTCCAGCGAGCTTGCCACACTGTCTTAAAATGAGAGAGGCGAGTGGAGACGTTCTGAGTGTTGCCTGTCCGCTTAATTATAAGCGACTTTGGGCTTGTTTTATATAATAGGGCGGCTACTAAGCCTAGTCAGGCTTTTTGTCTCCACCAGGCCGAAGGCATGTGGGGAGAGTATGTTTTGCACTCCGTCCGTCCGTGTGTCCGTCCGTCCGTCCGTCCGTCCGTCCGTCCGTGAGCAGCTAATCTCGGCCACCGTTAACCCCATCGATGCCAAATTTTGCACACACACTCCCTGGATGCCAACGATGAACCTCTGCCCCAAACTTTCCACAACGGCCTGTTATAGCGCCACCAGGAGGCCGCTTTGTGCAAAACAAGTTTTTGCACAGTACACCTACAGATTTTGTCCAAACATCACGCAAATTGGTACACAGTCTCTCTAGAGCCATTCAACGAAACCGGTCTTTCAGATTTCTCACACTCCATCCTGATTGGTTAAGATTGGCTTCCAAAATTCACAGGAGTGCTCAGTTTCAAACAAAATGCTGCAAATCATGAGCAGAGATTTCCGTGAAATTGTGCACCCACATTCCCACTAGGCCGAGGACGAAATGCCACATGAACAATTTCAACTCAGCCTCAAGGTGGCGCTATAACTGGCCGAAAAGTGTTTTTACCTCTAACTGCACGGATCTGTGGATAACGTTGTATGCCAACTCCCTAGAGGCCAAGGAAAAACCTTTGCCTGGAATTTTCCACATCTGCTCTTTATAGCGCCACCAGGAGGCCGACATATGTAAAACACATTTTCTATTATTACTCCTTCAGATTTTATCCAAATTTCACACAAATCGGTATACACTATCTCCATAGTCATGTGATCAACACGGAGCGGCACCATTTCCCATCTTCCATCCTAATTGGCTAAGATTAGCTTCCAAAGCTCACACGATTCGTCCTTCGAAAAAAGGCCACAAATCACAAACACAGTGTGCAATTTCCGTTAAATTATACACGCACATTTTCACTAGGCCGAGGACGACATGCCACAATTTTCCTCAAAATCAGCCTCACGGTGGCGCTATAACAGGCCAATTCCTGTTTTTAGCTATAACTGCATCGATCTGTATACAACTTATGTATGCACACATGGAAAAACATTGTACCTGCATCCCTCCAACACAAACCTCCGGCCCAAATCTTCCTCAACAGCCTGTTATAGCGCCACCATGAGGCCACAACCTGACCTGCCCTGGTGGAGACCTGTGCCGATTGGCACTTTGTCTAGTTGGGCTTGTTTTCATAGACATGGTTGCTTGGTTCTCTTCCAAAACCTGGCAACACTGCCAGTGGGATGGTCGGTTTGTTTGTTGTGCTCTCACAATCACTTTAGTATAGTTAATAACAATGCAGAGATAAATAAACAAAATATGCCGAAATGAAAAACTACATTTAATGAGCAATGGAGCAAGGAACTCAACATCATAAAGAAAGGGAGGCTAAAGCACTGTGAACATAGGCTACTGGCATCATTCTATGTCCCACACCGATGACCATAAGACTGTATAAAGAAACCCACAAGAAAGAGATTAAACATAAAACATATCTAAACATGAAATAAAATAAATTGATTATAAAATGAATGGCCTTTGTGGTACCCTATAATTTAAAAAGGTTAATTTAATTAGCAAATATATGTTCTCTGTGGACATAATGCTGGAGATGATGGTGGTGAAAATCAGGTGCAATAGTAGTAGTAGGCCTAACAATATTAATATCTGGGGGGGTCGGGGGAGCGAGCCCCGCAAAAGTGTCCACCTTTCTGAGGTCTTGCAGGTGGCCACCCTACTCAAAGACTAAACTGGTGGCGCTGAAAGAGTTTAAGTACCATATAACTCCTCCTGAGTCCTAACTATGCTATCGACCGGAGCTACTGTTGTTGACGTTAGCTTCCAGGCTAGGCTTGGTGCAACATGTTTCGCATCGAGCCGATACTGGAGGCTTGACGAGGTGCAGTGATATGTGAATTATTTATTGAATAATTACACACAACTGTGCTGTAATCCATGCTATCATTGGATAGCCTTTTAAATCCTATTTCCAATCCACGGGGACAAGCAAAGTGATCTCAGCGGCTTCCCCCGGTCTGGTGAACAGTCTGGTGGTGTTATTGTCTGAGAGGACACGGACACTTCACTCAGTGAACTGAACTGGGTGGTGCGCACTGCGCAGGTCCGTCTGAAAACTGTCCAGTGACAACGTCCCGCGGTGAAAGAAATAGTGTGATTAAAATGCGTTATTGCATAACGTGTTGTACATTCTCTTCATGTAATCATTTTGCTGGGGATTACTATACAGTTGAACTACGTACAGTAAAACATATGTTACCATATACACTAATTAAAAGCATGATGACACGTGGTTACAATGTTACAATGAAACATGTTCTCTGAAATTATTGGGAGTCGCACATGAATATGAAACGTACATTTTGTTTTATTATAAAATGCATTATCTCCCTTCAATGTCAATCAGTGATGTCAATCACTTTCTTCATGGTGTGGGAATGAAGAATCAATTCTGAGGAAAAAACGTTTGTTTAGTGATACTATGCTAATTTATATATATTTAGTTTGCTTTGCTACATGACAATTTGACAATGCATGAAAAGCAAGACGTGTCTGCAGCGGCTCTGTCTAATTCCTGAAGAGTGAATACTTTCTTCCAAAACAAATCCAACCGTTTACTGGTTCAAGAAAAAGGAGAAGCAGACTTCACGTTGTACAAGATAATAATAATAATAAAACTTTATTTGTATAGCACCTTTCATGACATGAAATGCAGCTCAAAGTGCTCTACAGAACAATGGAGAATAAAAGAAAAGCAAGGCAACGACATTAAAAGAACAAGCAGTAATGCAATACAGTGAGGACATGAATAACAAAAAAATTAAAAAATAAATGATCAATTAAAAGCGATGTTGTAGAAGTGGGTCTTGAGCTGAGCTTTAAAAATGTCTACAGAGGTTGCCTGACGAAGGTACTGTAGAGTAATTTATACACATGCACGCACATAGACGCACACGCGCACACACGCGCGCATGCAAACTTACACACACGCACACACATAAATGGGGACATGTATAGTTACATTGATTCATACAATGTTATGTTCTGTAATGCAGTTCACATCCAGGTATGGTTTTGTTGTTAAGATAAAGACGATATGGGCCCATACGTGTACACACGCACGCATGGCGCACACACACGACACACACACACACACTCACATACATGCACACAAGATGTTTAGACTTACATCACTTACATCTATTTCACAAACTGTTGGTGATTGTGTAATTGCTTATAATGTTATGTTCAGCTATGCATCACACACAGAGAGTTCAATAATACTATGGAACATTCTGTACGGAAATGCGATTGTCAGGCTGCCGACCCGGAGTATGTGTGTGGAACCAAGCAGGAGATCGAACACAAGAATGACTGATATAAAACACTTTACTTAACTTAGGAATCAAAAGAACACAGGAAACGCCACACAGGGCAGGAACTAAAACATACAGGAACAGCAGCGCAAAGCTGGCGTAGAACCAAACTATAAACCGACACAGAGTCCCACAAACACACCACTTAAATCCCAAAGTCATTAGTAGGCACAAGTGTCCACAGCTGTGTTCCCAGGAGGAAACTGTCTCTCAGGTAGGCTGGGGGAGGGGAACACACAGGGTAGGTAGGAGAGAACATAAGGGTGGCGGACCAGGCATGGGACGTTCTGGGACAGGACGTGACAGCACCCCCTCTCCAAAGGCCCGCTCCCCAGGGACCGAAGAAGGAGACAGGGGGGGCAAAGCCAACCTGGAGACCAGGATCCGGACTCCTCGTGGGGGGGGAGGGTGGGGTAAGGCGCCGGTAAGGCGCCGGTTAACCGGACCACGGGGCCCAGCAGACATGCCCGGATGGCACCCCCGACAACGGCCGCATGGCAGGAACCCCCCTGGCATCAACCACGGCGAAGGTGGGAGTCGTCCTGCCACCGACATGAGCCGGGAGCCCACCGGACAGAGGAAGGGGAGAGCAGAGGGGAAAGGCCGTGTCCAGCATCGGGGCCAGGGAGAAGGGAGGACGAGGAGGACCGGGGGAAAGGGGACCGGGCAGCGGTGAGTCCTTGACGACTGAAGGCAGGCTGCCGAGTGCGGACCCCCCTCAGTCAGAACACAGGGGACGAGGCGAGGGCCGCTACCCCCGAACGAAGACCCCAGCAGCCTGTCAGCATCTCGTCATCGCCGACCCGGGAGGAAAGGACTAAACAGCGGACAGCACACACACCAAGCAAACAGGGCACAGTAACCACATACTCAGGAACCCATACACACACACACTCCAACAACACTCATACGAAAAACAGGAGAGAAAAGACAAGAGGTGAGAGACAAATTCAACACAACACATACAGCTCAAATGAAAAAAGCCTCGCAGGACTAAAAAAAAAACTAAACACAGTAGAAAAAAACCACTCAGGGCTACGTAGAACAAACTAAAACGACCCCCTCGGGGCACTCCGGAGCTCTCCGTAGGAGAAACGCTTAGAACTAAAGCCTCGCACGGCACAACTAGCGTTTACCAATAAAACAGAAATAACAAAAAAAGGCGTCAAAGCTTAAACGTGCCTTACGGGTCTGACAGGGTAGCGGATGATGACAGTGGCCAGGTAGGCTGCAGTATACGCAGAGGCCTTCCCTGAGCCGTAGGTCCCTCTTGTTGTCTGGATGCCGACCTCCCTCTCCGGGCTGGAAATCCATGGAACGCCGCTGACTGAAACTCGCCTTCTCTCTCTCGACGGAAGGACCCCAGGACGGCTCCGCCGCACTGATCCCCGGAGAACCGAAGACGAAGGTGCCTCTCCTGACCTCCTCCACTGGCACGGTTTGTGTCGCAGCATTACGCACAGTCGGCACGGTTTGCGTTCCCACTTCCCTAGTGGGAACTCGACGTACCGCCGGATTGAAGTTGAGCCCCCGGAGCGACAGCATCATAAGGGTGAGGGGACCGGCGATTCTCGCTTCTAACGCCGCAAAGCGTTCGTCCAAAATCCGTTCCAAACCACCCTCCTGGTGGTCCTCGCAGCTCTCCCCCTCCGACCCGCTCCATGCTGGTTCCATATTATGGTCGGTTTATACTGTCAGGCTGCCGACCCGGAGTATGTGTGTGGAACCAAGCAGGAGATCGAACACAAGAATGACTGATATAAAACACTTTACTTAACTTAGGAATCAAAAGAACACAGGAAACGCCACACAGGGCAGGAACTAAAACATACAGGAACAGCAGCGCAAAGCTGGCGTAGAACCAAACTATAAACCGACACAGAGTCCCACAAACACACCACTTAAATCCCAAAGTCATTAGTAGGCACAAGTGTCCACAGCTGTGTTCCCAGGAGGAAACTATCTCTCAGGTAGGCTGGGGGAGGGGAACACACAGGGTAGGTAGGAGAGAACATAAGGGTGGCGGACCAGGCATGGGACGTTCTGGGACAGGACGTGACAGCGATACTGGCCAGGCCAGACCAGATGTTTTCAGTAAGGGGCTTCATCCATCACGCGCGCACACCACCCTAGCTATACGTGCGCATAGACACACTGAGATACGAATATACATACACCGGTGAGATCATGTATAACACACACGCACGCACACTTCACGCACGACAGGGGTGCTGAATAGGAGACCCCAAGTAGGGGTGTAGTCGTGGAGGGCCCGGATTGGGTCGAACACACATAAATACAGACGCACACACCGAGAGGGCCGAGTGATGAGGTCATGGCAAGAATGTGGACCATTTCGATAGGATAAGAGCCAGAAATTCTTAACCCACCCATTTTTAACCATGCACGGGCATAGAAAGCAACGCATTTACAGCATATAAAGGTGGAGACAAAGGACCCAGTTTTCAGTTCTGATCAGGGTCTGTGTAGGTTCCGTTTTTCAGTGCTCATTCTCCTTCCCTCCCTTCCCAAATGTAACCCTTATCTTTTATAATAAATGAACATAAGTGAAAACCTTGCAGAGTCTTCATGTAACCCCGACAGATGACAAGCCGACCAACCAGAGAAATACACCACAGTACAGTGGGAGCTTGTTCCATGCCGACGGCCCGTAGAAGCAAAAAGCTGCTTCCCCGTATTTTTTAGTTGCCATTTTTTTAGGCAAAGCGAGCAGGCCAGCAGTGGAAGACCTTAGGGGGCGGTTTGGGACATATTTAGGCAGGCAGTCATGTAGGTAGGAAGGTGCGAGACCATTGAGAGCTTTATAGACAAGTAAAATAATTTTAAAATCAATCCTAAAAACAACCGGAAGCCAGTGCAGTGATGCCAAAACTGGAGTAATATGTTCTCTCATCTTAGTTCTAGTTAAAACTCTGGCTGCTGCATTTTGGACAAGTTGTAATCTGTCAGTTGTGGTGTGCGTGCTGTTGGCCTGTTGCATGCCTCGCCCATGCACTGTAGAGCCTGCATGTACACATCTTGTTACCGGGGCGGACCGTATCTTTTCTATTCAATCTTGAATCGTAGATAGTGAAAGCATGCTGCTGCATGCAGTCTATGCGGGAAATATCAGACCATAGTAAATAATCAGTACGCGTGCGTACGCAAAACGCAATTTTTTGGGGCCTTTCAGCCACAGGCAAACAGCGTTTTCAGCGACTCAAGCGGAGGTTTTTGGAAACGGATAAATAAGTGAAGTTTTTAGAAAATATCCGGATCAGTGGATCTGTGTAGTCATGCGAAACGGAGCTTTTGAGAAACGATGATGGCACCGCTTATTAGCGCATTTTTACTATAATTAGGTGAAGAGAAGAAAGCTTTTCTCTCACTTGGTAGAGCAATGGTAGACACTTTACCATTGCTCTGGCGACTTTGCAAGTCCTGCACAGAAAATAATAGCAGAGTCAGACCTATAGAAGTGCACACCACGTCCACAACCAGTTGTGGCTATATTTTCCAGGTGTATAATAAATGTGACGTTATAATGTTGGCTATTAAAAGTTCATGCACGCACATTGTAGGCATGCAGGCACAGTGAGTGCATGACAACGGAATGCAGTCAAGGGTGCGCCCTTTATTACTTAAACAGGAGAGAGATGTGCCATTATGCGCACGGCGACCCACTGTATACTTTCTTCTCACCAACCACGCTATATGCGATTGCATTCACACCTCTCTATCTCTCTCTCTGCACCCTCTCTCTCCATGACCATGACCATGAAATGGAGAGTAAAATTCAGCATGATAATATAATTTCACATGCGGCTATGCAGGCATAGACTTGTTGGTGTAGCCTACTGCGCAATGACATTTGGCCATTGGTAGGTTAATTGGTAGGTTAATATCAATTTACAATTTACAATACAATTTAGGCATTTAGCAGACGCTCTTAATCCAGAGCGACTTACATTTAAGCAAGAACAAAAGCATGGGAATACATCACATAAAAGCATTTATCAATATCATGAAACATGCGTAAGCTAAGAAAGTAACAGTGGAATATCTATATAATGAAACTATACATACACTATACATATAAACTATACATATTTACTACTATGCTATACACATGGCGTGCTATGACTATATACAATACAATTATAGTGCTGTCTACATAACATGCTATAAGTCTGTGTCAAATGCTATCTAAGCCAACAGAAATGCTATCTAAGGGGTTAGGGTAAGTGCTATGGGCCATGATGGAGTCTGAAAAGGTGGGTTTTCAGGCTACGGCGGAAGATTGGGAGTGATGCTGCAGTTCTGACTGCAATGGGAAGTGCATTCCACAGTTTTGGAGCCAGAAGGGGGAAGAGTTTGGGACGTGTGGAGCGTTGTCCCGGCGTTTTTAGTGAGGGTACTTCCAGTTTCCCTGCGTTGGCTGATCTGAGTGCGCGGGAGGGTTTGTAGGGTTCAATCATACTTGTAAGATATGGGGGAGCCATACCTTTGGTTGCTTTGAATGCCAGCATCAGAGTTTTGTATTCTGTGCGGGCAGCGACCGGGAGCCAGTGGAGGGAGCGGAGCAGGGGGGAGACATGTGAGAATTTTGGCTGGTTGAAGACCAAGCGAGCTGCTGCATTTTGGATCAGCTGGAGAGGTTTAAGTGCACATGCTGGTAGGCCAGTAAGGAGGGAGTTACAATAGGCGAGTTTTGACAAGACTGTTGTCTGGATTAGGAGCTGGGCTGATATCCACAGTTTATCTGTAGCAGTCCGCAATTAACCTGTTGTTCAAGCTTTGCACTCGGCACCAATACAAATGAAATCACCAGTCCGCACTGGACAGAGCAGAGCCTTTGCTCGCTGCAGTTTATGCAACATATGATAAGTTTTAAAGTTGTTAATTAACAGTGATATATAAACATGAACAATCGGATTGATATCCATGTAGTTTCCATGCAGGCACAAGCTGCATTTCTCAGCGGTGACATCGTTTCTCAAAAGCTCCGTTTCGCATGACTACACAGCTCCACTATTCCGGATATTTTCGAAAATCTTCACTTATTTATCCGTTTCCAAAAACCTGTTTGGCTGAAAAACCAGCAGTGGACCTAATGAGCCAAAGTCCCGACACCTGTGCAATTTCCAGCCTCTGCCTGAGCCAATTGATTGCCATGGCAAGTGGCAACTCCAGCCTAAGCTTCATTCATTCAACAAAATCCCCACACACCTGCCATTTCCTAATAGTCCACTTCTCAGCCACTCGACACACACACACACACACACACACACACACACACACACACACACACACACACACACACACACACACACACACACAGACACACACACACACACACACACACACACACACACACACACACACACACACACACACACACACACACACACGCACACACGCACACACACACACACACGAGTAAGGGCAACACAGCATATCTTCACCAGAATAACAATATCTATAGAAGCTCACACAGAGCAGTTTATTGCCAAGCCAACCAAACGGGTGAAGGATATGTTTCTGTTGCCGATCGTCGGAGATGATGGTGGTGCTGAACAACTTTAAAATATTTGTCTGGCTTTTTCTGATCTTTTTATTAACAGAGTAAAGCATAAATTATGGACAGACTAAAGTAGTAAATATACCTAAAAATTTTACTTGCGTGAATAAGTGCATTACATAGTAATTGTACACAGTTACAGTACTTTCACCACTGCCATTAACCTGTACTTATGCTGGCTTAGTTACTACAGTATCCCATCTAATTGTGTTGGATGTTTCACACCAGTAACATGTCTTCACGTCTTTTTGTAAAGTGGGAATTTCCAGAGCTGAATATTCCTGAGGACAAACTAGTGAGTTAAAGGAGGATTCTGCCTCCACACTCCTAAATGATGCAACACTGTGTTACATTAACAGTATTCTATTGTATAGTAGTGTACTGCTATTTATTGTTTTCTATTCTGCTGAGAAGTATACTCACTTCACTGTTTTTTTATTGTATTAGTTTTGTGGCTCATATTGCATTGACTTGGAGTTCAATAATACTTTTTTGATACCTTGACTCTTATTAGTTTTATTTTTCGTCACAAGGGGGTTAGAAAGACTCCTATTAAACCCTCAAATAAGATCCATGACATGTCATGCAAGTTTCTTTATAAATCAATATGTGGCTGACATCCTTTGAATTACATTAAAAAAAGGCAAGAATAGGATAAAAAACCTCAACTCAGTAATTTTGTAGTTCAATGAAAGCACACAGATAACAGTCCGTACTCTCAAACTGTAGTTGTGAAGTTGCCCGAACGGCCATGGCTCCAAGAACAGTCAGAAATTGTAGTTAAGGGCTTTTATTTTCCCCAAACTCCTCCACCAAAAGTCCAGACAATTGTTCAGTGCAATAATTCTCAATAGCAAACTATATTACAGGCAACAAAATAAAGGAAGGACAAAAAGATAAATAAATACTTGGGCAACACTCCTTAACAAAAGCTTATGTAAACACCCATCCCATTCCGATGTTATAGAAAGCAGTTTGATCATGCATATGTATATATAATTATATATAGGGCACGGGTAGACAGTATTGTTTTAGATTATTTATTAAAATGCACAGCAGCAGTTTTGAGACCAACACATAAGCTAAACCAAAACGCTGTTTAGGAGGAGAAAATATGTCACTGACTAATCTAATTATCCTTCATGTAACCCACATGTGAAATTAGGGTGTACTATATTAAATAAATAAGTCATTGAAATGCACAAGTAATTCATGACAGCAACATTGATAAACTAGAAAAAGTGCCCTTCTGGGCACAGGTCTCCACCAGGATAGGAATGTAGGACATTGCAGCTTGCCTTCATCTGGTGGTTGGATAAAAGGGCAACAAAAGTAAACTAGGGAGTTGGCATAGAAAGTTATCCACAGATCCGTGCAGTTAGAGGTAAAAACACTTTTCGGCCAGTTATAGCGCCACCTTGAGGCTGAGTTGAAATTGTTCATGTGGCATTTCTTCCTCGGCCTAGTGGGAATGTGCGTGCACAATTTCACGGAAATCACGCGATGTGTTCATGATTTGCAGCATTTTGTTTGAAACTGAGCACTCCTGTGAACTTTGGAAGCCAATCTTAACCAATCAGGATGGAGTCTGAGAAATCTGAAAGACCCGTTTCGTTGAATGGCTCTAGAGAGACTGTACGTGTACCAATTTGCGTGATGTTTGGACAAAATCTGTAGGTGTACTGTGCAAAAACTTGTTTTGCACAAAGCGGCCTCCTGGTGGCGCTATAACAGGCCGTTCTGGAAAGTTTGGGGCAGAGGTTCATCGTTGGCATCCAGGGAGTGTGTGTGCAAAATTTGGCATCGACCGGGTTAACGGTGGCCGAGATTAGCTGCTCACGGACACACACACAGACGGACACACGGACACACGGACGGACGGAGTGCAAAACATACTCTCCCCCCATGCCTTCGGCCTGGTGGAGATAATAAGGGTTAAAATGGTAATGGTTTCACAATGTTTAGGGTCAGCTGTAAAACTGTACATGTACAAAAAACAACAACATCCCTTTAAGGGACAGGCAGGTGAAGTGACTTATCCCCTTTAATGACACAGTGTGTGGGGGCTGCTCTCTACTGAAGCTGCGGTGTGGAGAGAGAGAAGCAGACAGACAACGTCAGAACAGAAAGCTGCAAAAAATTAAAAAGGAAGAAACCTGTGATAATCTGTAAACATTAGAACAGTGACACACACTTGTGCTAAGTGTTGGTCAGACTTGGGAGCAGAACCTGCTCGGTTTGTTTTGAGTTTGTGCAGACCGAGTGTTTTGGTGAGTTTAAAAACAATGCATTGATTCATTGCACTAAACTTTGTGATTTAACTTTTACATGGAAACGTTTTGTATTATTTCATGAGTAAGAGTATATTGTGTATGCTCTTGATGATAAAATGTTGGTTTGTTCATGGTAAAACATGAGTACACTTAAGGCAGCTCAGCTGGGCAGCCAGCTGCTGGCAGTAATAATCAACATCAATTTGGGTCTATAGTTGTGCATACTGCAGCTAGTGCTAATTGACCCACATTGACCCAACATGAAGCAGCGCCAGACAGCTTAAACAAAGACGCCGGAAGTGGGCAACCTGGGTAATACGCAGCCTCACCCTATGCCTGACTATTATAGCTCACTGCCAGAGCGGTAGGAGTGTTGGAGCTTGAATTGAATTATTTTATAATTTTTGGATTGAACAGTGGCAATTGCATTGAAGACACAAAGTGAACTGAAAAAAGACTGAGTTACAGTGTCACACGTTTTATTAATTTTTTGATGTTTTGGACTGAACAACTGAACTGAAAAAGGACTGAGTTACAGTGTCACGTACACTTCATTTTGATAACAGAACAATTAATTTGAACTATAACCTGATCTAAGTATAGCAAATTGTTGTAATATTTTATTTCATGATTCAAGTTGTGATTTAAGGTTTTTTCATTCTATTTTGATATTTTGGAGAAAAGGGAAAGAGTTAACTCAAGATATTTAGAAAAACAAATAGATTAAATAGGATTTCAAACTAGTTCCTAAAATTAGTTAATACCTATCTAAATTACCTGACTAAATTAGTTGACTAAAATACCTGAACTTAGTTTAGAACTTAGCTACTTCTAAATTAGGATTAAGGGAAATAAAAAGGGAAAGTGGAAAACTTTATTTTGTTTTTGTTTTATTGGCTCAAAGGTCAATGTTGTGTGTTGTATGTGTAACCAAGTGGAGTCGCTACTTACTCCTAATGTCACAGTAATACTACGCCACTCCCAATTACAGGGTGGGAGACCCGGAATACATAAGGTAAGTGTTCAGTTTGAGTGAACAATAATTGTCGGTTGCTCAAGTACATATAACTTTATTTAGAAAAGTACACATTATTGGCATTTAACCCATTCTGAACGGGCACCCATTTTGGTGTCAGCATCATGTTATGCTTTAGCTATTGAAAAATAGCAGATCTACAAGCTCATATCGCGCCACCGAGTGGCGCGATACGAGCTTGTAGGTCTGCTATTTTTTAAAAATCGAAGAGCGACTGACATTTTTTAGAATCTGATCTCAGGTCAGAATGGGTCAATCAGACCAGTGTGTGTCCAGCGGAAACCTCGTTATGAATCTGATCTCAGGTCAGAATGGGTTAATAAAAACATTTACAAATGTCACCAATATAGATTGCAACAGGCTTAATTACCGTAGTCAGATCATAACTTGGGTAAATAGCTGTACTGAGATGTACTATTTGATTAATTCCGCACACACAGTTAACACAGCAAATCGAAGCCACTCTGAGCCAAAGGTAATTGGCATTAAACACTTTAAACACAGCAAAGATCACTGCAAAATAATATCAAAAGGCTACTAGCCATAAACACAGCAAAAAGGTCAGTAATCAAGTGCCAGTCTGCAGCATAACCATTAACCAAGTATATGTCTGTCTTTAAGGATAGCCTATTACAGCCGTTGGTCAAGACAACAATGAGGGACTCGTTTAAAGCCACCTGGGCTATTTCAGTGATAGATATATATACTACAAAAGAATAAAACTGTAGCAGCATAGAGTTTAAAAACCAAAACAACAGCGGTTCAACAGTACCAGTCCCTGTTAACAGGTGTCAGGGCATCCCAGGTTGGTTGTTTGCTCGTTCAGAACGCCATCTCTAGACTCATGTCACACACACTATAGCAGCCTCTCGTTCCAGCTCGTGTGTGTACCACACACACACAATAGAGGGCTCTCGTTCGCAGCGTCTTTGTTTCTAGCAGCCTGTGTATACCAACACCACGCATACAATGACAGGGCTGTCCGCTCTAAGTCAGAGCTCCACCAACGTCTCGACATGGCGACGCGGACACAAACATGAAGCAGCGCCAGACAGCTTAAACAAAGACGCCGGAAGTGGGCAACCTGGGTAATACGCAGCCTCACCCTATGCCTGACTAGCTACGTTATATGCTGAGCTGAGGGGGTGGTGCTATGAAACGTATTGGTTCAGTCCCACTGATTACATTTGTATTGTATGTTTGTCTTTGTCTTATTGAGTAAAAGGTTTGCCGGCTTTACATTTAAAGTAAGTGGTCTCTGGTCTGATATTTTATTGTTCCCCACTCATTAGAACCTAGAACTAGTCCAGTGGTTAACCTCGGTGATACAGGTGCTACACTCACATTACTGGCTCTTTAGGTGGCAAATTGCAGTCTGGGAGGTGGGAGAAGCTTTCAAATTAATTGATTTCTCAGTGAAATCAGTTGTACACATTATTATGAAAACAAATGATGCAGTTTTCAATGAACTCCAAAGTTCTATCACCTCACCCAGGCACAGCTAACGTGGCCTGCAGCAAGTACTTGGCTGTTTCAGACAACCGCACATTCTGTTGTACATCAAATAGGGAACAGTGCTTGTAGAAAGCTCATGCATGTGAGCTTGTTTGCCTATTTACACAACTATTCTATTATTCAGAGCATGATCTTCTGTTGTTGATGAATGTTCTCCCTTTATGACATCCCCTGAATATGGATGCTACTAGTAGTGTTCATGTGGTTTAGAATTATAACTGAGTGGATTTGTGTAGAATTTGCTGTGTATCTTCATGAAGACATTTAATGGACATGCATCACATTGGCTCTAGTGCCATCTTCAGACCAACATATCAACCATACACACATATATCTAAAAATCACTATAGGTTAATCCTGTTTCTATTTCAACGCAGGTGGACTAGCAGCCTGAGGAGTACTGTTGAAACTAGGAGGACTGTATACTGGCTGATTAGGTAGGATGTTGGTGCCGCCCGGTGTGTCAGTAAGAACACTTGGAACACAGAACTGGGTACTGTAGCTTTGCTTTACTTGCATGACTCATGAGGCTTTGCTTTACTTGCATGACTCATGAGGTAGTAGACAGTGTGATCTGTGCATAAACAAAACGCATAGAAAATAATAATAATCAGTAGGCAAGGCAGCCTAATTATGGTTTGGCCTTTCCAAACACGTACAGTGAATGGGTGAGTTGACCATTTCTGAAGGTGAAATGGTTTAATTTCCCGTCTCTGTTTTATTCTATTTGGGATGTGTAGAATGTTGAGGGTTTTTTACCAGAGCCATGTTTGATCATCCTGCTGGCCAGCCAGAAGGGACCGAAATATTGTACTGAGCAAATGGACTATTACCACCTTTAATAATTCAATTGTCTCCACATCATATATTTTCTTTGTCATGGACAGTTGGACACTTGTACAAAACATTAATAATTCTACTCGAGTTGGAAGCATTAAGACCCATTTTAACCCTCAATGGCTTCCTTTCTGAAAAATAACGTCATTATAAAAAGATTAACGCGTTTAGATATTCTATTTACAATGAGTTGCGGATGGGAGCTGGTGCCACTTGGACCTAGACGTAACGTAGCACTACAAAATACTGAATATTACCATTAGGCTCCCACCTGTTGCTTTTATACGTTATTACGTAGCCTCTTCTTTTGTATTAGAAGTTCTATTTTTATACGACTTGTATTACAGAGTCAGTATGCAGGAGGGACAGTTTGTATGTGTGTGTATGTCTGTATGTGTTTAGCAATTATGTTTATGTGGAAACATCAAAAGATTCAAAAAGTCTACTTGTACAAAAATGTAGGGATGCAACAGTTAATGAAACAAATCAATTCAATTTTTCACAAAATAATACATTTTATTATTTATTTTCAAAAATATCAAAGAGACGCTCTCGCTCACTCGCATGCACACGCACACATACATTACACACACACACACACACACACACACACACACTCATTCTCAATCCAACTAAAAGCAAATGTGCTCTGAGAAGCATCTGAGACTGAGCTACTGCTACGCAGAAAAGCAATTACCACTCCTGCCAGCTTCTATCAACACTTAATCATTCATGTAATGTATGTATTGCATGTATGCTAGCATGGCCCTGAAAGTACCTAATAAACTCTCGGCCTTCTGTTGTTCTCTCCTGGTTGAGATTAGATTACACTTTTTCTTTATTTTCTTTTTATGTGCACGTTGTGTTGCATCACAACATTACATGTTTACTTAATTCTATTCTGCCGATTGGGGCTCTGAAGTTAAAAGGTTTAATTTAATTTGTTCCAGCACAGACCACATGTATGCTTTACCTCCAGAGCTGTTTATGAGACATGCAATCATACTTGAGCACTAGCATGAAGAATTTCTCTTCCATAACCTGCTCACTGCAGATCTACAAGCTCACATTATCATCATTTTTAGACCGCGGTCGAGATCATGGATTGCCACGCCAGACTTTCCGGTCCTTCATTGCCATCCCCAGTTCCTGCTTACTGATGCATGTGTCCCTAGCGATGACATCAGGGAACGACAGTTTTGTACCTCTTCCAGAGAAGAAGGGAAGATATAACCTCATTGTCAGCTCTGTAGCAGTGGCCGGCAAACTGTGTTCTTCTTGATCGGACTAGTGAAGAAACACGGGGAAGGTTGCCGTATATTAGATTAGTCGATGGGTGGCTCTTCCAAGACAGATTTTGCGCTCTCATTAGAAGGTGGGTGTAAGTGCCATCCAACCGTTTCTCTAGTTTCTTAATTGAAAGTGTCCATGTCTCGGAGCCATAGAGTAGAAACGGCTCAACGGTCCTAAATATTTTTTACTTTTAACATCTTACTAAACTGGGATGACCAGATCTTATGCATGTCATTGCAGGCTGACCAGGCCATACCCTTCCTAGTTGGAAAGTCCTTTTGGGAAGAAGATATATATGAACCCAAATACTTGTAGTCATCAACCTGTCATCAAGCTCACACCACGCATCACATATTAGTGGCTGGCTGCACTACCACTACTCTTCATGATGTATATAAGTGGTAAATGCATTCATGGCCACAGCATTTCATACAGTAGCCTACAGTACAGCCGCTTGAGTGTTTCTGCTCTCAGCCTCAGGAAATAAGGAATATGGAATCCAGTAGAATATGCTCCATGTATTTTACTGATGATATACTATACTGTATAGAAGACTACCTTAATGACTTGGTATCTACAAATGTTAGCTTAGTTTCTCAAAATTTGAAGCTGTCTTTATATCGAAACAGAGATATTGAGTCATTATTTTTGATTAACCATTACCAAGTCATTATTTCAAGTTATTTTTACAGAAATATATATATGCTTATGCTACCATAGCTATACATACAGTAGATACAATGACAGTGATTATATTTAAATACATTCATGCATACAGTACAACAAACCTGCATGTTGAGTGTGCAAGGCTCTCTCACAGGAGGACAACATGGAATATTGAATAACTTCAAGCCTAACCCTGACCCCAAACCTAACCCCAAGGGAGCACAGGGCTGAGGGAAAATAGGCCTGACCCTGGCTTCTATTGTGTAGCTTAGCCACTTTCGAGATTTGGTGTCCAACTGCCCATTATTTTTGGTCATGTCATTATAGGCTGAACCGGCTATGAATGCCAAGGAACCATTGTACTGTAGTTGAAATGTGTACTGTTTAGCTTTAGTGAGTGACACCCCTGGGAGCTTATCTACTCATTTGTAATATGGGATGTCTGTATTACCGGGGTATCCTTACACATCCACAGTGACAATAAGACCCAATTGCTGAATGTCAAGTCTCCAGTACAGTATGACGATGATTTATGATGATTTATGGCGCATTATGAGTCCAACTAGTACTAGTACGTGGTTATCAAATGTTTTATTTGCAAAGACCCCTATAACTGAGTGTGTACAGATCGAACCAAATGGACCCTTTAGGGTTAGAGTCCATTTGAACCCATTTGAACACTCAAGGTTACAGAGTTCTGGCTGGGCTAGCTCTTTGTGTCACAAATTTAATTTTGACTATAATGCCCACCACAAGCCCTGGCTGTGACACATTGTGAGCTTGTAGATCTTCTATTTTTGGTGAAGAGACTTTGTGTACTGTACATTGAAAAAGAACGCATTAAGAACAGTGCAACTAATGTCTGTTTTAATAAGTCTGCCGTACTAAACGACACCCCTTACGTCACAACACCCACGTTGAGAAACCCTGGCTGAGTGTATACTTGACATCTGTACTGCTTTACTGTAAATGTGCTTTATAGTAGTCATTGTGTAACTAAGAACCCTCCAGTGGCGTCTTATTAAATGTTAACTCTTTCTGCATGTCCCCTACATGTCCTATTAATGTCATATATATGTTATATGTTCTTAATGTGTTCTCCTGTCTCTTTAGATCCCACACATGATGAGGCGAGGAGCACTTTGCGAGGCCATGCGTTTCCACGGCAGCTAATTGGTCGTAACTTCTCATTGGCGGACATAGTCGTTCCCTTGACCTTCAAACAGCGTGGTGAACGGAGGAGGTAACGACATCACTTCCTTGTGTGTGTGTGTGTGTGTGTGCGTGTGTGCGTGCGTGCATGCACGCATGGGGGGGGGGACTATACATTTGATGACTTAAAATTGGGTGACAATTTACAAATGTCATTAGAAATAAAAAAAAAATACATTAGACTCTTCAGGGTGTGTAAGTTTGATTTCCAAGGGCCGGTCACAGCACCAAAGTCTTTGAATAGTGGGCTCTGATTGGTCACCCACAACTCTCTGCCATTCTCCATATTCAAACCGCAGCCATCTTGCCAACAAGGTGATACCTAGGTGACACTTCCCATAGAGAGCCCATTCATCCAAACAGAAAAGTCCTCTCTAATTATATTAAACAACGTCAAAATCACAGCTGTAGGGAAAGCTTGAATTATTCTCTTTCAATCTGTTAAGTTTTTGTTTAATAAAAATCCACCGTAGACATTTTATGAGCTACTTCCTGTCAAGAAATTCCTTGCAGATGATTATTTTCTAAGTATCAGAGTATGGAAGCGCTCGTTATCAGTAAAGCAACCTCCTGCTGCCTCCTGCATTATGTGCACATTCAAAACAGGTGGTACGCATGGGCCGTTGAGTGATAGTCAACGAGCACTTCCAAACTCCAGCACTTAGAATAAAATCACACCCGTGTGAACCGAGTGGTGCAACTCCCCTCTCCCCCTCCTCTATCTCTCTCTCTCTCTCTCTCTCTCTCTCATTAGCAGGCAACAGTGCAGCACTATCTAATAATAATAACTAATATAATAAACTTTATTTGTATAGCACTTTTCATACATAAATGCAGCTCAAAGTGCTTCACAGGGCAGGACACAAAAATAAAATACAATAAAAACACAAGTAGTTAAAATGATAAAACAATAGCAGAGAAAAAAACCGAATATAAGAACATAAAATAAATAAAAAGACATAAAATAAAAATAAAACTCAACTAAAAGCAAGGGTGAAGAGGTGAGTCTTGAGTTGAGATTTAAAAATGTCTACAGAGGGTGCGTGTCTGAGCTCGAATGGAAGTTTATTCCAGGCTGTTGGGCCATAGAAGCAAAAAGCTGCCTCACCGTACTTTTTTGTGCACTTTTTTTTAGGCACTTCAAGTAGGCCAGCATTGGAGGACCTGAGGGGGCGGCTAGGGACATATCTAGGTAGGCAGTCACGGAGGTACGGAGGTGCGAGACCATTGAGAGCTTTATAGACAAGTAACAGAATTTTAAAGTCAATCCTATAAACAACCGGAAGCCAGTGCAGAGATGCCAAAACTGGAGTAATATGTTCTCTCATCTTAGTTCTAGTTAAGACTCTAGCTGCTGCATTTTGGACAAGTTGTAATCTGTCAGTCGTTTTCTTAGGGAGTCCTGAAAAAAGTGCATTGCAATAGTCAAGCCGAGAAAAAACAAAGGCATGGATTAGCGTTTTTGCATCGTCCAAGGACAGATAGGCTCTGATTCGTGCAATATTTCTAAGGTGAAAAAAGGCAATCTTGGTAACATGATTAATGTGTGAATTAAAATTTAATTCAGAATCAATAATAACCCCCAGGTTCTTTACTGTACTGTTACTTTCTACAGTCAGGTTGCCAAGTCTGCTAATTATTGATTCTTTTTGCTCGCTAGAACCGATTATGAGAACTTCTGTCTTATCCTCATTTAGCTTGAGAAAGTTCTCACTCATCCAACATTTGATGCTGGACAGACAGGTCAACAGCGGGTCTAAAGCACAGGGATCATCTGGGGCCACAGAAAGATATAGCTGGGTATCATCAGCATAGAAATGAAAATTGACTCCGTGATTGGAAATTAGTTCACCCAATGGCAAAATGTATAAGGAGAACAGCAGAGGACCAAGGATCGAGCCTTGTGGGACACCAGAGCTGATGTTGTGTTTGTCTGAATCAAACTCGGCTAGATTGACAAAGTAGCTTCTGTTTGAGAGGTAGGAGGAGAACCATGACAGGGCCGTACCAGACAGGCCTACCCAGTGCTCCAGGCGCTGTATTAAAATTGAATGATCAATTGTGTCGAATGCAGCCGTTAAATCTAGGAGTAAGAGAACCTCTCTGTTTCTCTCTCTCTGTTTCTGGCAAATAGCGCCCCTATTGGTACTAATGGTCATACTCGTGCTCATTAACACATATATAGGCGGACACATAGGTGAACACATAGGTGGACACATAGGTGAACACGGACATTGCTGTTCCTTGGAGTGGTTGCACCACTCAAAAATCATCTGCAAGGAATTTATTGACAGGAAGTAGCTCATAAAATGTCTATGTGGATTTTTATGAAACAAACACTTTATAGATTGAAAGAGGATAATTCAAGCTTTCCCTACAGCTGCAATGTTTGTGATTTTTGACATAGTTTAATATAATTAGAGCCTGGGGACTTTTCTGTTTGGATGAATGGGCTGTCTATGGGAAGTGTCACCTAGGTATCACCTTGCTGGCAATATGGCTGCGGTCTGAATATGGAGAATACCAATCTCCCCAGGGAAATATGTTTTCCTGTGGCAGATTTGTCTGGTTTCCAGGCTAAGACATAACAGCTTCTACATTTCTGTGACAATTAAGTTAGTGTTTGGCTTTTGATGATGCGGTTATACAGTAATTAAGTAGCCTTGAGAACCATCGGTTCCTGAACAATATGGCCCGTGCCGTGGGTTAGAAGCCTATCTCCTGTTTAGACCACACGGATATGGTTAATGTAAACTCCCGTCGTACGATGTTGTTGCACATCTACAAGCTCACAACGCGTAGCATTGTGATCGTGAGCTTGTAGATGTGCAAGTTTTGGGGGGCATGTGACAAAGTATTATGATGTATTGTATTACTGTAGGAGTAAAGGTGGTTGCACACTGGGCGAAAATCGCGCCCGGTGTGTAGGGACCTTTAGTGTTGTGTTTGATCAGAATGGAAGTGTGGTGTGATACTGCACCAAATGAAACTTTGGATGAACTGGCAGATGTTGGACATAGTATTAAACCTGCAGGGTTTGGTCTGTTTGACCTTCTACCTGTCTGCTGCTGCGTTCTGCACCCAAGGGTCGTTGAACAGGACAGTGATCAGTTCAGTACGCCTCAGCGGATACTTTGGCTGACTTTAACAGAACGGTTTAGGACACATTGTGGGGGAATCAGTGCCGTTATGTGGCGTCCAGATGCAGTCAGATAAAGTTTGGAACATGGATCAGCCCCTCCCAGCGTTTGCCATTCCAGGTGCCAGATTCATGGCCTGGCACAAATACAACTCTGCCCCAAAGTGGACCCAGAAGAGCGGAGCTGTCCTCAAATTAATCTGCTCAGCATTTCTTTAAACCTGCACAGGTTTCTGGAGGTCTGCCCGTGATAAGCAGAGACCCTTGTCAAAGGTTTAATGATTTTCTAATAAAACAAAGCTCCATAGCTTAAAGCACCTGTCAAATCCACAGATGAGTGTTTATGGCGCTATCATGGCACTGCTACCATTGTACTGCAGACATGAGAGCTGAGGGTAGATATAATATGCAGAGAGGTGGCAGTCTGCAAGCTGGTAATGACCAGTTGTGTATATATATTTAATTAATCAATAACCATAGTTAAGTACAATTACAGACTTCTGTAATTGTCATGGTCGTTTTAGTCACATCATTTGTAATAATAAGCACTGGTGGAGAGTAACTCAGTACATTTACGCAAGTACACTTTAAGCTTACTAACCCTGTGCTATTAACCCTGTGAAATAATAAATCTCGTACTACTGTATGTAACAAAGTTTAACAAGATAAAATAAATGCATTTTAAAACTGTTTTTAATATTTAATATCATTGTCCATGTCCCTCAAACATATATCTAATGCTTTGATCCTCAATCACCACTCCTTGTCATTTCTTACTGGACTTTGAAATACCACAATGTCCTGGGGTGGTGGGGGCACTGATATGCAAATTGTCCTATGACGATATCCTATGGCGATATCCTATGGCGCCTTATCCTGGGTCCTAGATGTAGCGATGGATGCGTAAGGCCCGACTTACTCCCCTGCTTTCAAGATGCTGCCAACCATGCATCTCTGGAGATCGGAGATGTCCTCAGAAGTGTGCTGCCTTGTTGTAGTCTGTTCAAGGCACTGGTGGTGTTCTAGTGTTGTGTCAGTCACGCCTTTGTGCTTTCCTGGTGAGGGTGGCAGCCTCCCGTCGGAGGCCGGCCGCCGGAATGTATCAATACCACTTCAATTGAATCACTTAAACTCTCGGACCACCAAGCCTCCTTACCAAAAATAGCAGATCTACAACATCACAACACGTCTCAACATGACATGTTGTGAGCTTGTAGATAATCTCATAATTTCAGTTGCACCCTCACTGAAAGAGCTGTGTTTTTCCTGTTCCCTCCACCTTCTTCATGGTTACAGAGTGGGCACAGGTAGAAGGTCAAGCAGATACTTAGCTCCCTGTCTAAATTCATAATGGTGAAGAGCAGCCCCAGGCTGACCATTATAATCCTAACCCTTCCTTTCACACATATTCACCCCCATAATTTAAATCCAAGGCCACTTCCTTGCACATTATCTAGGATCCATTTTAATGCATGCATGCTATCATACAACAACGTCCCGCGTAAAATCTCTGGAGAAACGTCAGAAAGGAGGAATGAAGGAAGTCTCCGTCATTAATTAAACCGTATCTTTTGTAGATACGTTCCTTTGAATATTTCAAAGAGTGTCAACTGTAATTGTTATTTACAAGCTCACACATACCGTGGCACATTGTGAGCTCATAGATCAGAGCTCTACCGAAAGTATAAAACAGGCAAGTGGTTAAATGATGTTTTGTAATAGTAACTTACGGGTGTAAATTATTTGTATTGTATTATAAACACAGTATTTGCCGCTGAGATGTAGGGGAGTATGCGTTAAGTATTTAAAATGGACATATACTCAAGTATAGTTCAGAACTTCCCTCTGAGTTGATGATACAGTATTGCTGCCATCTTGTGGATTAAAGGAGGAGTTCATCCAAAACATGACTTATTTTCTATCTGTCACACACCCCATGAAGGCAATAACCATGAAAACCAACGTGAAAAAGAATGGTGATAATACCGTGGATCGTGGATACTGCTTGACCAGGAATCGTGATATTTCATATGGACCTGCACCCCTACCTTGAATTCATGGATATTTTTTTAGGGGTGTACGATTATGAAATTATGACCGATATCCATTCTCCGATTATTTGCAGGGTCATATCTGCCGGTACCGATTCTGACCGATTCCGATATTATACAGAGAACCACGATGGAAACAAGCCTAGGCCTAGGTGCTTGGCCCAAAGCCTGTTAAAGTATTCAATCAATCAATAAATAGCATACACTCTTTTCAACTGAATGACTAAAGTATGAGATGAGTACAGAAATTAAATAGATTTATTTTTATTTTTTCATTGTTTTTACTGGTGAAAACCGATTAAATAATCTGTATTATCTTGAGACCGTTCCAATACCGATATGGCATTTTTATGGCCGATTCCGCTTATGCTACCGATTAATCGTGCATTCCTATTTTTTTTTTTTTGTCGTCTCATTCCTAAGCCAATAATTTGATGAACATCAGAGTGTCCAGCCAGGAGCCAGTAGAGATGGAGACTCCAATGACCTGCGTTTGAGTCTCTGCCGCGGTCAACACATTAGTAGCCTGGAACTCACCTATGCTTTTTATGGCATAGGCAGCTCCCGGCCGGATTCGCCGGGAGAAACTATGCGCAGCTGCGCGACATGAGACTAATTACTTAGAGCGACGGAGAGAGAGAGGAGTGTGTGTGTGTACATGTGTGCGTGTGTGTGTCAATTTAACAAAGGTGCAGACGATCAGAAATCAGCAGAGTGAGCAATGTTTGCGCTACTCTATGCCGAATAATAGAGGGTATGCACATGACATCATCATCATACCTGGAAGTTATGCGGGAATGCCTACTGAGTGGGGGAAAAACTACTTTCTGGCATTGACAGACCATACATCCAAACAGAAAAGTCTATGCATTAAATTACTTTAAAATACATTAAATTAATTTTGTCACTCACTTTGCCACTTGATTTGCCACTCGATCTGCCATTCACTTTATGCATGCGCATACCCTGCATTGATAGAAACTAAGTATTTTTTGGGGTGAACTACTCCTTTAATCTTCTCCTGTTCTGTATGGACACATCTAAATTTCATCATACATCATTATGTGTGAGTTAAACTATATTACATCATACATCATTGTGTGAGTTAAACTACGCTCTCTCTGCCTTCACAATCAAAAATGTATAAAGTTGTGTAATTTAGATGAATCTCTATGCATATAAATTTAGATGCATCTCGATGCATCTAAATAGTATTCAAGTAAATGTACTTCATTACTGTCCAACTATATAGAGTAAAAGTGAGACGGCGTACTCACCAGAGCCAGTAGGGGGCAGTCAAATCCCATATTATAATCCATAGCTGTCCAGAAGCCAGTGCTTCTCAAACATTTTTAAGGACCCCCAAATAATTATGTAATTGGCCGCCAACTGAAATAGTTTGTGCCAGTGACTCCACTACATTTCTAGGAACGGAAAAAGTATTGTGAATTAACCACTTAAGGTAATTTTTATTTGTGATTTTAAAAGAGAGATTGCAGGCCATCAAATTATCTGTCTCTCTGAAGAAGGTCCAATTTGGTCTTTGTCGAGTGAAAACCACAAGGCTACTTTTGAAATAAAATAAATTGCAAAAGTATCAGATCTACAAGCTCAAACTGGGTTGTTTCATGACGCGTTTCAAGCTTGAGGATCTGCTACTTTTGATGCTTTTAATGTGACGCTGTAGTATGATATGATATATGAAATATATGCCCGACAGCAACAATTTCCAAATTCAATGTTACATTCAGTATGGCGGCTGGCTCAACTGGCCCAACGGGTGCAGACCGAATCAGCCGTTGGCAAAAAGTCTGGCTTATTAGCCAGGCTAATACTGAATAGCGGTGCATATACGACAGGTAGCCTATATAAAGGCATTTCCCATTTCAACCACTCTCTTGATGAATGGAGATGGGTTGTTTTTCACCTGGTGCCAGCCTCTCTAATCTGGACACAAAAGAGGAATATTGCAGGGAAAAGTCAACAGGGAAAAAGAGAGACATCATGGGTCAGAGGTTAATCCCTTGTGATTTTAGTTTGTATAAAGTCCTCCATTAATTTGGTCCCCTCATCACTTCAAATGCATTGTTTCCAGTGGTGGACGGTATTTTGAAGACACCCCTTATTTCCATATTTTAACTGTTTGTGTTTCTTTCATAAATTATTGCTACTTGATCATACTATAGGCCTACAGTATCACACAAAAGCATCAAATGTAGCAGATCCACAAGGTAGAAACGTGACACGGATTCGTGGAACGCAGTGCAAAGCGACACATTTTGAACTTATAGATGTGCTACTTTTGCTCCACCGACAGATGATTGAGTTCTGTAAGCTACTTAAATAGGACTACGGTACTTAAAGGACAACTTTCGTTTTTTTCAACCAAGGTTCATGTTTTAGGTTGTTATTAGAGAAAGTAAAAGATGAGTGTTAATTTCTTTCATTTGCTGCTTTCTTTCGTTTTAGGGATTTTAGCTCTTTTTCACAGGGGGGCGGGGGCATTTGAGCATGGGGCTAAATATGTATTTCTTTACAAAATGTTATGGTGATTAATTTTTATATTATTTACTATAGTCCTAATAAACCCCAGGAAATTACATCTGGCCACAGAAGATCACAGGATCTACTGAATGTGAAGGTAGCCTACTGGGGGAAGGCTTATACTGTGTGTATAGGCTCAATATGTCAGTTTGTCATATTCAATAGATCCTGTGATCTTTTGTGGTCAGATGTAAATTCTTGGGGTTTATTAGGACTATAGTAAATAATAAAAAAATAAATTGCCATAATATTTTGTAAAAAAAACACATATTTAGCCCCATGCTCGAATGCCCCCGCCCCCCTGTTAAAAACTGCTAAAATCCCCAAAACAAAAGCAGGCAGCAAATGAAAGAAAATTAACACTCACCTTTAAATTTCTCTAATAACAACCTAAAACATGAACCTTAGTTGAAAAAAACTAAAGTTGTCCTTTAAGTAGTATTTGGATTTGTGGATCACTCTACTCCAGGGGTTTTCAACCGGTGGTCCGCGGAGGTACTGCTGGTGGTCCGCAGCCAGGCATTCAGAAAAGTTGTATTTTTGCCTTTTTTTCTTTACTTTTTTTTTACCTTTCTAATATAGGCCTATATATAAAACTTATTTGCACTATTTTTTACTTGTTGTTTCCCGACATGCGTTGGTCCGACATGCATTGAGCCGTGCTTGCGGTTAGGGTTAGGTTTGGGTTTTGGGTAGTGTGTCCGTCTAATGACAGTCACACCAATATGTCGGAACTAAAGCCTGTACTGCCTAAAACTCCATAGCTCTCACCAATGCCCCCTACAAGACTCTATTGCGGCTCTCGAGTCTCAATCTGGCTTGAAGTTTGATTTGGAGGCTGGGGCTTGTGTAGAATAATATGTCCAAATGAACACTTACGTCACTGGTTCCATGAGAGAGAGAGAGAGAGACATTTTGCCCCTTAAGGGATGCCATGTCTGCCCCCATGTCTGAATTGTAAACAATTCTTAGTGCTTTTTCTGGTTATATCCTCTTAGCAGTTTTTGTATTGACCTGTACCTTCCTTGGACTGTACCCATTCTGCAATATGTTTGTAATACAAATTTCAATCAATCAATCAATCAATCAATCAATCACTTTTTTGTAACTTTGTAACTATAAGTAGCAGACTAGTAGTTACACTATAGCTTAAACATGCATATGTTCCATTTCCAGACACCATAATGCAAGATGCAAAGTCGACAAGACTGAGATTGGTTGTGGCCATAGATGTTCACAGTATGCATTCGGGTGCTAATGAGTACCAGTACTTGGAATTTGCTTAAAAATGCCCACATCATGTTGCGTGGCTTACAAGCATTGATATGCTATACTGTACATTCACATTATGAATTCAAATAATTTCAGAAATTACAGCAAAACAGACCTACTGTATACAGTCTGCCAGTAGTCTATGCTGGGGGCGCGCCGCGCAACGGGCAATAGTTGACACAGGAGCTAGTGCTGCCTGCAGGCGCCGGTGCTTTCAAGAACAGAAACCATTCGAGCTTGTGGATCTGCTGCTTTTTGATGCCTTTGTGTGACGATGTAGTATGATCATTGATCAAAGGGCATTCATTACGAAAATAATTATTTTTTAAATATGGAGATGTGACAATTGTATTATTACATTTACTCAAGTACTGCACTTACCGGTAAGTGCATTTTTTAAAATATTTTCTATACTTTTATTTCTACTCTTTACCATGCACTACAATTATTTGAAAACTTTAGTTACTTGTAGATTTTGATTATTCTTAGCTATTAGCTATTTGAAAATTGCCAATCTACAACACATTGCAAGCTTGTAGATCTGCTATTTTCAAAATATTTTTATATATTTTATTTGAAAACTTGAAATGGGACAAATCAGTACTTTTACTTGTGATACTTTTAAGTATATTTTGATGCCTATACTTTTACTCAGATTATTTCTGCGTGGCAGTATTGATACTTTTACTTAAGTAAAACATGTGAGTACTTTTTTCCACCGCTGCATTTAAGTGGTTAAACTAACTGTGGGTTCTTATGCCGAATATGCCGTGCTCTTTTGTCGTGACTCACACAGTCCAGCTGTTGCATCCAGCATTGTTTTGTTTATCTGGCTGGCTTTTGTGGCCATGAGATCCCCACCGTTTCTATTCCCATATACGCTAAGGTTTTCTATACTTAAAAAAGAAAAAGTGTCAATTATACATCTGCACACTTTCCGCTTGGCATGAACTCTTCACCTCTGGTCGTTTGGTTTACGGGTCATTAAGCTCAAATGCATCATTGTCTCCTCCTTCACTGCATGTTCGACTCCTCTTTGTCCTCTGTCTCTGTCTCCCCATCCCTTCCTCATCCCTCCATCTCTGTCTCCCCATCCCTCCATCTCTGTCTCCCCATCCCTCCATCTCTGTCTCCCCCATCCCTTCACCACCCTTCCATCTCTCTGTCTCCCCATCCCTTCACCACCCCTCCATCACTCTGTCTCCCCATCCCTGTCCCACATGCCTCCCAGTGGCGTTCTGTATTGAATACCCTTGAGATGTAATGGAGTAGAAGTAAAATGGTAAAAAGGTATAGCCTACAATATACACAATATTACTCCCACACAACTCTCTCCTCCTCCGCTGTATCCACAGAGCAGCCACAACCACAGGCCACTACTACAGCTACACACAGAGACACAAACACACCACTTGGCAAGGCAGTGGTGGGAGAAGTAAAATTCTGGTATACAATTTTTACTTGTAAAGATTGTATACCACAATGCAGAAATACTGAAAGTCTGGCATTCAAAATTTACTTTGGTAATAGTACAAAAGTATTGGCATAAAAATATACTAGTAGCTTAACAAAAGCAAAAGTACTCATTATGCAGAATGTCTCATTACTAGTTTAGATTTTGATTAGATTATTTGTTTTCAAAATTTATAAAAATAGCAGATACAACCTAGCCAAAATGTATATAGAGCTTAAGTTGTTGATGTATGTTTAGTAATAATAATCTAAATCTAAAAAGTAACTAGTTACTACAATTTACAAACAATTGTAGTGGTCAACGATGTAGTGGAGTAGAAGTAAATAGTAAATATAATATACAGACTTCTATTATATTCTATAGAAAATTACTAACTGAAACTGTATTGTGTATAAATAATAGCTAAAATGTCATTAGTTTTAGTCTTTGTTAAAATAATTTAAAAACTAGCTAAATCCAAATGAAATTTAAAAACATGTAGTCAAAATGAAGTTACAAATAAAAACAAATGGAAAAATTCAAAACTAGAATAAGCCTTGTAAAACATACTATACTACAGATAAACAGCAACTTGGCAAGTCGGTGGTTCAAAACCCGTGCGATGCTCATGGGCCTGCGTGGGCTCCAGCAGGAATTCAAGAGAAGGGACAGAATGCAGTGTTATTGCTACCTAGCCCAAACACTTAATTACATATGGTCACTGATATGGACTCTGTTCTGTCTGTGGTTCTTTGTAAGGTGCCTATTTGACCTCCTGCCTTCACTTCCCTTCGCACTGCTCCCCGACACTGCTGTAAGAAGTAAGACTTCCTCTGTTTGTTTTTACTTAACCCATTAAGACCTGAGGGCTATTCTACAAATGTCTTCTGAATCCTTACAGTTTGCTTGAAAAAGTAACCCCAAAATTATATGTATGCCTGATGGGTGAGCGCTGGCACTTTGGCATGGCGGGGTCAGATCAACATATGGAATGAATTCTGTACTGGCCATATGGAGTGTGTCTTGAGTGTACAGGTGTACAGGGTTTGATGTGGTCAGATCAACATATGGAATGCAGGTCAGCTCCATATATGGAGATTTAAGTGGCATCGGGGGCAGTGTCTTGAGTGTACAGGGTTTGATGAGGGCCTGTTGAGTTTTTGCTGGCTGCCGGGTGCGGCTGCACTAATAACTTTGGGGCAGGCCCATCTAGAGTTTAAATGGACAGGTATCAGTCAAAAGGGAGACATCGAAGAGGAAGGATGGATGGGGAAGGATCAACATATGGAATGTCAGAACAGGTCAGCTCCATCTATGGAGATCTAAGAGTTTGAGGTTTGAGGTCAGATGTAGAGTTTCTGGCCAATATTGATGGCATCAGGGATCTCCTGGGCATTCCCAAAACCAAAACGTAGGAATCCAAAAATAAGGGGATATTTTCTTGCGACCCACAACATGTTTTCCCCGACCCACTGTTTGGGAAACAGTGGTGCGCTACATCATTGGTGACTGACACGTGCAGTGCTGGGAGCCATGCAGCGTTGAGGACATTCACAGGGAAAAGGAGGAGACAAGGCCTATTCCCAGTGGAAAGGGAAGAAAAGGCTACTTGATCACTCAGTCTTCATGTCAGCGTTGCCCTCGGCCATTCGAGTGTCAGAGGCATTTAGTGAAAAGTGGCAGTCTTCTCCCCACGCTGTGCAATGGCCTCCTTAATATGCACCTCGCCAGTGGTGGAAAGTAACTAAGAATATTTACTTAAGTAATGTACTATTTTGTGATATGCTACTTTTACTCTACTGGAGTTTTTCAGATTATTTCCAATACTTGTACTTCTACTCCATTACATCTCCTATACAGCAAATGTTGCACTTTTATCCCATTATAATTATTTGAAAACTTTATTTACAAGTAGGCCAACTTTGTAGATTTTGATTATTATTGCAAAACCACTTCAGACCTGTAGAAATTTGAAAATTGACGATGTACAACCTCACAATGTGTCGCTCTCTGACACATTGTGAGCTTGTAGTTCTATTTTCAAAGGATTTTTTATACATTTGAAAACTTGAGAAATGGTACATTCTGCATAATGAGTACTTTCAACTTTTTGAGTGGTGCAACCACTCCTACAACCAGCTTGCAATGTCCTCGTACCTGTTTGTTTGTGTGTGTGTCTGTGTGTTTGTTTGTTTGTGTGTGTGTCTGTCTGTCTGTGTGAGCATGAGTATGTGACTTAATAATAGCAGTAGGGGGCGCCAGAAACAGTGAGAGGGGTAGTGACTCTAATGAGAGAGAGTGAGAGAGAGAGAGAGAGAGAGAGAGAGAGAGAGGGGGGGGGGGGGGGGGATTGCACCACTCAGTTCACACGTGTGTGATTTTTATACTTCAAGTACATTTTGATGCCAATACTGTTGTACTTTTACTCACGTCAATTTAGAATGCCTGACTTTTACATTGCAGTATTGTTAGTGATTAGTCAGACTCAGATGTGATTAGTAAAATAATAAATGGACAGGTACAGAATAATAAATAAAAGGTACTGGTTCCATCCCTGCTCCTTGCTCGCTCACACGGCCTTCAGCACCACAGGGCTGTAGCGGTCATGACAGTCTAAAAATATGCCCCACATTTTGTAGATTCTCTCAAGTGTTGGAACAGTAAGCCACACACAGCCTCTGTTTGTGTGTGTGTGTGTTTTTCTTTTTGTCTCCACCAGCCGAAGGCATGGGGAGAGTATGTTTTGCACTCCGTCCGTCCGTCCGTGTGTCCGTGTGTCCGTCCGTCCGTGACCAGCTAATCTCAGCCACCGTTAACCCGGTCGACGCCAAATTTTGCACACACACTCCCTGGATGCCAACCATGAACCTCTGCCCCAAACTTTCCAGAACGGCCTGTTATAGCGCCACCAGGAGGCCGCTTTGTGCAAAACAAGTTTTTTCACAGTACACCTACAGATTTTGTCCAAACATCACGCAAATTGGTACACAGTCTCTCTAGAGCCATTCACATTTCTCAGACTCCATCCTGATTGGTTAAGATTGGCTTCCAAAGTTCACAGGAGTGCTCAGTTTCAAACAAAATGCTGCAAATCATGAACACATCGCGTGATTTCCGTGAAATTGTGCACGCACATTTCCACTAGGCCGAGGACGAAATGCCACATGAACAATTTCAACTCAGCCTCAAGGTGGCGCTATAACTGGCCGAAAAGTGTTTTTACCTCTAACTGCACGGATCTGTGGATAACCTGGTGGAGACCTGTGCCCAGAAGGGCACTTTTTCTAGTCTATTCTATTCTTTTTTTTTTTCATCTTTTTTTTCCCGAAAGCTTTGACAGCTGGTCAGGAAGTTTAAACGGGAGTTTAAAAGTACACTTTCAAACTACTTCTCGAGTGAGAGAGGGAGAAAGACGCCCATGGGCTCAACACAAGAGGAGATCCCTTGGCCTAGTTCCCCCGAGATTTGGCTCAAACATACCACTCTGCCACCAAAGTCATTTCACTTTAAAAGTCTCAATTTAAAGTGCCATTAAAAGTTAAAATTCCCCATCCACTTTTAAAACTGATCTAAAAGGGAACCATGCTCTAAGAATTATGATATTGTTGATTGATTTAGCTAGCAATTTATTTTAAATAATTATTACAAGCTATAGCTATCCTTCATAATATGAAGTCACCCTACCATTGGGGGGTGAGAAGTTGAACGCGATAGCACTCGTTACTATTAGCCTACTGTCTTCATTATTACTTCTGCTGCTGCAAGGCTCTGAAGACGCTGGACAATAATACATTTTTACCTTTTATGTACCCAGTTGTACACGATATGTAACAATAAAGAAACGCATTGAACCTTGAATGTGCATTCCTGCAACTCGATTAACTGATCGAATAACTTTACAGGTACTTAATTCACATGTTAGATTTTAATCCCAGGCTACTAGTACTCTGTCTGTCTGTCTGTCTGTCGGTCTGTAAATATTTAACACGGCTTGTGTGGAGCCCAGGGCTGCATGGAGAGCTGTGTCACTGACTGTGCGCTGATCCCTACTTGCATTGATTTCCAGCGCCACAAATCCAGTCCAGAGAGTAAAGGGTTCTTCACTTCAGCAAGAATCGTGCAGCACAACTCCTACAATTCCAAGTGCTTTTCAGGGCGGGGGGTCCCCACTCACCAGTGCAAATATGCCTACCTATGATTATTTTGGGGGGCCTGAAAAAGTTTACAGCTGATCTATCTGTCACAAAAGGAGAATTTAGATGAATGTAATCTTCATTTCCATTCTTCAAAGCATTTAATAAGAACTTATTACCTTTTATATTTGTGCAAACTTACGTTTACACAAATATAGACAGACAGAAAGGATCGGAATAAGTGTTTACATGCTGACATTTTCCTGTTGATATCAAAAGGTTTCCATCACTCCTCTCAACCAGAATGAAACATTCCATCTGATCAGACTGGATCAAAGTATTCTCTTCTAATAGAGCATGCATACATGTTTAAACAAAGAAAAGTACGAACAAGCCCTTGTGAGTGACTAATAATTCATACTACGTTGGATCTATTGGAACACTAGGCTCTGTTTTCCATTTCCTGAAAAGGTAACTGTTTGGGACGATTTTCCAAGTGCAGAATCTGGCGATATTCCATACAGTAAGGATCGTTACGGGCTTTGTTCCAGCACACGTCCACACACACACACACACACACACACACACACACACACACACACACACACCTCTATCAGCTAGCTAGCACCCCAGACCACATCGTTCATCATCTCCTGAAACAAGCTTCTGAGACGTCGTCCCACTTTGAAATCAATTCTGCTTTCTGGGAATGGAAGAACTTGTGATTCCTAGAGCATAACTAAATGCATTTTAATATCTCTCGCTCGTTTCCACAATCACTGTAATCACAACAAAAATATGATGGCGTTACGGTACAATGCATGCATATTCAGTGCATGGAGCATACAAGTACTTCATTATTTCACCTCCATTAGTTTTATATATCTAACAACTCCATCGATCATTTCTTTGAAGTTAAACAGTCCCTCGTGTGTGTGCTGCGCTGTCACTGCCAACCTCCACCGTTGGCCTGCAGAAGGTGTAGTGTTTGTAGTTTGTACCTTTTTGAAAATGCTAAACAAATTTCCTTTTCGTTTGCCTATAATGAAAAAATAAGAATATCAAGGTTGAAACTGAAAGTGGTTAAATTATAGGTAAATAATTTGTACTGCTATTGTTAAAACACACACAATGTACCGCATGGACACTCACATGTATCGCTATAGTCCTTGGTGTGAGCGACTCTTAACACTAACAGAGATTCATGGTATTATTCCCCAGATCCTCTCCCTGCTGAACAGATGCCCCGACCAACCAGTAGGAGTTTGACGGAGAATCCAGTTCAAGCCATATGCAGCACTGCCGTGGGAGTTAAATGCGTCCACTCCGTCCAGACCTCCTCCATGGTGGTGGGTGAGTGTTTGCACGCACTCACTCACGTACGCACACACACACGCACGTAGTAGTTGTAGTTGGGGAAATAACCCAACTAAATGGAGGAGTGACATTTTCAACTACCCAGTGAATTCTCCAGATGAGCATTAATAATTAGTCTTGCAATATGCTGTTTGGATATTGTTTCCACAAATAAATAGCCTATAAAATGAAACAAATATATTTCAACTACCCAGTGAATTCTCCAGATGAGCATTAATAATTAGTCTTGCAATATGCTGTTTGGATAATGTTTCCACAAATAAATAGCCTATCAAATGAAACAAATATATCTGGGTTTTGAAAACCTCAAGGGATGCGACTGTGACGTATATACCATGCGGCCACTTTAACTTGAGATTTACGATCCTAGCACTTTTGAATCTCTGATGGAGTATATTATAGTACATTGTGGGTTGTATATTGAGATGGCAGGCATGTGTGAAAAAATCAAACATACGTATGGGACACTTTATTAGAACACAAAGAATGTCAGTAATCAACCAGTGAAATTACGGTATTTTCAAAGGGATTGCGTTGACAGCTGCAGTACACCGTTCTAACGGACCAGAAGTGGGGCCGCTGTCTCATTTGGGGCTGTGAAATTTGTATCTGTATAGGAGCATGTGCAGTATGTGCTCCAAGTTTGCAATACCAGATTTGTCCACTAGCTAATTTGTGCTTTGATGACTGTCAGAGTTTAATCACACAAGCATGATGTTGGCAGCTCCAAGGTTTACAAGTTACACCACTGGCAACAGACCGACTGTGGAAACAGAAGCAGTTTCATGGCCATGTCATATCCGTCATATGTCATATAATATATCCATAATGTGACTCGATGCCAATTACTGTCTGACTGAAATTTCCCCTTTCATTTTCATGCGTGTGCTGAAATGGACACTTTATGTTTATATATTATATTAATCCAGGAAACCCGGGGCCATGAAGTTTCCCTCTATAATAATTCTCATGCCATGTGATGCAGTGCCAGAAACGAGACACACCCACAGACAGACAGACAGACAGACAGACAGACAGACAGACAGACAGTAATTATCATGGCTTTGAAGAAGAGGAATTACCTGAATATAACTGCAAACTCTCTCTCTCTCTCTCTCTCTCTCTCTCTCTCTGTCTCTCTCTCTCTCTCTCTCTCTCTCTCTCTCTGTGTCCCTCTAATATTTTCTCACTGAGCTGAGGCCTGACTTACCATCTTTACAGTTCTTTGTTAAATGTTGGCTCCCATGTTTTATTTTGTTTTGTTCACTGAACCATGTCCAATGAAGTAAAACAGGAGAAAAGCCTGTTTTATCAGAGACCAAACATGTGAGAGAAATGCCTGTCCCTGTAGCTCTGTGTAACGCGAGTGAGTTTTCCTTTCATTGCTCTCCAAAGTACACAGCACAGCGGTATGGTGTCAATCTGTTTAAACCATACAGCATGAGGACGAATGGGGGAAACGCTATTACATTTGAGTTAAGTATAGGCTGAACTTGAATATATTTATATTTATACAGTATAGCGCCTTTATCCAAGGCACTTTACTAGATTGTGCATTACATTCACACACACATCCATACACACCTATGGCGGCAGAAACCATGCAAGGCACCAACTAGCACATCAGGAGCAATTAGGGGTTCAGTGTCTTGCTCAACGACACTTCGACACTAAGGGGCGATTCACACTATAGTCCTGGGTGCGCACTCGGGACCACTTGGCAGATGTTGTGGTAGGGTGAATGATTCGTACCGTTCCCGGAAGCGGATCGCCCAACCGTCCCCGGGACCGCATGGGGGGCGGGTCTCTGGACCGTTGAAGTGTATTCAGATACGGATCGTTCCAATGTGAATGCATGCGTACCTAAAGAAGGAAGTGAATTGTTTTTTTTAAGAACGTGACATAATCTCTAGTCGACGAGCCAAGTGTCAACAAAAAAACACACAGACTCTGCACGACGCATAACACCAGCACATTTCTCAACGGCGCCCGTCTCATGTTGAATCTGCGTATACGTACAGACTGGCGCAGTAAGCGCTGATATTATTCCACGGACTACATGTGGCTCTTGGGCTTTGCTTGGCATATAGTCTCGGGCCGAGCTAAACAAAATAATAATGATGCTAAAGTAGAATCCATAGCAAACTAATCAAACACGACACTGGAGCACAGAACTGACTGACACAGTGAATAGAAGGCAGGCTGACAGTGAAGTAGTATAACGGCAAAGAGGCAATGCAATCTCTGGATTTATTGAGCAGAGTTGATGGTCAGTGTCCGTGCGCGCCAGCCATCAAGCACGCCACCTGGAGAATCAAAGTGTGGTATGCAAGTGTACCCGGGTGCACTGTTGAATCTCGGGCAATGTGAATCATGGCCAGCGGGGACCAGGCAACTGTATTCGGAAACTGTTTGAATGAAACGGACTCAGTCTGTATCCTCTATAACTCTGGGGGAGCCCGGGTTTGAACTGGCAACCTTGCCGTTACCATCTGGCCACACCTGTTCTCCCCGTGTCCCCTAGGGTAGGTAGGCTCACAAAAAACATGCAGTAATCCCATGGTCTCTAAACTGCCTCCCCCTGGCCAGCCGGGGCGCCTGATGGAGGGGAAAGGAACTGGTCAGAATAACGTGTTCCTTCCATACGCTACATCCGGCCGGGGAAATCACACAAGCATGATTTTGGCAGCTCCAAGGTTTACAAGTTTCACCTCTGTCAGGTGAAAAGAAGCAGCTTGGACTCCTCATGCATAGGAGGTTATTGTATTACAAATATTACAATTTTAAATATGCAAATTTGGCATTATATAGGAAACAAAAAATGTAAAAGCTACTACTGTGGAAGGGTTATCATTATATTAATTTGCTTATATTGATCCTATAAACAATTTAATATAGGTATGGTTTTTCCCACTCAATTCATAATTAACGTTGGCTCAGGTCTGGCTCATGGACTACAAACTGGTTCTGAACTGAACCAGATCTGCAAGCTTGAAACAGGGAAGGAAGCAGCGAGCAGCACATTTCTCTATGTGGATCTGCTGCTTTTGATCAAGTAGGGTGTTAATTTACGAAAAGAAAACCCACGAAAAGTTAGAATATGGAGATAAGAGGTTTCTGTCCGACAGCGACAATATACAACACTATACTCCCCACAGCAGTGTGTGCACGCACAGTGCAGGACAAAATAAATACAAGAGAATGCACTTACGGACATTAAGTATTGCATGTCAGCTAGTGTAAGTCCACAGTGCACTGAACTGTTGATATTTCATCTCTCCTGCTGTATCTGTCTCACTGTGACAGATAAAAGACTTCCATCAGTGTAAAGTGTGAATGAATGTCATGGTGACACTGAGCAGACGACAGTTTGAAGTGAAGTTGGAAGTTTGTTTTCACGTTTGGTCCCAACAGTGGGAAACCCAGGAGTACTTGTGGCACCCAAAATGACATGGTCACCAAACTCACCGTAAGATCTGTCGCACCCTAAAATTAGACTCAAATCGAATAAACACCATCCGTCAGGCTGAAATACAAATAGCATCATCATGTATGGCCTACATTATACAGGTCTAACCGAACAGTGAAGATAAGTAGGAACACATGGAACTATGTTTTTGTGCTGCTGCTGCTGGCGTAGTGATACTGGATACCAAAAAAGAGTTCTACAGTATACAGACAGACAGAGAGGTCAAAGTTGATCGAAAGTTGCGATATTATTATTATTGTAGAAATAAGTCAACAATTCAAATTAAGCTAGTTCTGTAATTTATGAGTGGCCCCTCAGAGTGGCCCTCGACCCCCACCAAATGGCCGGAACTACTTAATATTCACCAAAACCAGACCAGATGCCTTTGCAACCACTATATTAATGGCAAGCATTTCCTAACGAGCAAGTCCAAACAATCTGAACTTACTAACTTTAAGTACTTGGACTTTTCTCCTCAGTTTAGTCAATATGCCAATTGATTCCTCCCCACAGACATTTTTGTGTTGTCACTGCGGAACTGAGGAACTGCCACTGAGGAACCCCAACCGAGAGGGCGTAGAGCAGGGGTGTCGAACTCAACTTGGGGCGAGGGCCGCATTGGTCAAAAGGTCACTTGATGGGGGCCACAACCAGTTGCGGACGCACGCTCGATGTCTCAGTCAGTCACTGCTATAATATCTATCTATCTATCTATCTATCTTGCTATGCTATGCTATGCTATGCTCAGACCCAGCCAGCCAGCAAGCCACACACATAGTGCTCAGACCCAGCCAAATAAAAAGTCAGAAAACTGGAATGTGGGAAAATGCCTTATTTTTACATTTTCTTAGTTCAAACCATTCCATGATTTCCCCATGCCCACACATCTGTGGGCTCTCTCTCTCTCTCTCTCTCTCTCTCTCTCTGAACAGAAACAAGTCGCGATGCGGCCCCTCCCCCTTACAATTTACAATTTAGGCATTAAGCAGACGCTCTTAATCCAGAGCGACTTACATTTAAGCAAGAACAAAAGCATGGGAATACATCACATAAAAGCATTTATCATGAAACATGCGTAAGCTAAGAAAGTAACAGTGGAATATATATATAATTAAACTATACATACACTATACATATAAACTATACATATTACTACTATGCTATACATATGTACTATGGCGTGCTATGACTATATACAATACAATTATAGTGCTGTCTACATAACATGCTATAAGTCTGTGTCAAATGCTATCTAAGCCAACAGAAATGCTCCCCTTCACTTCACACACACACACACACACACACACAACTTTGCCCCTATAATGTGCATGGGCTACTGGCACCGTTCCACTTCATCATATCACGCAAGAGACGCCACACACCAGTATAGAAGAGAGATAGTCACTTACTCACTTGTTGTAACTTGTAGGGATGCCACAAAGTGACCATCAGCCAAATCTAATAGTCGACAGCTCTGCCGATTAATAATCGATTAATTGAACCCACCCCCCATATTAATCAATATCAGATAAAACTTATAAGATTTTATATTATGCTCATGCCATGGTCACATAACCATTATATGTTGAGTGCATGCTTTGATGGTTACAGTTTTATAATCAGTTTTGATGAGTAAACCTTTGTGGAGATCTTCTCAGTTCTCATTGTATGCTAGTTACTGCCATTCAGGATGGAAAATGAAATCCATTTGGATTTGGGGAGAAGTAGTTTCATAAGGGGCTGGTATGAAGTACTTGATATAAACATGTTCAGTTCACTAGTCTACACTACTCTACTCTACACCTGCCTTAATTTCATCTGATTGTCTGTCTGGCAGGCACTTAACAAGCGACCGTTAACTGTGTCTGTTAGAGAGAAGGGCAGAGAAGAGTGTCATTGCTCAACTTGATTTATACTTATATTCTCCACTCTGATGAAGGTACATGTTAGATATATCATGCAGCCTTCCTTATTAGCCTTTATTTTGGCTACTAAAAAAAAAAACGGCCCGCCTGCTTGAGGCAGGCGGGCCGCAGAAGACGACGGATCACCAGTTTGACACCCCTGGCGTAGAGCCTTCATCCTACTCCTCCCGCCCAACACAGCCCGTAGGATTACATATAGTGATATCACCCTCCCCACCCGGCGTCCGTCATGGCCTGAAAAGGTTGAGAACCTCTGCTTTATTGACCATTATGCACAGCACGGCCATCTTGCCTTTATGTTAATGGCAGGGTGGTAACTAGGTGCAATTTCCCATTGACAGCCCATACATACAACAGAAAAGTCCTATCAGATTGTATTATACAACGTCAAACTCACCAACATTGCACAGCTGTACGAAAAGCTTGAATCCTGCTTGAATCCTCTTTCTAAGTGTTTGTTTCATAAAAACCCACTGTAGACATGTTATGAGCTACTTTCTTTCCTTAATTGCGCGTGATTATTTTTCTAAGGGTTGCAGTTTGGAAGTGCTCGTTAGATTTCACTCAACTGCCCTGCGTACCACCTTGAATTGAATTTGCACAAAATGCAGGAGGCAGTAGGACGTTGCTGTAAACAAGCACTTCCAAACTCTGATGGCAAGATGGCCGCAAATGGTCAACAGCAATGATTACTACGAGAATATATAGTGCTTTAAAAAGATCACTTATACCCTACCCTTAAGTCCAGAATCAAAAGTATACTTCTTCCGCCACTGGACCAGATAAAAACACCATCCATCCAAGAGTATAAATAGCATGTAGCATGTGTACACAGCGTCTGAGCCCACAGTGGAGACAGTAGTAGGATATACTTCACACAGGAAGGCGCGTGCAACCAGTTGTTTTTGTGGTGTGAGCAGCAGTAGACTCCTTCCATGATGTTGATTTAGTAGCACAGCGGAGAGTCCTGTTGGCTCGTCAACGCTGGCAGCGGACCTCCCCGTCTGTCACCTTCGTGGTGGGAGATCAGAGAAGGAGCTAGTGGAGATGCCATGATTGATGTCAACACTTTGGCCCTCATCTTCTCACAATCACCCAATTTATGTCTGCCGGAGACAGACGCACATAAATCATGTCGTCGTATATCTGTGCAGCTCTGAGGTTGGATGGATAGATAGAGTTTCAGAGGCATGGATATAAAACGGAGAGACTGAGAGATTTAAAACCCTTTCACAGCGTCCATATGGATCTGTGGAGCCAATTTGTGTTTTGTTTACTGTATCTCATAAAACCGTTTCCACGGCTGGTACTATTAACCCCCCAACCCCCCAAGTGAGGTCACACCAGTCTTTCCATGTGAATCCCATCCATCCACACACACACACACACACACACACACACACAGCCTTACAGCAACAATTCATTTTCTTCTTCTTTTTTTTTATCTCTAAACGATCATGCTGAAGCCTGTGAAATCAAATTATTTTATAATGTGCCTAATGGCAGTCATTGGCCTTTCTGTCTGTGACCCCATTTAGGAAATGGTTTCCAGCTAAGACATTAGTCAAATATCCCAGGAATGCAAATTAAACATGGCTCGTCGAATGGGGGGTGAAAACAAGGAAAGTTAGATATAAATTTTAGGCACTAAAATGAGGTCAATTGCTACATCTTACTTTTCTCTGCAGCCTATATTATAAAGCACAACACATAGGGATACAAATTCTAGCACGCACGCTAGCATTGTAAGATACAAACACATGGAGAGACATCGCACACAACCTCCAGTGGTGGGAACTGGGAAGTAAGTATGTGCATTTACTCAAGTACTGTACTTACTGCAAGTGCAATTGTGAGGTAGGCCTACTTGTACTTTACTTGATCATGACCATTTCTCAATACTACACTTACACTCCACTACATCTCGGAGGCAAATTATATACTTTTCACTCCACTACAAGTATTTGGAAACTTTAGTTAGAAGTTGCTTTATAGATTAATAGATTATTATTACAAAAAACATACGTGAATCAATTAAACCCTAAGTTATAGGCTAATTTGTCTATTTGAAAATAGTAGATCTACAAACTCACAACGTAGCACGAAATACACATTTTGAATCCTTTAAAAAAGAGAAAAAAAATTGAAATGGGACTTGAGTTAAAAAAAAAGAAATAAAGAAAAAAAACATCTTCCACCTTCCACCACTGGCAGTCTCTCTCTACCAGATACCACAAGGTAACATGCATGCTCTCACCACTTGTGGTCTCTGTATTGTGCGTGCATGCTTTGAGGCAATCTTCTCTGTCTTTTCCTTCAAAGTCAATAGTAGTAAAGTAATCTAATCACTCACTCACATTTGTATTACTAAGCTTGTGAGGACAAATCCTTTTAACCCCAACCCTAAAAACCTGGGCTTACTGTATATGTTCAGCTGATATACTGTATATATCTCTAATGAAGCTGTCAGAATCAAGCCCAGGGCGATTTTCAGCTCTCATCAACTTCAACTCAACTTGAAGCTTATTGTCAAATCACAAGTGCACGACAACAGGTGTCAAACAGAGGGTGGAATTGCTCCGTGCAACTGCAGTTGGGAGGACATACATTTATAAAAGAGAGCAAAACAATAAGAATAAAGAGTGATGCTGTGACATCTTAGAGCAGTGTTTCTCAAACTTATTTTGTGGCAAGGCCCCCTACATAGGCGAAGCTCAATATAACAGCAGCACAAAACTCAGTGTAACTTGACTTTGCTTTATTAGTTTATTTAGACGGGACACTGCATCGTAATGGACATCACATTTGTATGCAAAGTAAATATTCCGTATTTAGCAAAGATGCTAATTTAAATCCCCACACAAAAAACACAGGCAGACAGTGTGGAAACAAAGCATAGACACATACAAGAACTGTACTGTACAAGAACAATGTACAAAGATGTAAAACACATCTTTCTATAAAGGTTTAGCTAGCCCCTGACCTCTAAATCATTGTCAAACTTTTTCAAGTCAAGGACCCCCAAATCTATGTATATTTTGCCGTAGAACCCCCCCCCCCCCCCCCCCCAGTTTCTTCAATTTCTCACACTCAAATACACATTTTTATACAGAACCTTTACTGAGAGTAGGCTACTTCTTTCCCCACTGGTAAAAGGAAAGGCACGCATGAATGCACGCACGCACAAACAAACACACACACACACACACACACGCCTGGGGGAAATGGTAAACTATCGATAGCGTAAGGGAAAGTCAGACACATACTGTACAGAGGTACAGAGTTTTATTATTATTTATGTAAGAGGACAGATGGCGCATGAGTCACAGTCTGTAGCCAGAGGTTGATTGAAGTCAAATACCAGGTGAATTTCCACTAAGGGAGAAGTCATAGGGGAAACTGGACAGCTTAACTCCTTATCCACAATGGATTCTGGAAAAAAGTGTCCCATTATAGACCATGGTCCTCAAACCGATTATAGTCCACTCAACGAATGACTTTATTTCTATCGTTTACCCGGGGGTGAGTTTTAGTTTGTAAAATATTTGTTGATTTACATCAAGTCTAATCCAACAGTTAAGTGCCAATGACGTAAATTTACGTCAAGCAATAGATACAACAGGAAATTAACCGAAAGTGAAATTTTCACCTGCCTTCTGCCATTATTCAACTAAAGAACCGACAATCACGGTTGAAAGAAATGTTCACTTGATATTGTTTGATCATGAATGAATGATACAGCAAATTAAAGTAGATTATTTGAACAATAACAACAAGGCTACATACCGGTAGGTCCAGAACTCTCAGTGCCATTCATAATTACCAGCAAATGCATGTCATCATCATTGTACTCGTACTAAGTAAGGTGAAGAATAAATCTAAGGGAGCAACTATGCATATCTGAGCCTGATGGATGCCCCAGCTTTGGCTATTATGGTCTAACCAGTTTAAAATGGTCATATATCCTTGCTTTTTCAACATTTTTCATATCAAGATCCATTATTTATTTGGCATTTGATCACTGACCACCATTTGGTGAGATTTAGACTCTCAGACCCAAAACTAAATAATTTGTTATCGTTGGGTACGATCCTGTCCACAATTCCATGCTTTATTGATGTGGTAGCCTACCATAGGAGAGACAACAGGCAAAGTTTGATCAAAGTTATATGTATAGCCTATACAGAATATAAAATGGTCTAATCTTCAGAGAGAGAGAGAGTGTGTGTGTGTGTGTGTGTGTGTGTGTGGGTGTGGGTGTGGGTGTGTGTGTGTGTGTGCGCCTGCAATAGGCATGTTTTTGCCTGCATAGATATTTATGTATGTGATATTTCTAATGTGAAATTGTGTCTCATGCGCACACACACATTTGACATCACACCGTGTGTCCCTGTTAGCTAATGAGGTTGATAAGGCATGTATAGCCTGGTTAACATATGTAGCTGACTAGTGTTTATGTAGTGGACACACTAAACGGTTAATCTGATAAAGGATAATGGACACTACAGTTGTCTGTTACAGTACAGTAAAGACAGTTGTTGACTGACTGTCTCACAACATTTGCGTTTTGAGCATTCACACTGTCCAGGTGTTACCACCAATGATATACTAATGACGTACGGCTCGATCTGTTCCATTCTGGTCAAAGTCAGGGTGCTGATATTGTGCATGTTGGCTCACTGGAAACACTCCAGTGGAGCTCAAAGTGGGGACCATGGACCAGCCCCTCATGGTTCCTGGCTTGAGGGCGTTCCAAATTGTCCCTCACGACACAGGTGTGTAACTCTGAGAGTGCACAAGAGTACAAGAACCAAAAGCAAATGGAAAACTCAAAATGAACCTATAGACAAATTCCTTGAACACCTTGGTAGTAACATCCTCGCCCCCACTCATTTCTCTGTTAATATACCTGCTGATGCTACTGAATTTTCTCCCAATATGTAATGTATTGTATTGTATTGTATTACTGATGAATTGAGTACAATGGACCAATATGGAAATATTAACAAACATGCTTGCTGATAAAGTATTCAATCATTCAAAAACAAAATGCAAACAAGTTTGAGGATGTAGTCTCGCACATCTTCCAAACCAACAGTCTGCAACAGTTTGTTACAGTAGTATGCAGGCTAGTAAGAGCATTCCGACAGAGGGGACTTGTAACAAAAAGAGGGGGCCTAGTATATACCCCAGGGGCACTCCAGTCAATGGAGTATAGGATTTAAGTGCTTAACAAATGAATACTTGATAGCATTGACAGTGAGTAGCCTATTGTCAAGGGAAATACGTGTCTGCGTGAGAAGGAAAGTTGACAACGTGACTCATGAACAGTGGTGGGAAAATTATTTGTACTGGTCCCATTCAGGACGGGACCCCTTTTGGTGTTTTAAGCATTGTGTTATACTTTGGCTATTTTTGAAAGTTTTTTGAAAATGTGGCGCAAATCTTTGAATATATATATTCTTTCACAGCGAACATTTTTAACTCAAATCTTTGCTTCTGGGGGTGTCCCTGCGGCCAATTACATGTAATTTGTTTGGGTCCTTGACATGAAATCATGAAAACCACTGACATAGAAACACAGGTTTTTCAGAAAACTTTTAGGATTTAGAAGCCATTACTTTTTAGAATCTGCCTCAGGTCTAAATGGGTTATGTAAAAGTAGCCACACCACACTATAAAAGTATACTCTGTTACAAGTAAAAGGGCCTGAATTCAACATTTGACTTGAGTAAAAGTACAAACCAGGCAATTGTGAGTTTGGCTTAATGGTGTTCCGTAGTATAATGATCTAAATCGACAAAGCTATCGAATAGTTGTAGTGAAGTAAATAGTACAATATATGAGATGTAGTGGAGTAGAAGCATGTACTACAAAGTCAAGTTCAAGTAACTATTTCTACTTATAAGTACAGTACTTGTACTAAATGACTTTACACCTCTGCATGTGGCTCATGAAACATGTGAGACAGACGTCGGGGGTGTACGTACGTGTGTAGCCCTCATCAGATACCTGCGGTGGCAAAGTTATTGTCTGAACTCTATTGTTGTTTCCGTGTGACGATCAGCATGAATAGAGTGCTGCTGGGAATACACAACAATCTGCCAATATAACACTGACACGTGCGCATACCGCACACACACACACCCAGGGCCATTTGTTTGCAAAGTTTTTCGTGTCAAGGCATATATATATATAGTGGCGTCTCAATATCATATCGTCACAATATAGGCTATGTATATATATGTAACGGCTGGGATTCGAAGTCGTGAAAGTCCAACATCTTAACCACTAGACCAAAGGGATATCCCTATGGACCGGGGGAGATATTAGACTTCTGAGGCCATCAGGCAGATCAAGGCTATGAGCCACTCTGCTACACTCACCCCCCTTTTGACGACCTCCCACGGGGAAACCCCATCCAGGTCACGGCACCAATGTAACGCCCGGGTCTCCCGTGTGAAAGTCCAACACCAAAGGGATATCCCTATGGACCGGGAGAGATATTAGACTTTTGAGGCCATCAGGCAGAGGCTCTGAGCCACTCTGCTCAGATATATAGGGGCTGCGGACCCCCGCCTGAAAATGTTTTGTGGCAGGGACCTTCAGTAGAGAATATCTGTGTCAAAACATTTCAAAATTATTGAAAATGTTTCGATACTTGCAGATGTACAAGCTTGTAGATCTGCTATTTTCAAACAGCCAACACATAAATGGATAAAGCTGTGAAAATGATTGTGACGCATCACGCTATATATGTACATATTATTATGGGGAACCCCTGTACCTCCCCCAAGGACCACTGGGGATCCACGGACCCCACTGGTTTAGGTTAATTGTGTGCACGCACGCACACGTCCTGAATAAACAAAATGTGCAGACATGGGGGGGGGGAAAGTCCTGGTTGTTTAGGTTGGAGGAATCACATTTTTCCTCCACCATCATGCTGTGAAGCTGTGTCCTTCTCCATCACACTCCTGTCAGCACACTGTTATACTCTGCTCCAACGCGACCCTTTATTTATAGCCATTTGGTGGTCGCCGTGATGTCATCACAAATTAGAATGGATTATCTCACTGCTGTCGGGGCTGAAACCTTGTATCTAATCCCCATAAGTCTTTTAACCAGACTCTGCATCAAAGGGTTGGATTGGGGGGTCAAATCTACTAATCAAATGATTCCCGAGCACGGCACGGGCTGCAGCTCACCGCTCCTTGGCTGCGGCTCACTGCTCCAAGAGATGGGTCAAATGCGGAGAACACATTTCACTGCGGTAACGTGTGTGACAAATCCTATGACTTTGACTTTAACTTTGACTTTATCGTGTCTGTCGGGTGGAAAACCATTATGTCCAAAACTGTAACTTTTCTGGATTAAAATTCAAAAGTAGCATAGCTGGCAGATTGACAAGCTCGTTGTGGATCCGCTACTGTTGATGCTTTTGTGTGACGCTGCAGTATGACCATGTGTATATATATATGAAGATTCCACCTGACTGAGACGTTCTATGTTTGTAAATTAATTCCCTAGCCCACTTCATTGGACATCGTGCAAAACTAGGGAGGTGAGGTGAAAGTGAGAGTGGTGTGTTCGTGGGTTTTATAAATATTTAACAAGCGAAAACCATTAAAAAGAGCTTTGTACCGTTGGAACACAAGTCATGGTCCTTTCCTTTGCCTTTACGTTTCCTGAAAAGTCAGGGTTTTGGACATACAACCTTTTTTCCACCCCGACAGCACACACAATCTTTAAGGTTAACTACTAATACAGCTACTGTCAACCACCCACAAGTCCTCTCTCTGTGCCTCGACTGACATTCCACGAAAATGATCCACCACCAGCTTTCAAGATTCCGTTTCGTTTTTCCATTCCTGCCGTTCCCGGCCAGCCCTTTGTGACGGCTGCAAATAGTAAATCCACCAGGATTCCGTCAGCCTTGCAGATCACAGTGGTGGAAAGCAAACTAAGTATATTTACTCAAGTACTGTTACTTGTGTACAGTACAATTTTGAGGTACTTTTACTTCAGTATTTCCATTCCACTCCACTCCATCTCAGAGGCAGCTATTGTACTTTTTACTTACTATTATTAACCCATTTTGACCTAATGCCGATTCTAAAAGCACCTTCTAATTACAAATAATATAGCAAGCAACATCTAAAATTGTCTATACTTCGGTAATTCATTCAAAGTAGCAGATCCACAAGCTCACAATGTGTCAATGTAACGCAACGTTTTGTGAGCTTGTAAATCCGCTATTTTGTGTGTTGGGTGGGGGGGGGGGGGGGGTGACACAATTCTGAAGTAAAAAGATAAAGAAACTACTTTCACCACTGGCAGATTGCGATTCCTGTAAATAGTAAATCCACAAGGCCTTCCGTCAGACTTTGCAGATTGTGATTCCTGGAGCTCTTTCCTCCCTCAGTTTCCGAGCATTTGTTGCCGTTTGATGGTCTACACTGGCGTTCACCGCGCCATGGAAAGTTCCTGGCTAATTAGGGCCGCGATGGGGGGAGAAAAACGTTCTTTGGGAAAACGAGCCGAATAAGCCCAGCAGCATGCAGCGCTATAGCTCTCATGCACCGCAGGGGGAAATAGGAAAGAAGAGAGATCAGACGTTTTCTTTAAGTCAACGATCCGTATCACGGCTGTATAAACTCCAACGATTTATTGGTGAGCGAGTGTGTTGTGACTGGATTTCTACTTTAATATGAGGGGGAGATTCGGAGCATGAGCTCAGATGTGACACAGACAGCCAGATAATTACAATCAGCCCACTTGGAGGACAAACCCACCACCCAAGCAGGGAGCCAGGGTTATAATAATGTTTTACCAAATTGATACGTATGTGTCCGCAGACCCACGCTTGCAACTCTATATTGTTGTTTTCCATGACTGTGACAATATAGAGTGGGGTGGGATGACAACACAACAATATGCCACAATAACAAAGCCTGGATGTCAACATCATTCGGAGTCTTGTATAAGTCTTAATCCAGCACTGTCTACTTCTAGGCTAATACTGTGCTTGTTTTTACTCCCAATACAATTACAGCTTTATTTACAAGTTACTAGCAAATCTCCTTGGACAGGTGGAAACCTCAGTATGTCCAAAACTGTTACTTTTCAGGATTCAATAAAAAAATAAAAAAGTAACAGCTCGAGTGCTGCGTTTCCAGCTTCTGGATGCTTTTGTGTGACGCTGTAGTATGAAAAAACATATTTAGCAATAAAGGTGTTTTATGATGCATGTATTTGAAATAGAGGATCTACTTCCTCATCAACGCGTCGAGGACCCCTCAGGGGTCCCCGGACTCCACTTTGAGAGAAGCAGTGGTGTAACGGCATACAATGAAACACTGTCTCTTAGGTTGATGCTTGAACATCCAAGTGTAATTCATTTAAGACAATTGGGGTGGCTGTATTTTGTCTCCCTGCTCTTCAATTGAGACGTTTAGATCGTGTCAATTCATCCCCTGAGCAAGCAATCAGGCTCAATTGTAAAAATTTCAGCAGGTGTGCAGAAAACCGGGTTCAAATATGGGGTAGAAGAGGAAAGTTACATTGTGCAGCTTTAAGTGATTAATGTATATTTTATAGTATTAATAATACATCTCCAAATTATCTAAAGCAGTGAAATTATTGTAGTGGAGTAAAAGTACCTCACTTACTGAAGTACAGTATAATTGATTAAAAAAAGCACTTACTGTATAGTTACTTTCCACCGCAACGTTCGCTACTCTGTAGGGGAAAAGAAAAGAGATGTGACGTTTTTTTTAAGTCAACGATCCGTATCACAGCTGTATAAACTTGACATTTTACTGGTGAGTGAGTGTGTTGTGAGGTTCTGGACAATGTTTCAGTTTAATATTTGGGAGATTCAGAACATGAGCTCAGACACAGAGAGCCAGATGATTATAATCAGCCCACAGTGGAGGCACGAAGCAGTGATTTAATGTAGACGGATCAAACTTGGGGGTTTGGGTGCCCGAAGCGTGACCTTGTAGATCTGCTATTTTTTAAATATTTTGAAACAGACAATCTTTTGGCAATATATTCCGCATCTTATTTCTTCGGCTATCTCTCATCGGGGTCGCCACAGCAGATCATTCTGTTTTCATCTGCTTCCGCTTGCTTCTTTGGTCGCCCCAGTCACCACCTGCATGTCATCGCTCACCGCATCCATAAACCACCTCTCCGGCCTTCTTCTTCTCCTCTTACCTGGCAGCTCCATTTGAATCTTGATATTGGTGAATCTTGATATTGGATGGAGGTTGGGAGAGGGCTAAGGGGGTTAAATGAGAATGATCCGCACAACAGCTTTGCTCTGACAAATATTTTACGCAAAGTGTCAGTACCAGGTCATTACTACAGGGGGCACCGGGGCACACCAAATATCGATGTGATGGGAATACACAGAACCCTTGAACCCTAGCATCCATGTTCTGAGGGAAACATTTGCCGAAAACATCCGATCTACAAGCTCACACGCACACACAGTGCAATGCGTTGTGAGCTTGTAGATCGGCTATTTTAGCAGCAAAGAAAAGAAGACAAAGTATGAGGGTATGCATGTGACATCATCATCATACGTGGAAGTTATGCAGAAACGCCTGAGTGGCAAACAAAACCTACTTTCTGGCCATGGCAGCCCATACATCCAAACAGAAAAGACCTGATTGCATTAAACAACATTAAACGACGTTAACCTCGCATTGCCACTGACTTTTTGCATGCACAAACCCACTATAGAACCAAATGTAGCCTACTAAGTAGTGAGGGTTAAAAATACACATTCACATGAAAAGATAAGGTGTAAACAAACAAAGCACTGCTGTAGAAGGGAAGGTGTTTAGGCTCAGGTGGTTTCCCATGCGTATCAGTGCTGCTGTAAGTGGAATGTAACACGCTGGTGATGTAGGCCTCACCTCCCCG